>NC_090348.1:40456083-40762833 GCF_035084215.1 Heptranchias perlo | reverse complement strand
TCTCCAAGGAAGGGAGCCTGCCACCCCTATCTGGTATGGCCTACATTTGACTGCGGTTCCACACTATGCCTGTTCTAAAATAACCAATAAGGAGACACTGGGGATCAACCAAAAACCAAAGATAAGCGTCCCCCTTTTAAAGGGGCACAACTAATAAAGAACCTAACCATCAAAAGCAAAGGAAGCGTATAAACTTAAATAATAATATTGTTACCAGTGTCCACTATATACACCAGTTCCAGCGGTGTCCACTGGTCACAGAAGCCCACACTATTTAGTTGAGTCTTAACAAACCACTCAATTGTTTAAAAAGAAAACAATCACTACCGTTTGGCCTCAGCTGGAGTGTTGTGTTCAATTCTGGGCACCACACTTCAGGAAGGATGTCAAGGCCTTAGAGAGGGTGCAGAGGAGATTTACTAGAATGGTACCAGGGATGAGGGACTTCAGTTATGTGGAGAGATTGGAGAAGCTGGGGTTGTTCCCCTTAGAACAGAGACGGTTAAGGGGAGATTTGATAGTGGTGTTCAAAATCATGAACGGTTTTGATAGAGTAAGTAAGAAGAAACTGTTTCCAGTGGCAAAAGGGTCGCTAACCAGAGGACGTAGATTTAAGGTGATTGGCATAAGAGCCAGAGGCGACATGAGGAAACATTTTTTTACGCAGCAAGTTGTAATGATCTGGAATGCGCTGCCTGAAAGGGCAATGGAAGCAGGTTCAATAGTAACTTTCAAAAGGGATTGGATAAATACTTGAAGGGAAAAAATTTACAGGGCTATGGGGAAAGAGCAGGAGAATGAGACTAATTGGATAGCTCTTTCAAAGAGCCGGAACAGGCACAATGGGCCGAATGGCCTCCTGTGTTGTAACCTACTGTGACAGATAAGTGTGGAAGGAACAGGCTAGAGACACCGCATAACCGTTGCTTATTCCATACTTTCTTATGTTGTTATAACCTGTTATTAAAAAGACAGTATTAAACTGCAAAAACATATATATAATAGTCGCAATTATAATAGGACTTGAGCGCCGTCATTTGGCGTCATTTGGATGAGACATTAAATCGAGGCCCCGTTGGTCCATTTAGGTGGACATAAAAGATCACATGACACTATTCAACGAAGAACTCTTGCCCATTATTCTTCCCTCGCCCAACACCATTAAAAAAGAACTAGATTACCTGATTATTCATCTCATTTGCTGTTTGTGGCATCTTGCCGTGCCCAAAACTGGCTGCCACATTTGTCTACGTAACAGCAGTGACAGCACTTCAACAGTAATTCGCTAGTTGAGAAGTATTTTGAGATCTACCGAGGCTGTATTAATGCACTATATAGATGCAAGTTCTTTCTTAGTTTTCGCACCACAGCATAATTATCTGTGAGCGTTTGTTATAAGATAATTGCTTATTACTTTTTCAGTAACCCCAGGTAAAAGGGAAGGCCCACTGTGCAAGTGTTTTACCTCTGCACCAATACACTTTATTCCACGATTGTTGTTGTGTTGTCCAACTGCCTGTCACAAACAAGCCAAATCTTCCTCCAACTGAACACTGAAAGGCCAATATCACCTGGTTCAGTTCTCACCAGAAACTCTGTAATTTAGTCACTGGCTCCATTCCCCTTCCATGGCTGCTGGCTCAGGCTAAAGCTGCCAGTGTGCATCCTCAGTGTCCTGTTCCACCCTGAGCTAAGTTTGAAACCCCAACATTGACTCCATCCATCAAGACTGGCTATTTTTACCTCTGAAAGATTGCCCATTTCCTTTTCTACCTCGCACCCCCTGCCACTGAACTGCCCATCCAGGCATTTGTCAACTCCAGGCTGAATGTCTCCAATGACCTTCTCATCAACCTCCTGAGTTCCACCCTACACAAACTCCAACACATCCTGAACTCCACTGTTCATATTCTATCTGTACTAAACGCACTCCATAAGATCATAAGACCATAAGAGATAGGAGCAGGAGTAGGTCATTCGGCCCCTCGAGCCTGCTCCGCCATTTAATGAGATCATGGCTGATCTGATTTTTACCTCAACTCCACTTTCCCACCCTTCCCCGTATCATTTGACTCCCTTGCTGATCAAAAATTTGTCTAACTCAGCCTTGAATGTATTCAATGACTCAGCCTCCACAGCTTTTTGGGGTAAAGAATTCCAAAGATTCACGACCCTCTGGGAGAAGAAATTCCTCCTCATTTCCATGTTAAATGGATGACCCCTTATTCTGAGACTATGCCCCCTAGTTTTAGATTCCCCCATGAGGGAGTAACATCGTCTCAGCATTTACCCTATCGAGACCCCTCAGAATCTTGTACGTTTCAATAAGATCTCCTCTCATTCTTCTAAACTCCAATGAGTATAGACCCAACCTGTTCAATCTTTCCTCATAACACAACCCTTCCATACCCGGAATCAACCTACTGAACCTTCTCTGAACTGCCTCCAATGGAAGTATGTCCTTCCTTAAATAAGGGCACCAGAACTGTACGCAGTACTCCAGGTGTGGTCTCACCAGCACCCTGTACAGTTGTAGCATGACTTCCCTGCTTTCATACTCCATCCCCCTAGAAATAAAGGCCAATACTCCGTTTGCCTTCCGGATTACCTGCTGCACCTGTATGTTGACTTCTTGTGTTTCATGTACGAGGACACCCAGATCCCTCTGTACCGCAGCATTTTGTAGTATTTCTCCATTCAAATAATATTTTGCTTTTTTATTTTTCCTCCCAAAGTGGATGACTTCACATTTTCCCACATTATATTCCATCTGCCAAATTTTTGCCCGTTCACTTAACCTGTCAATATCCCTTTGCAGACACTTTGTGTCCTCATCGCAACTTGCTTTTCCACCTATCTTTGTATCATCAGCAAATTTGGCCACAAGACACTTGTCCTATCACACATGTCCTGGCCAACTTCCACTGGCTCTCCAGCCTCCAGTGTTTTGATTTCAAAATCCTCGTCTTCATTATAATCCAGGCATGACCCTTGCTCCACCCCATCTCTGCATCCCAGCTCATACCCTCTGCTCTCCTCAGGAGATTGTGCGTCACCTTCTCTCCCTGCTCCACCACTTGTGGCAGAGCCTTCAGCCATAATGACTCTGCTTCTGAAATTCCATTCCTAAACACCTCCACCTTGATACCTCTTGGACCACCTTCAAAAGCCTCCTCAAAACTCCCACCTTCAATCTCACCTTTGGTCATGTCCCCATACTCTTCTCCTGATTCCTGCTCTGTCTCATTCCTTCCACCTCCCCTATGAAAGAAAGAAAAGGAAAGAAAGGCTTACATTTCTATAGCGCTTTTCATGACCTCAGGACATGTCAAAGCGCTTTACAGCCAATGAAGTACTTTCGAAGTGTTGTCACTGTTGTAATGTAGGAAACATGGCAGTCAATTTGCGCACAGCAAGGCCCCACAAAGAGTTATTCTGTTTTAGTGAAGTTGGTTGAGGGATAAGTATTGACCAGGACACCGGGGAGAACTCCCTTGCACCTTGGAATGTATTGGTATATCAAAGGTGCTATATGAGTGTTAATTATTGTTGCATTTATATAGCCTCTTATCACATTGAAATTTCTTAAAGTGTTTCACACAATGAATGATGTTAAAGTGCAGTGACTGATAACATGTAAATAATATAGACAGACCCTCAGTTTCTACAGATACTTAATGCGGTCTCAGTGTGGATTTCAAAACTGTTTACGTAGTTTATTTTTACTTCCACTTTAGCTGATGTCTTAGTCAAGTTATTCTAAAACCACAGATTGCCTGACCTTTTTTTAAACCATATGAATGACATACAGCCGAGAACTGTAGAGCAAAGCCATGCAGACATTGGGTCTAGTTTTCAGATCTCGCTTCGATAGAAGAGGTATTTTCAAATCCCTTCTACTGAAAATTTGGAATTGTCGACCAGTGAGAAGGCAACATCTTTAGGAGAGGGAGAACGGAGGGTAGAAAAAATTGGAATGAAAAGGAGAGTTAAATGAGAAATGCTCGTTTTGGAAACAATCATCCTTCGAATGTCTCTTTATTGCGTCCTGATGTAGCGATGACAGTATTGATGTAAGCAGGTTAGATGTGTGCAAGATTGGCAATCCTTAACCACATGAATGCTCCACTCAGCTACCTCATCTATTTAGATACTGATGAAATGCAACATTCAGGCCACCGTAGAATGGAACCCAGTATATTCCAAACTACTGTCAGCAGTAGAGAGGTGGGAAACTCAAATATTTACCAAGGTTTCTTCTTAATCAAGCTTACCCGAGACAGAATGTTTCTTCTGGTGAAGTGGGATGGGGGGAGTGGATGTTGTTTAAGGAGCAGCAAGCCAGAGTTGAACGGCAGGGCCGTGATAATGGATAAAAACTCTCGAGGTTTTGTTTGATTACCTTTGGGGATCAGCAAATATTTATGCAGAAGGTTTCCATCGGTTGATTACAATGGTCAGGTTGTATCCACGTTGGGGCAGATTAGACATGGTGTGTGGAAGGATCGTGCCTGATTAGAAATTGTCTTTGCTTTTCCTATGCTTTCTTAGGTGACTTCCTCATTGAGACACTGTAAAAGAAATAGCGCTGGAGGAACTTTCAATTCTACGACACTCTGGAGCTGCCTTGTGCCAAAAACACAACTAAAAATAGTGCATAAACGACACAGGACAGCAAAGCTAGCTTGCTGTACAAACCTAGCACTTCATTCCTCAATGTCACCTTTTCCTTACAGCTTTAGAATTTATGCCTCTCTTTTACTTGGCCCATTTCCTGTGCGACTTCCACCACGCACTCTCTCTGTGCTCAAGATCTTTCTGCTTTTTTTTGTGCAGCTCCCAAAGAGAAACTTAAGGAGGACTAACTGAATCCCAAAGATGATCCTAAGATTTCCATGGTCAGAATATCAATGCCTAAAAATCTGTACAGTGGCCCTGGTCCCAGTTCTTCCCTCAGCCACAGAGACTTTGTGCTTTTCATTTTACTGGAGTAAGTGCAAAAAACAAAAAGGGATAAATACGTTTTCTAATTCTGACCCCTTTCCAGCAAAAGCAGAACTTCTTAATGTGTCTCATGCGATGAATTATGTTGAAGTGCAGTGACTCATATTATGTAAGTAGATAATGTAGGTCAAGGGCAATACTTTCCACAAAGTAGATGACAAAAAACAATCAGAACATAAAAATTGCTGGATGAAAAATGACCAAGGTCCATCTAGTTCGCCTTCTACCATCCTGGTATCAATGGTTTTGTTGACTAATCTTACCTTTACTAAAGCTTATAAATAGTGGTTGATTTCCTGTGGTTTGGCTCATGGTCTAAAAATATGAAACATAATTTTAAAATTTACTTAATAAAATTCTTGTTTCCCACACATGAACCACACTTCCGACATTACACTACAGGAGTTACAATTCGTATAAAACACCATCAAATCATAACTGAATTCAGGAAAATTGGCCCTTATATTTTCCGCCGCCCTTTAAGTTATGACGTGTCAATCCCCCACTGACAGGGCAGAGAATTCCCTCAGAACTCCCTCCTATCTCCGTTTCCCAAGCAGTTGGAATTGCAGAATCGTGGGCACAAACCCACATCCTGCCAGGCCATGGTGTTGGCCATTGATGCACCAGTGCTGCACCTGGAAGAATTATATTTTTCATGCGATTCAGCCCCTGACTTTGCAGCTAAATTATTTTTTAATGTAGCCATCATTGTAAGCAGGGAAATTAAAAAAAACCCAGAAAATACTGGAAACAGCAGATCAGTCAGCCACTGAGGAGAGAACTGACAGGTTAACCTTTCAGGTTGTGGGCCCTTTGTCAGAACTGGAGGATGTTGCAGGTCAACAGCAAAAAAAAAGGAACCGAACAAAGGGAAGGGGGAGGGTACACACACACACACATACACGCATACCACACATATGAAGGCACATAAATACACACACACACATATATACAAACACACACATACACACACACATACCACACATATGAAGGCACATAAATATACACACACACACATACCACACATATACAGGCACATAAATATACACACACACATATACATACATACATACACACACACATATACACACACACACATATATATATACAAACACACACGAAAGAAATAAAATGACTTCTAAAGTGCTTAAATGGAAAAGAGGAGATGGTTAAATATTAAGGCAACATTAAAGGAGGCTTAATGAGAGAAAGTAAAGACTTGTTGCAAGACACAGAGAACATGTGAGTAGTCGAGGAGGTGAGGGGAGGGCTAAGGCCAGTAGAAATGGAAGGAGGAAAAATTGACCAAATTGCTCCCACGGGAGCCAGGAGAAGAGAAAAGCAGGTCGACACCAGCAATGCAGACTGACCTGCCAGCACAGTGTACTGACAGAAGATCCCCACCCTAAACATCATGCTGACAGGGCAGTCTGTGTGGGTTGCCAACCCTCCAGGATTGGCATGGAGTCTCCAGGAATTAAAGATTAATCTCTAGGGCACTGCTGCGAGTATCCTGGGAGAAAAATCATAGGGGCAATAAAAAAAATTGTTGTAAAAGAACAATTTTTTGAACGCTTTTGTTCATTACTTATAAAAGTATCGGAAATGGCAGAAAAGGCTGTTTGACTGACAGTCGGGTAATGAAGTGTCTGCTCGCTTTCCAATTGGACGCGGGAAGGTGCACTGCGAGGAAGGGCGTGTGGGGCGACCAACGGCAGGAGTGTGGGGCCGCGGTGGTTGGAGGCAGGAGGTCATGTGATGAAACCTCCAGGAATATGTCCAACCACAGTTGGCAACCCTAAGTCTGCACCTTTGTTGTCGAGCTGCTTTTTTCCTCTCTAGGGTCACTGAAGCCTGCTGGCACTTTGCCAGTTTTTTGCCCCTCGGTTTCGACCTGCCTTACCCCATAGCAACTCAGCTATTCACCATGTGCTCATAAATGGCTTTAATTTCTCTCATTACGCTTCCTATTGTCTCACATTAATATCGCTTCAGCCATTTAACCATTTTCTGTTTTACACTGAAGCACTTTACATGTGCATTTCTTATCTCATGTGTGTCTGTTTTTTCCCCTCCCCTCCCCTTTCCCTTTGCCCTTTATAAATGCCGTTCACCTATATTATCGGCAAGTTTTGACGAGGGCTTGCTTCTAGCATTTTCTGGTTTTGTTTTAGATTTCAAGCATCTGCAGTTCGTTTTTTTGCTTCTTGAT
This sequence comes from Heptranchias perlo, assembly GCF_035084215.1. NCBI lineage: Eukaryota > Metazoa > Chordata > Chondrichthyes > Hexanchiformes > Hexanchidae > Heptranchias > Heptranchias perlo. The sequence continues at coordinate 40,755,614 of NC_090348.1, read as the reverse complement.
TATAAGGAGGGAGTTGTGTACCCTTTTTAAATGTGGACTGTGTCCGTAAACACAACTGGCATTATGCATCATACTCACATTTTCAATAGATTACACTAGGCCTTGCTTTTAGGCCTTGCTTTAATGCCTCCCTTACAAGATTGCACTTCCCAAAAATCATTTTAAACTCAAAGCGCCCAGGTATCTACCTAACATTGTCTGCCTTTGCTTATTTCGTCTTGCACCACTACAACTGCAAACTCAAACAATAAAGGTTTGCCCATTCTGTAGTATATGCTCTTTGCTATCCATTGTCAACTATTTACATTACAGCGGTGCCAGAATATCACCGCACACAGCAATGAGAAAGCTCTTCGAAAGCAAGCCCCACGACAGCGCATCTCAGTGCCTCACCTGACAGTGCGAAGTGCTGGGGACTAATCTGACACGCATTCCAATTACACTAACTTGAGCAAGACGACCTAATGGACTCAAGCGGCACATGGAATTCCATAAATATTTTATCAGCAGCGTAAGAGGGGAATAAATATTTGGCGGGGCACCTGCTGAGTCCAAGTAATTTTTTTCCACGGTGGATCTTATGAATTAGCTGCCCCGGGTGCAGATGGGAGAACGCAATGGGAATTCAGCATGGAGGTTACTGTGCTCTGTGTGATTTTGCGGCCACTATTCTTTGGGACACGCACGCCCGAATTCCCAGCACGCACTTCTGTCATGCAAAGCTCTGTGCAGGGCGCACTCATTGCATACGTGTCCGGTGTATTAATTTAATGGGATTTTTTTTAGATTCCACTACCTGGCAGCATTTGCTTTTCTTGTAAGGGTTTCAGACTGTGGCAGTTTTGCTTTGCGTGGCTACAAAGAGCACGCTCCAAGATTTTAGAGTGCTTTAAGCCTTTCCTTCAGCCAGTCTTTGTTGCAGTGTGCTTACCAACTGTACTATTTTACCACTGAGAAAAGAATAATTGCAGTTTGCACCAGTCCAACAAACTCTGCATCGCCATGGAAATCTAAGTATTATCGAAATGAATGGAAGCACTCAAAACAGTGACACAGAATTACAGGAATTCTGAACCCTCTTTTTTTGAGTCATCACTGCAGGTGTCAGCTGTGGCTCAGTTGGTAGCACTCTCATCTCTGAGTCAGAAGATTGTGGGTCGAAGTCCCACTCCAGAGACTTGAGCATGTAATCTTTGCTGACACTCCCTCAGTTCTGCACTGTCAGAGGCATCGTCTTTCGATGAGTCATTAAACTGAGGCACCTGTCGGCCCTCTCAGGTGGACATAAAAGATCCCGTGGATCTATTCGAAGAAGTGCAGGGGCGTTCTCCCCGGTGTCCTGGCCAATATTTATCCATCAACCAACATCACTAAAAGAAACAGATTACCCGGTCATTATCTCATTGTGTTTGTGGGATCTTGCTGTGCACAAATTGGCTGCCATGTTTCTCACATTATCACAGTGACTACACTCCAAAAGTACTTCATTGGCTGTAAAGCGCTTTGGGATGCCCTGTGGTTGTGAAAGGCACTATAGAAATACAAGTTATTTCTTTCTTTTACTACCGCCAGCTCTCTTGTCTCTTATTGAGAAGTTTGTGGTTTGCAGACGTCACTCAAGGTCTTGACCGTATAATCATCTTTGCAGTCAATACAAGAAATAGGGAATGTGGTTAACTGTGAAGTGGACTGTAAGCGATTTCAGGAGGACATAGGCAAGTTAGTAGATTAGGAGTTAAAATATCGGATAAACTTGATACGGAAAAATCCTCTTTTTGGGAGAAAGAGGAAGAACGAGAGGACATGTACACCAAGGGGGTGAATTTCCTTGGAGTTTCTCCCGTTATGCTGCCGTAACTTCAACGGAAGTTCAGCGTAAAACCCCAGTTATGCGGTTTCCGCCGAACGTCTGACCAAAAGACGGAGCGGGAGAAGCTCCAAGGAAATTCACCCCCCGCCCAACCCCGTAAGATAAAGTTTTAAAAAGGAGCAGAGGAGCAGGGAAACTTAGGGGTTCAGATACACAAATCTTTAGAAGTGGGGTGCGCAAGTAGATAAAGCAGTGTGAGAAAAAGGCATGAGATCCTAGGTTTTATAAATAGGGGTATGAAGGACAAAAGCAAAAAGGTAATATTAATAAACCTGTGCAAATCATTGGTTACGCCACAGTTAGAACATTGTATCCAGTTGTGGGTACCGTACTTTAGGGAGGGATTATCAAGGCCATGGACAGGCTGCAGAAGAGATGGTAAGATGATACCAGGGATGACAGACATTAAATATAAGGAGTGACTGGGGAAACTAGGGCCCTTTTCTTTCCATCAAAGAAAGCTATGAGGAGATCTAATAGAGGCATTCACAGTTATGAGAGGTTTTGATTAGGTAACTTGGAAAACCTAGTTCCACTGTTGGTTAGTCACTAACTATTGGGCATAAATGTAAGATTGTCAGCAAAAAAAATGAAGGGAGAGGTTACAAAACTATTTTTTTACACAAAGGGTGTTAGGACATGGAATACCCTACCAGAAACTGGTGGGAACAGAATCCATTATAGCTTCTAAAAGGGAAGTGGATAAATATTTGAAAGTGAAAAAATTAAAAGGGTACGGGGCAGGAGTAAAGGCTTGGGACTCAGTAGGTAGCTCTTTCAGAGAGCTGGCAATGTCATGATGGGCTGAGTAGCCTCCTCCAGTACTGTTAAAGTCTACGATTGTTTGAGGTGCTGTCCTTCAGATGAGACTTTTAAACCAAAAAAAACCCCATCTGCCTCTTCTGGTAGGCGTTAAAAAATCCCACAGCATTATTCAGAAAACAGTTTGGAATTCTCCTGGAGTGCTTGTCAACATTCCTTCCCCACAAACAGTATTATCAAAAAACAGATTAACCGGTTATTCATCTCTTGACTGTGAGTGGGAATTGGCTGTGTCCAAAAAGGCTTTGCGATTACTGTGCAGTGATTTGTTGTACCCAAAGCACTTACAGACGTTTGAGAGATAGAATCATGTCGATCTAATGCCCGTGCTGCTTCTACCTTCACAATAGTTGTCTACTCGAATCCTGTATCCCTTTACCTGTGCCTCTTAATATTGTTCATTTAAGAAAGAACTTGCATTTATATAATCGCTTTTCATGACCTCAGGACGTCCCAAAGTGCTTCATGGCCAATGAAGTACTTTTTTTTTGAAGTGTAGCCACTGTTGTAATGTAGGAAATGCAGCAGCCAATTTGCACACAGCAAGGTCCCACAAACAGCAATGTGATAATGACCACATCATCTTTTTTAATGATGTTGGTTGAGGGATAAATATTAGCCAGGAAAGAAGAACTCCCTTTGCTCTTCTTTGAAGTAGTGCCATGGGATCTTTTACGTCCACCTGACAGTTAGGGCCTCGATTTAACGTTTCATCCAAAGGACAGCACCATCGACAATGCAGCACTCCCTCAGTACTATACTGGAGAGTCAGCCTAGATTTTCTATTCGAATCTCTGCAGTGGGACTTGAACTCACAACCTTCTGGCTCAGAGCTGAGCATGCTACCACTGAACCATACCTGACACCTGTATAGAATTATAGAAATTTCAGTACAAAAGGATACGAATAAAACACCATATAAAACTCTAGCTGAACATTCTCAACAGTTATCAACAACAGCTTCTAAACTCTTCCTGCAGAAGCTTGTCTTTTATGACTGGGTAAAGATAAATGACACAATTGGCAGAGATCAATATACAAACAGGTAGTAAACAGAGCAAGTTACTGCTTGAAGAAAGCAGTACAAAAGAGCTAAAGAAAATGCTAGCAGATCTGAAAACATAACCTAATGTCACAATTAACAAGAATTGGGGGGTGAAATTTAATTTTGGATGGGGCGCAAAAAAGCTGGCGTCAGTGGAAAGGAAAGTCAGGCGGGGGGGGGGGTATAACGGGCGGCCATTCCGCTACCACCAGTCTTGCGCCCCCTTGTTGTGTCTGACGCTTATAAACGAGAGAACCTCAAGGACGTCCAGTCCACAAATTCATTGAAACTGCAGAGAAAAGGACTCCGCTGATAGCTCGTGGGGATAACTGCCCCACAGGGCTGTGGTGCGGGGGCAAACAGGTGTTTAGGATGATTAAAGGAGTTGATCGGGTAGATAGAGAGAAACTATTTCCTCTGGTGGGGGGAGTCCAGAACAAGGGGGCATAACCTTAAAATTAGAGCTAGACTGTTCGGCGGTGATGTCAGGAAGCACTTCTTCACACAAAGGGTCGTGGAAATCTGGAAAACTCTCCTGCAAAAAGCTAGGTCATTAGAAAATTTCAAAATTGAGATTGATAGATTTTTGTTCAGCAAGGGTATTAAGGGTTACAGAACCAAAGCGGCCGGATGGAGTTAAGATACAGATCAGCCGGGATCTAATTGAATGGCGGAACAGACTTGAGGGCTGAATGGCCTACTGCTGTTCCTACGTTCCTTCCCATGTTCCTAGGTCAGGAAGGTCCCACGTCCAACCTCTGGTCTGCGCTTCCATTTGTCTCCATGGAGGAGAGGCCCATCCTGGCATAAGCGCTGAGATGCGCCTGCCTGGGCCTCCACCTCTGAACCTGCCAAAGTGCGTGGGGTCAGGGGGCAAATCCTCTGTTTTACATGGCTACGTCAGGTGCCCACGTCGCGAGGGGCCTCTCTAGGGCACCTGCCCACTGACGATGGGTAACTTAATCTGCAGTCAGGTGTGTGCTGGATTCCCTCCAGGAATAATTCCAACCAGAGTTGGCGACCCTAACCCCCATATCGGGAAGGGAGTCTTATGAAAGAGAGTCGGTGACATATAGAAGACTACACAGAGGGAAGAAGCGATTTGCAGAAAGAGGGAAAGAAAAAAAAGAGTAAAAGAGGCAGAGACAGATGAGAGAAAGTTTGTGAAACCCTGAAAGGAGAGAGAAATAGGGAGAGAGAAAAAAATTTGAGTGGGAGAGAAGGAAATGAGTTACAAGAAGAAGTACATAGAAGTTATAACACAGAGACAGGCCATTCGGCCCAACCAGTCTGTGTTGGCGTTTACCCTCCATTGGGACATCTGGTTGGACGTATTTCTGGAGGTCTCATCACATGACCTCCCGTCTCCAACAGCCCTACCCGGTCAAACAAACCATTTTTCCCCCATCTCCAATATTTTTATAACTAATAAGCTGTTAAAAAACGACATGTTTTTTCTCCTGAGTTGCTCACAGCAGTGTCTGGGAGATTAATCTTCAATTCCTGGAGACTCCAGGGCATTCCTGGAGACTCCAGGGCAATCCTGGAGGGTTGGCAACCTTAATGGGGGGCGGAGGCTCCACCGCTCCCAAACAACGCCATTGGCAATGGGGGAGGTTTGGAGGGGTGGGGACTCCCTACATTGGGTGTCCCTGCTTACCCGGCCCTCAGAGCGACCTGGCATAGGGGTTGGCTGAGGTACACCTGGTAAAGGGGCCCACCCTTCCTCCATATATGTCACCGACTCTCTTTGCCTGCCTCACATGCACTATCGTAGTTGCAGGTTTCTGTAGGTAAATTCTGTGCCATAGGAAGATATGGTAATTCACTCACCTCAGAATTCACAATGTTTAAAGCAGCAGTATTATCAAAGGCTTTCCTTGCAGTCTAAGCCTGGGTGATGAGTGTCGCAGCACCTATATATGGGAGAATTCGATGCAATTTGTTTCTCCTGCAATGTGATTGTGTGGAATTGCTCTGGAATAAAAGAAATGGAAATTGTGAAGAACAGGATTGGTGAATAACAAAAATAGAATAAAAACAGAGGCATTAACACTTAACTGTTGAAGAAAAATAAAATTGACTGATGCAAATTAGATGACAGAGTAAGTGGCTCAACAGTCACAGCACAGGCTATAGACTCGATGTACATGACAATGACAAAGGACCGGAATTACCACGGGCTTTTCTATCGCATTTCCAGGAGTGTGGTGGACGGTCTGGGAATTAGGTAGAGACCCAGATACACTGGGTCCTGGCTTCATCGGCAAGTTTCTTGGAGGCCTGTTTTGGAGCAGAACCACTGTCCACCAACCAACCATTGCTGGGGGGGGGAGGGGGGGAGGGGGGGAGGGAATTTCCAGGTCGGAAATTTACTGGGCCCAGGAGAAATGAGGTATACCGGCTTCAGTAGCGGCATAAGTGGGGCCCAAACGGGATTACACATCAGGAAGTGGTGTGCGCGTAGCCCACCGTGAATGAAAAAGCATGGACTGGAATTTCCCAGTATGCGGTCCCAGCTGGCGAAGCTTTGTGCAAGGGGCACGCAAGTGGAAAACATACACTTATGCGTCAAGCAAGGGCATGTCTTTATGGGGTCTGTGGTTAAATGCAGAAATGTAGCAGGACAAGAAGACATGTACGTTCCTATGATATAAAAATAAACAAACTTATGAATGTCCTGGCAATCTGCCTCACCTTACTTAAAGCAGTAAAATGAGATGGTGCTAAACATGGTGTAATAGAAGATATGAACCCTCCAAAGCTAAAATTCATAGCACAGTAGGAGAAATTAATCCAAACGGACAGAATAGAAGATGTGAGATATTGCCCTCTCAGGTGGATGTAAAAGTTTCCATGACACTATTTGAAGAAGAGCAGGAGAGTTCTCCCGGTGTCCTGGCCAATATTTATTGTTGAACCAACATCTAAAAAACGATTATCTGGTCATTATCTCACTGCTGTTTGTGGGAGCTTGCTGTGCGCAAATTAGCTGCCGGGTTTCCTACATTGCAGCAGTGACCACACTTCAAAAAGTACTTCACTGGTTGTAAAGCGCTTTGGGATGTCCTGAGGTCGTGAAAGGGGCTATCCAAATGTACGTCTGTCTTTCTTTCTTTCCTTTCTTTCTTTCTTTCTCTCCTTCTTGGGTAGTGCGTCATGAGGCTACAACACAATTCTGAATCAAAGGACTCAAAAATCAGCCTGGTTACTCTGCAGGTGACGAGGTTGAATATTGTCTGTTTTTGGATAAAAAGAAAGACTTGGATTTATATAGCACCTTTCACTTTTAGGAGGCAAATCAGGAAGCACTTTTTCACATAAAGAGTAATAGAAATCTGGAATTCTCTCCCCCAAAAGGCTGTGGAAGCTGGAACAATCGGAGCTTTCAAGACTGAAATCGATACATTTTTGTTCGATAGGTCCATATTCCTTGATTTCCCCTAAGGCGGGAAAATGGAGTTGAGTTACAGATCAGCCATGATCTAATTGAATGGCGGAGCAGGCTCTGGGGGCTGAATGGCCTACTTCTGTTCCTGTGTTCCTACCAGGCGTCCACACTGGCCAGAACTGCAGGAAATAGTGTGCGGGACCAACGCACATGCCCCTAACGCATGTAAAAATGAAGCGCACGCACCTTTAAGGTCGGTACTTCTACCACCGCTGGTCTTGCCCACCAGAAAATGCATTGGAATATAATCCCAAAGCTTTTCTGGTAGGACTGGACTTTCTCGAATTTCCTACGTCCGGACGGCCTAAAATCTGGCCGTAACAGGTGAAAAAGCTACGTTCATTTGCCATTGCCTGCAGTTCCACGAAAGTCCTTTTTTATCCCAACTCTCTGCCTCCAACCATTTTCCTATCCATGCCATGGATTCTAAAGCCCTCTAGTTCCATGAATCTCAACTTTCGCCAGCACTCTGCTATGTGAAACTTTAATCAACTGCCTTCCGAAAATCCATGTATTTGACATCCACTATCTGAGTCACGCTGGCAAAGAACTCTACTAGGTTAGTTATCTTTCACTAAATCATGTTGACTCTCCCTGATCCATGTACATTTCCAGGTGCATACACAGTGGTAACAGATTCTGGCAATTCTTTCATTGCAACTGACGTTAAATTCACCCATCAGTTCTAGCCTCAGGAAATTTGCCTTTCTACACCTAGGTGGGTTTTGAGCCATGTAAAATTTTCTCCAGAGCCTAGGGGAGAGAGAACCAAAAAGCTGGGCCTGAATTTCCAAGGCATGGGTGAAGGAACATTAGCAAGGGTCAGAAACTCCAAGGCCTGAGAGCAAGGAGGATGTGATCACTTCCTAATTTTACTTCAAAATAAAAAATCTAGTGGATGTGATGTTTGTGTATAGAGCATTGATTTCCATTATACACCTGACATTTAATGGGATACAGGAGTTCTTTATTTTGGAATAACACCAAATCAGATTTTGTTTCTTTTTCCTGTAGGACGTTGCAGCAAACCCGACTTTAAAGTTGACAATGTAGATATGAGCGAAATAATGGACATGAATTTTCAAATTGGTCGAAGACTCCGTTTGAAGTGCCAAAGTGGTTATAAGAGAAAAGCCGGAACATCAAACCTCATCCGATGTCAGAACAACTCTAAAACAGTCAAGTGGTCACAGCCAAACCTCACGTGCATAAGTAAGTACCATGTACATCCCTACTACGTAAATTTGAGGACAGATTCGAGGACTGTATTACGTAGATTTTATGCAGGTCATGGGACCAAGTAATCTGACCAGATACACATCTTGGGAGGTAATGACCAAGAGTGTAAAGTAATAAAAACATTATTTTCTCATTGAGCTACAGCTCTACTGGTAAAATTCCAAAGATTGTGGTTTCACTAATATCTACAACTCCTTTCCACAATTTACAAGCGGTTGGCACTCTTACAATTTACAGGCCACCCTCCTCTTCACAAGCACTATACATGCTATCTAGTACCTTTTGGCTTCATGTATGCCTAAAGCAGGGCTTTCAATTGGGTAAGTTGTGGCTCTGCATTGAGGCGTGTGGAGTTGAAGGAGGCTTTTGGCAGATCTGCCTCTGTGTGCTTTCCCTTATCGTTAAGCTATCTGTGCCCTGCATACCTCGAGTTGAGTTGGGTCCATGCTCCTGAACTTAGGCCAACATAAAAGGGTAAATCCGGTGAGGCCCATTGGTGGGGCCTCACATGTAGTGAGCTTATATCAAAAAAAAATTTGACCCAGTGAACTCTTTGACTTTGATACTTATTCCCTGCCAGATATTCAATGCATTCACCCCAATCTAAATGAATGGTGGAACAGGCTTGAGGGGCTGAATGGCCTACTCCCGTTCCTATATGTTTCTATGTTAGAACATGTTGTCAGTGAGTGACCTCTTGGGTCAGCACCCTTAGTTAAACTTAAAAAATATCTCCATAAAACTGTTGTCTGTTTCTGTCTTTGCTCCTCTTCTGCTTGCACCACTTTGTCGAATCTAACAAATCTCTGCTGTGCGTGTCCTTAAATTCTTCTACTGAATGAAAATTAATAGGTCGGTAAAGTATTTTTTTCTAGTTTGGGGACAGTTCCTTTCATATCTAATTTCCCATGACTATGGCAGCACTGGTGCAGCAGTCATCACTGAGTGGCTTTTCATAACATTGATTTCTGATTTTTTTACCACTTTATCGTCTTATCTCACCATTCATGCTGTAATTTGAATTGTGAGCAAACATTATTCAGCATTATGCTTTAGTGGGCCTAATATATTATCTTTAAAAGTACAGAAGGTTTATTTACTCTATATATGAAATTTTTCTTTCAAGAAAAAAATTCAATGAATATCAATTTAGTCCCCATTAAAGTTTTCCACATTGTTAAGTTAAAGGCTGCTCAATTTGATTGAATACAACGTTGTTGTCAGCACTGTGCACATACAAGAGCTTTATTTGAATGGATTTAAAGGGGCTGCTTTCATGGGAAAATGTTTTTTTGCAAAACTTTTCCAGCTTAATTACAAACACATGACAAACCAACATGAAGCATGTAGAGACACAACACCGTGCAACTTGGATGTGACACCTTCTGGTGTTTGTCCCTCACCAAACAAAGATTTGGCAAACACCATTTAAGAATATGAGATATCCGGGGAACAGGAATAGGTCATCACGCCTGACAAGAATCTATCTTGATCAGTTTTACCAATCCTCTTCATATTTTTCAAAAATTTCTATCAGGCCACCTCTTCTCCAACAAGACCAAGCCTTACCATTTGCTCATAACTTAGAAGTGTTTTTCACAAATTCAGCCTCCCTTAGGAACATAGGAATTCCTAGACGAAAAAGACCAAGGTCCATCTAGTTCACCTTCTACCATCATTGTAGTCACATGATACAACAATAATGGACTTGTTGACTAATCATAGTAATCAATCTCTAACAGTTGGTCTACAACAGACTAGGGGTGAGGAAAACTCCCAGTGCTAGAGGGATTTGGGAACCATAGGTCCAAAGTCACCTGTTCCTCCCAGGCATGCTATTCTTACCACAGGTCATGTCTCAAATTACTCAGATAAGGTGTCATTAATCAAACAAATGTTACACCACAGCACTATTTTGTTATAAGCTGTTATCTTAACATTAACTTAATGGCTGCTTCAGTTATGGATCTCATCATCTCCCTATGACACATTACCTGATCCATTTTAACTTTTAAGTAACAGGAGATTTTTGAAAGCAAAATAACCATTTTGATTACATGTCCTGTACACTAGTTTTAAAAGTGCAACAACATCAGTTCACTTTTCACACTAGTTAACATTTAACCTGCATAATTAAGAACTTAAGGATGTAGAGGATAAAAGGGCTCACCAAGTCCCAAAAACTGAAAGTGATGGACACAAGAGAGGAATCTGTACGATAGTGGATGCAGATATCATTATTAGTGGTGTTTCACCCAAAGAGTTAATGTATTTTTAAAATAGAGATTGTGGGCGTTGTCAGACTGGTGGAGTATGTGATGCTTTTCCAAGGTTGGAATTAAGATGTAATCTTTTGCTGAGTTAATAGAGCTTCCAGTTGCATTGTACTATTGTGTGTAATATTTATGCTTTCCTGTATTTTGTGCTTTTTTTCCTTGTATGTAAACACAAGAATGTAAACAAAGGAACTGGCTCCATACTTCTCTCATGGACCCAGTCCTATACAAAGAAAAGTAGTGAGAGAAGGTTGTGTTTTGACATTGCATTCATTACCTGGATTGCCCTGTGTAGGGTAATGTGACCGAGCATTTACCATTGATTTTAATATGTCACCATTAGCAGTTATTTAAGACTCAACCTTATTACAGCTACTCTTCATTGTCACATAATATTCAATCCAGCGTCAGTGGATTACTGCAAGGTGACTAAAATTATTGGGGAAGGATTTTATTTAAATAAGCTTGACTGGAGCAGTCCCAATTTTGGGGGGAGGGCAGTCAAAGTTAAGTGTGTGTGTGTGTGTGTGTGTTAGATGAAGTATTGCAAGTACCTCACATACTTCAAAATGTTTGTTTCTCGACTATCCCACTGCGTAATTTCAGGGCCTTTGAGTATAGATGTCCTTCCCAATGTTGCTTTTGATTTGCTTTCTTCCAGTTTCAATTGATGTCCTCTGTTCTACTCTCACTTTTTAAAATTTTAAATATCAACATGGTTATACTGCATCAGCACAAGTGTTCCGAGCACTCCAAGGCAGCTGGTGCACTGCCAGGGGGTACAGCGCATGGGAGATCGTGCCAGGAAATTTATCCCCCCCCCCCCCAACTCTTACTTTTTGCACAGAAATCAGGCGCGACAGAGTCCAATTTCTCCCCCTATATTTGGGGAGTAGTCTCCGTGGCTCGCTTTCAGTAAACAGTTAAACTTTGTCACCTCCCATTTCCTGGCATAATTATGACGGTGAGCTATCATTACTTAGCATAACTGCATCAGTGATGACTTGCTGTTAGGAACATAGGAACAGGAGTAGACCATTCAGCCCTTCGAGCCTGCTCCGCCATTCAATTAGATCATGGCTGATCTGTACCTCAATCTCATTTACCTGCCTTTGATCTACATCCCTTGATACCCTTACCTAATAAAAAATTGGTGGATCTGAGCCTTGAAATTTTCAATTGGCCCAGTATCCACGGTGTTTTGGGGGAGAGAATTTCACATTTTCACTACCCTATGGGTGAAAAGGTGCTTCTTGATTTCATTCCTGAATGGCTCTAATTTTAAGATTGTGCCCCCATGTAGGGCTTCAGCACAACAGTTGGGTTCAAAGTCTCAAGAAAAAGACCTGCTCACGGCCTACGAAAACCCATGAAAGTCGAGGGAGGCAGAGGGGGAAGAGCGAAATGCTAACATTTATATTAAAAACGTAAAATAGAAAGAACTTGCATTTATATTGTACATTATCATGACATCCCAAAGCACTTCATATTGTGCAGTCACTTTTACTAATTCGGCTAATATGGGAGCCAATTTGCACACAGCAAGGTCCCACAAACAGTAAATGAGATGAGTTGGCGGTTAATCCGGTGGAATTGGTTGAGGGAGGAATGTTTTTTAGGACACCAGGAGAACTACCTCCTCTTTTTCAAATAGCACCGTGAAAATCTTTTAGCCCACCTGAACTGGCGTCTCATCTGGAAGATGGCGCCTCTGACAATGCAGCACTCCCTCAGAACCTCACTGAAGTATAAGCCTAAACTGTGTGCTCATGTCCTAGAGTGGGGCTTCAAAACACAATCTTCTGACTCAGAGGCAAAGCTGCTACCAATTGAGCCAAACTGACACTCATAAAGAAGGAATATGTGTATATAAAACAACGTTTACCTTCCAGTACTTTCCACTTAACTGTTTCTCATTTACTTTTTTTTACCTGCAAATGTCAGGAGCAGGTGGTACTCAACCACCAGTAGCAAGCACTTCATCAGCTGAGATCCCCAAGGATTTGACTCCAACCGTCCATGACACTCCAGGTTTGTTTCCAAAAGCCACTATCTTGACTTTTCAGCCTATGGAGGCCAGTCTAACAACCTGCTTTCCGACCTTCCAACGCACTCACTTGACCATCCCACTTCAGGTTTCTGAATTTCATTAGCATTTGTGTTTCCCTCTTCACTTAATTTCTCTTTGCCACCTAACCTCTGCCATCCTTTGGAGCAAGACGTTCTTCAATGCTTTTATCTTATTCGTTGATCCTTTTGCTCACACGTCAAGCACAATCCTGATAACAATACATTTTGCATTGTCTTTTTGTTCTCCAACTGCAAGTCTTTTCTGCAGGACCTCACAGAGGCTACCATACATTTGGCCTGTGAGTTCTACTTTTCTACTGTTAATACATCTTGCAGCATCACTAATCTCACCGCTAAGACCTTCACAGGCTTATTCACTCGCTCAATGTGCTTACCGTGAAACCTTGTCCATCAGTGTTCAACGTGGCACTTTTTCTCAGTGCCAATATTTTTATCTTGTTTATTTTCTAAAAGTGACCAGGAGTAATGGAAGCAGTTGCCAACACGGAAGTAACAATCAGTAATGGAATATATGAAACAAAAATAAACTAACGATGCAGCCTCACTAATGGAGAGTCTGATTGGTCTGCTAATATATGCCTGGTCACTTGGAGTTGGGTGGAAGTTGCTTTTGTCAATGTGATGGAAGAATAGAAAGGTCTAAAAGATTAACAAACACCAAGTGTGAAACAGGCTCTCATATCAAGTGTATCGATGGGATTAGCAAATCATCATTGCATTTAGGAGAAAGCATTCATAAATTCATGGTAAACTTCTGTTTCCCTTACAATGTGATAATGAATCACCATCATAAAACATAAATATATGTATGTGCCTACACTCTGATTGTTCAATGGTTGGGGATCAGGGGTTAAACAGAAGCAGTATTCCTGCAGTGGTCTGTAGCATACTCCCTGAAAAGTTTTTTTTGAATTTTATATTAAAAATTATGTCAATTTTACATAGGAATTGATAGATGAAAAAGACCAAGGTCCATCTAGTTTGCCTTTTACCATCCTGGTTGTCACAGGCTACATCGATAATGGAATAGTTGACTAATCATGGAAATCAATCTCTATCAATTAGTCTACAACAGAACGAGATATGAAGCGAGGAAAACCCCCAGTGGCAGAAAGCTTTGGAAACCACAGATCCAAAATTACCCGTTCTTCCCAAGCCTGCTACACTTACCAGATGTCATGTTTCAAATTACCCATGTACTGTATCCCAAAATGTTATTTCCTGAAAGAAATCTATCTAATTTGCATTTGAATGAATCAACACCAGCTGCTTCCGCCGTCTCCTTAGGGAGCCTTTTCCATAGATTGACCACTCGCTCACTGAAATAATATTTTCGCAGATTGGTTTTGAATTTACCCCCCTTCAAGCGCAGGCCGTGTCCTCTGGTTTAACTGTTCTGGACAAGGTGAAACAGCTTGTCGTGGTCTACATTATTTAGTCTCTTCAAAATCCTAAAAACAGCAATCACATCACCTTTCAACCTTCCCTTTTCCAATGAGAACATGTCCAATTTACATAACTGCTCCTCATAATTCAATCCCTCCATTCCCCCCTCAATCATTCTGATTGCTCTCTTCTGTATCCTGTCAATATCCTTTTTGTACTGTGGCAACCAGAACTGTACACGATATCCTGAGAGTGGTTGCATCATTGATTGAGAAAGTGACAGGATTACCTCACCATCTCAGTTCAGTATCGACCTTTTAATACATCCCAACATCTGATTTGCTTTATTCACTGCCATTGAGCATGATTACAATAGCTTCAATTTATTGCCAATTAGGACCCCCATTTCCCATGCACATTATTTTCTTTCCATTTAAGTAATAGTCCTTTCGTGGATTTTTTTTTTGACCCCCATGTGAAGCACTTTGCATTTCTCTACATTGGATTTGATCTGCTATCTGTCTGCCCAAATCCCAATTATATTCAAATCCTCTTCTTAGCCTGTACAGTTTTGGACTCGACCACCTTTATTAGCTCTGTGTTATCTGCAAATTTAGCTATTGTGCTTGTGACTCCTAGTTCCAGATCATTTGTTTATTAATTTTCAAATGTTGTTTTTTAATTAGGGGAAAATATTTCTGTCTATTTAAATGAGGTTAGTCAGAACAATACTTGAAATCAGGCATTCAGGGTTAGAAGCGTAGAGGGTGTTTTACTGTGAGGGTTCATACCTTGCAGTGCGAGAATTGATCAATTTTTGCCATGAGAGTTTGCCACATTTTGCTGCAAAAGATTATCAGTTTTTACTGCAAGAGTTCATCACTTTTGAATTCAGTCAATTTTTGCAATTATTTTTAGTAATAATTTTATCAATATTTTACAGAGAAATATTACTGTTCACCATATATATTTGTGACCCATTTGCAGCCACCCGAACACACAAAAAACTCACTTCATATAACTTAAAACATGCACAGTTAGGAAATGAAATTCCTAACTTTTCCAGAGGCTGCTCCCACTCCATTAAAGTGTAGTTTTCTTCACACGGGCAAATGGCAAAAACAGCATGACCAAGTGTGACCCTGCAGCGTGACAAGATGCGCATTGGCGGCCTTTGTCACACAAGATAATCGGCTCGTCACAGATCCCGGCAAATCCACTCATCTTAAACCCTACACTTCAATAAAATAAGGTTTCTGCCCCAAATAATGTCACTTTAAACCTTACTCTAATCCTAACCCTATCCTAAATCTAACTATGATTAAACCTAACCCTAACCCTAATGCTAAACCTAATTTGGTTTTACTTATATCCTGAAATAAAATCACCGACTGCAAAGCCTATGTTTGTATTGGCATGATCGACAGATTGCCGATTCTAAAACTAAGGGGAAAAGCCAGCTCAAAGTGCAACTGTACATTGTGATGTCCTTGTCTGTCAGTAGGGGTCAGGGGCCCCTAACTGACGGACAGTGATGCTCACACATGAGCAATTGCACCTGCCCATGATGGGGATGTCTCCAAGTGTTACTGCCTCATGGCTGCAAACTGTAAGTCATTCGCCAGTCGTAAATCCCGTGACTTAAGACTGTTTCTGGCCTGATGATTACCAAATGACAGATAGGAGCCCAGGCATGTCCAGAAGTCTATCCAACTGCTAGTTAATCTTATTGTCCTACATGATGTGGAGATGCCGGTGATGGACTGGGGTTGACAATTGTAAACAATTTTACAACACCAAGTTATAGTCCAGCAATTTTATTTTAAATTCACAAGCTTTCGGAGGCTTCCTCCTTCGTCAGGTTCACATCGTTCACCTGAGGAAGGAGGAAGCCTCCGAAAGCTTGTGAATTTAAAATAAAATTGCTGGACTATAACTTGGTGTTGTAAAATTGTTTACAATTATTGTCCTACAGTGTGACCTTGAATTTCCTCTTTGGTTGCAGCCCACAAACACTATGGCCCCGATATTAGAATGGAGGTGGGATGGCAGCGGGAGGGTGATTGGGGGCGTGAGTAGCCCGCCCAATAAAAAATGTCCGTTTCGCACGCGATCGCGATTCAAATGGTGCCACTTAATGTGGCTTCCAGGTTTGCCGTCCGAAAGCTGCGCGGTAGGCGGACTGCGCACCCGCATCACAGGCTGTCAGCTGGAGTAGCTCTATTTAAAGGGCCATTGCTCCAAAGGCTTTTGCTGGAGCAAAGGTGCACACACCACAGTAGAAAAGCACAGGCAAGGCTGCTCCAAGGTTCAATGATGCCTCACTCCAGGTGCTACTGGATGGGGTGAGGAGGAGGAGGGATGTGTTTTACCCGGCGGATGGGAGGAAGTGGCCTGCCTCTGCCACCAAGACGGCCTGGCTCGAGGTGGCAGAGGAGGTCACCAGCAGCAGCAACATCCACGCACCTGGGTCCAGTGCAGGAAGCACTTCAATGACCTAACCAGGTCAGCAAAAGTGAGTACACTTATTGATTCTCCTACATTCCGTGTTGCACATCACTGCAACCCCTCAACAACTCATTCTGCACTGCCAAGACTACTCTATCACGTCACTCCTCATACCCACTTAAGGCTCATCCTCAACTTATCTGCACTTCCTCACCTCCCCATTAGTCACCCCACCACTACCACTCACCCCAATCCTCATGCAACGTAATGGCTCTGTCTCATACCCTCTGATGCATCTCTTTCACGGTCAGCGTCACCCAAAGCAATGCATTCATTGGTTCGCCACTTCACCATCACTCACTCACATGTCTGTACTTTCTCCCCTTCTAGAAGAGAGCATAAAATGCACGGGAGGGGGCAAGGACTGGAGGGGGCCACAACAAATAGTCGTCCTCACAGACGCGGAGCAGGAAGCGCTGGAGCTGAGCCGCACCCTCGAGTGCCTGTCTGTCGGGGACGCCGAGACTGGCACCCCACAAACTTCTAGTGACACAACTTTAACATCCATCACACACAATATGAATTGGTGTTAACATGCCTTGCCATCTTCAACAGCTCAGTATACTCATTACAACATGACACATCTGTGATGCTGCTTAATATTGCCTTCCGTTCTCTTACAGGGCCTTCAGCGACCACAGTGATGGCAGAGGGTGATTCCTCAGAGGACCTGCCGGCCTCTGAGGGTGCACCATCACATCTTAGTGAGCCATCCACCAGAGCAGATACTCACACCTCGATGGGTCCCATCCTCAGTTAGTTGGATTGGCACCTGGTGAGTCACCACGCACAAGTGAGCACGAGCAGACACTGGTGGAAGGGGCAGGTGTGGAGAGTCCACGTCGGTGGGAGCACTCCTCTCCAGGTTCTGCTCAGCTGGATGCAGATGCTGAACCCCGGGAGCCATCCTTTAAAAAGGGAATGATCGAGGGACAGCAGCACATTTGCGGGGTACTGGAACAGGTGCCACATGCACTCTCCACAATAGCGCAGAGGATGGAGGGAGTCCAACTCGTGCAGGAATGGAATGGTGGCACAGGTGCTGGAGGGAATCTCTGAGTTACTGTCACAGGGATGTGAGCAACTCTCTGAGATAGTGTCACAGGTAAGTGCAGGATTGTCTGCAATGGAGAGAAGGCTAGCCTCCATTGAGCTTCAAGCACAGCTCACAAATGAGTCCGTTCAGGCCCTGACAATGGCCGTTTGGACTCAGGGTGAACAACATTCTGCCACCTTGAACAG
Organism: Heptranchias perlo; assembly: GCF_035084215.1. Lineage (NCBI taxonomy): Eukaryota > Metazoa > Chordata > Chondrichthyes > Hexanchiformes > Hexanchidae > Heptranchias > Heptranchias perlo. The sequence continues at coordinate 40,737,684 of NC_090348.1, read as the reverse complement.
GCACACAGAAACTTTACAACTGGGCTTCCAAGACATGTCCTCCAAACTGTTCTCCAGCAGGGTGGTAGGAGTGACATGGGCCTGGTCCAGGATAGGGATGATGGCGAAAGGGGACATGGAAGTGGTGACGCCACTCAAAGCGTTCCTGTGTTTCACCCATTGCCCCCCCTCTCAACCAGTACCCGCAACACTGCCTCCTCTCCAGGTGGCCAAGTCTGCCCCTGCACAGGTGCAGGTGGAGCAGTCTACCGAAACCCAGAGGTCGTAGGCCCAAAGCATCTAAGCAGTCAGGGCACGAACATGAGCAACCTGCCACTACCTCTGCTGCAGCCACAGTGGGTGCACCACATAGAAGTAGTCAGAAGAGAAAGAAGGAGGTTTTGTGGACACGAAGGGTACGCACAAGGGTGTTTGACAGACTGTCATGTTTTTCATTTATATTTAGTTTTTGTTAATAGTGCTGCCACGTCTTGCCCATTTTTGACTGATCTTTGTGATAGGGCCCTTTCATGAGGTTCACCATGAACGGCGACACTTGATGTCACCCATTGGGTCACTTTACAGTGGGTGTATGTGTAGTTGCAGGACTGTTTTGTGCAGGGAGGGGTGGGCAGCCCAATGTGGGCGCTGCTCTTTCCAGGTGGTGTGACGACTGGACTCTTCACACTTTCTGATGTTAGGAGAACCGTTCACGTATCGGCGACTCCCTGGCCTCACGAGCAGCTAGGTGAGCCGCTGCTCTGCCCGTGGGTTCCTCCTCCTCCTCCATGTGATTGGCAGATGTGGATGGGGCCTCCTCAAGTGGCACCCCTCTCTGTTGTTGCCCTCTGTGCTCTTGTGCAGGTGCCTGTGGCGCAGCACTGTGTGGTGGAGCTGCAAGTGGTGGAAGTGGACACCGTGCCTGGCGAGGCTGGTGATGTTGCTCGTCCTCGGATGTAGCGGTGAATGCAGCCATGGCGCCTGCCCATCCTGATGGTGTGAGTTTGAGGGGGTCCGAAAAGTTGTTAAAAATGTGTGAACAGAAGAATTGTGAGTGGAAAGTAAGAATTTTCAGTGAAAACACAAAGATCTCGCAGCCAAAAGTTTGTGTGAAAGAACTGAGCGCCCTGCAGCAAGAACTCACCTTTTCTCCCCATCTGTCAAACAAGCATTTGAATGTGCAACTGGCTGCTGGCTGAACATGGAGTGTTTCCCTCAGCGCAGGGAACGTGCTGAGGACTCCTGCCTTACTGTGGACAAAATTAAGTACTTTAAGTATCAAAATAATGTCTTAACTATCATCAAGTGGGGTTGAGGCCAGAATCAGATCAGCCATGATCTCATTGAATGGCGGAGCCAAATGGCCTGCTCCTGCTCCTATCTCTTATGTTCTTATCCCGCCGGCTTTAATTGCCGGTGGGACTTCCGCATTCGGGAGCGCGCGCGCACCCAGATGCGTCAGTGGGGAACCCGGAAGTCTGCGGGTTGGAGCTGGGTTCCGAACGCGCTTGGGATTTCCGCGACTTTCGGAGTCCCCCCACCCCCAACCCACCCGCAATTTAATTTTAAAATTGACCCCTATAATCTGGATAGATGGGGTCCGATATTGGATTGGGACCCGGTTGCACCAGGTCCCTGCCCTGATTTGTCACCCATCAAAATTACATAGAATTACACAGAATTTACAGCATAGAAACAGGCCATTCGCCCAACTGGTCTATATTGGCGTTTTTGCCCCAGAAGAGCCTCCTCCCACGCCTTTTCATCTAACCCTATCAGCATATCCTTCTATTCTTTTCTCCCTCCTGTGCTTATCTAGCTTCTCCTTAAATACATCTATGTTATTAGCCTCAAAAACTCCTTGTGGCATAGTATCATAGTATGTTACAGCAGAGAAGGAGGCCATTTGGCCCATCGTGCCCGTGCCGGCTCTTTGAAAGAGCTATCCAATTAGTCCCACTCCATTGCTCTTTCCCCATAGCCCTGTAATTCTTTTCCTTCAAGTATTTATCCAATTCCCTTTTGAAAGTTATTATTGAATCTACTTCCACCACCCTTTCAGGCAGTGCATTCCAGATCATAACAACTCTCTGCATAAAAAAATGTTTCTTAATGCTACCTCCAGTTCTTTTGCCGATCACCTTAAATCTGTGTCCTCTGATTACTGACCCCTCTGCCACTGGAAACAGTTTCTCCTTATTTACTCTGTCAAATCTCCTCAATCTTCTCTGCTCTAAGGAGAACAATCCCAGCTTCTCCAGTTTCTCCACATAACTGAGGTCCCTCATCCCTGGTACCATTCTGGTAAATCACTTCTGTACCCTCTCTAAGGCCTGTGGTAGCGAGTTCCACATTCTTATCACTCTTTGGGTAAAGAAGTTTATCCTGAATTCCCTATTGGATTTATTAGTGACTATCTTATATTTATGGCCCCCTAGTTTTGGACTCCCCCTCGAGTCGAAACATCTTCATTACGTCTACTCTATTGAATCCCTTCGTAATTTTAAAGTCCTCTATTAGGTCACCCCTCAGCCTTCTCTTTTCTAGAGAAACAAGCCCCAGCCTGTTCAGCCTTTTCTGATAAGTATATCCTCTCAGTACAAATTTCTCTTTGATTTGGAGGCAGCTGCCTCCACACCCAACCGCAAATGGGTGGGCATGTTATGATGCCATGCAAATGAGGGAATTACAGTGTAATTCTTGCCGATTTGTGCCTTCGCAAAACTGGGCGCGAGAGATGCCTGTGTGTGCTGGCACCTGTATTGCTAAGGGCCTTGGAAGGGAGTTTTAAAATTAAACGGCCAGTTTCTCAACTCGACCAAATTGATTACGTCGCCGATACCGGCCTAATGGGAAGTTTCGTTAATCTTTCCCGAGATCACTGGGAGCTATCTACACTCATTGGGACTGTCCCACTCCACACCCCCCCCCCCCCCACAACTTGAGTGGGCACCCCAGGTAAATAGCACAAGCGCCCAACAGCAATGCGTAATTGGCCCTGATTCTGGAAAGTGTGCTGAGGTGAGAGGGGTAGATAATAGGCAGACAGGGATTCCGTCGCGGCTTAGAGTTATAGAGTCATAGTGTTATACGGCACGGATAGAGGCCCTTCGGCCCATCGTGTCCGCGCCGGCCATCAAGCCCTGTCTAATCTAATCCCATATTCCAGCATTTGGTCCGTAGCCTTGTATGCTATGGCATTTCAAGTGCTCATCCAAATGCTTCTTGAATGTTGTGAGGGTTCCTGCCTCCACAACCCTTTCAGGCAGTGAGTTCCAGACTCCAACCACCCTCTGGGTGAAAAAGTTCTTTCTCAAATCCCCTCTAAACCTCCCGCCTTTTACCTTGAATCTATGTCCCCTTGTTATAGAACCCTCAACGAAGGGAAAAAGCTCCTTAGTATCCATCCTATCTGTGCCCCTCATAATTTTGTACACCTCAATCATGTCCCCCCTCAGCCTCCTCTGCTCCAAGGAAAACAAACCCAATCTTCCCAGTCTCTCCTCATAGCTGAAGCGCTCCAGCCCTGGTAACATCCTGGTGAATCTCCTCTGCACCCTCTCCAAAGCGATCACATCCTTCCTGTAGTGCGGCGACCAGAACTGCACACAGTACTCCAGCTGTGGCCTAACCAGTGTTTTATACAGCTCCATCATAACCTCCTTGCTCTTATATTCTATGCCTCGGCTAATAAAGGCAAGTATCCCATATGCCTTCTTTACCACCTTATCTACCTGTTCCGCCGCCTTCAAGGATCTGTGAACTTGCACACCAAGATCCCTCTGACCCTCTGTCTTGCCTAGGGTCCTCCCATTCATTGTGTATTCCCTTGCCTTGTTAGTCCCTCCAAGGTGCATCACCTCGCACTTTTCCGGGTTAAATTCCATTTGCCACTGTTCCGCCCATCTGACCAACCCATCTATATCGTCCTGCAGACTGAGGCTATCCTCCTCGCTTTTTACCACCCTACCAATTTTTGTATCATCAGCGAACTTAATGATCATACCTTTTACATTCATATCCAAGTCATTAATGTAGACCACAAACAGCAAGGGACCCAGCACCGATCCCTGTGGTACCCCACTGGCCACAGGCTTCCAGTCACAAAAACAACCTTCGACCATCACCCTCTGCCTTCTGCCACTAAGCCAGTTTTGTATCCAAAGTGCCAAGGCACCCTGGATTCCATGGGCTCGTACCTTCTTGACCAGTCTCCTGTGGGGGACTTTATCGAAGGCCTTACTGAAATCCATGTATACCACATCCACTGCGTTACCCTCATCCACACGCCTAGTCACCCCCTCAAAAAATTCAATCAAATTAGTCAGACATGATCTTCCCTTGACAAAGCCATGTTGACTATCCCTGATTAATCCTTGCTTCTCCAAGTGGAGACTAATTTTGTCCTTCAGAATTTTTTCCAATAATTTTCCTACCACTGATGTTAGGCTCACTGGCCTGTAGTTCCCCGGTTTTTCCCTACTCCCCTTCTTGAATAATGGTACTACATTAGCGGTTCTCCAGTCCTCTGGCACATCCCCTGTGGCCAGAGAGGTTCTGAATATATGTGTTAGAGCCCCCGCAATCTCCTCCTTTGCCTCACACAGTAGCCTGGGATACATTTCGTCCGGGCCTGGGGATTTATCCATTTTTAGGCCTGCTAAAACCGCCAATACCTCCTCCCGCTCGATGTTAATATGTTCGAGTATATCACAGTCCCCCTGCCGTATTTCTATGTCTACATCGTCCTTCTCCATAGTGAAAACAGATGCAAAAAATTCATTTAGAACCCCTCCTACATCTGCCGGCTCCACAGATTGCCATTTTTGTCCCTAATGGGCCCTATTTTTTCCCTAGTCATCCTCTTACCCTTAATATACTTATAAAACATCTTAGGATTTTCCTTTATTTTGCTCGCCAGTGTTATTTCATGGCCCCTCCTTGATCTCCTAATTTCTTTTTTAAGTATCCCCCTGCACTTTTTGTACTCCTCTTGGGCTTCCTCCGTCTTTAGCCTTTTGTATCTGCCAAAAGCCCTCCTTTTTTTCCTAATCCATTCTCGTATATCCCCTGACATCCAAGGTTCCCTGGAGTTCTTGGAACCACCCTTGACCTTTACGGGAACATGTTGCCATTGTATGGTCTCAATCTCCCTTCTGAAAGACTCCCATTGCTCCGATGCGGATTTTCCTACAAGCAGCTGATCCCAGTCCATTTTGGCCAGATCCTGCCTTATCCTATTAAAATCGGCCTTCCCCCAATTTAGAACCTTTATTTCCGGCCCCTCCCCATCCTTTTCCATGACCACCTTAAATCTCACCGAATTATGGTCACTGTCACCAAAGTGCTCACCTACTAGCACTTCTTCCACTTGGCCGGCCACATTCCCTAGAATTAGGTCCAGTACTGCCCCCTCTCTTGTAGGACTTTCTACATGCTGGCTCAAAAAGCTCTCCTGGATGCACGTTAAGAATTTTGTACCCTCTAAGCCTTTTACACTCTGAGTATCCCAGTTAATATTGGGGAAGTTGAAATCCCCCACTATTATTACCCTATTATTTGCACAATTTTCTGAGATTTGCCTACATATCTGTTCCTCGATCTCCCCCTGACTGTTTGGGGGCCTATAGTACACTCCCATCAAAGTGCTTGCCCCCTTTTTGTTTTTAAGCTCCACCCATATGGCCTCATTAGAGGAACCTGCTAATATATCATCCCTCCTTATGGCAGTAATTGATTCTTTAATTAATATTGCGACCCCCCCCCTCCTCTTATACCTCCCCCTCTGTCTCGCCTGAAGATTCTGTACCCCGGAATATTGAGCTGCCAGTCTTGCCCCTCCCTCAACCATGTCTCTGTGACAGCAACAATATCATACTCCCATGTGTTTATCAACACCTTCAGTTCATCCACCTTATTCGCAAGACTCCTTGCATTAAAATAGATGCCATCCTGTATCCCATCCCCCTGCTTCAGTAACCTTGTGACCGAGAAGAAGTTCAGAACCATTATAATTATAGACTGAGATAGTCAAGCACTGTGTACAACCATCATGGTTCTGTACTGCTTGGCTGGGAATGGAAAGGGGGAGGGGAGGAAGGATATCACTTGTGGAGGGCAGAGATGTGAGAATAGATGGATATTCTGCAGTTCTGCTTGATAACCTTTGGGAATCAGAAAGTATTTATGCAGTGCTCTCCCAAAAGAGATTAAATGAGAGCATAAAATCCATGATATGGTAGATTCTACATGGTCTCTAAAAGTTGTAGGCTTCATCAGCTGAATGGCCTTTCCTTATTCGATGCTTTTTTATTATGTTCAAAGCACTAGAAAGTAGGTCACTAACATCCCTCTGCCCTAAAGAATTCCGGTGTTGAATCAAACAACTTCTTCCCACGGCTAGAAAAACTGAGGAAATGAAGAGCTGAGCAGAGTCTTTGTTCACATTCACAGCTGCCAAGGAATTTAAGCTAGGTGTCCTGGTACGATGCCTCACATTAACTTTTCCTGCTACTTTGGCATAGTAGCTTTGAAACCATGGGTCAGTGAAGCAATGCTCTAGTTTGGTAAATCTTCCTGACTACTAAGAGCATGGGTTTCCCTCAGGATTGTAGTCTGCCCAAAGTACCTCAGATCTGTACAGGACATTTTCATCATTGGCCTTTGGTGTGTATGGTAACATTTGACCAATGCATGAGACCAGATGTAGAGAGAGCTCCCTCTCCATATAGTATCCACAATGACTGAGCAGGATGGATAAAAGATGACGCTTCTCTTCTATATCATGACTGGAGGAGAGAGGAAGAGGAGGAATGGGAAAATCTGCTCTCCCAATGGGAAAGAGCTAGGAGGTGTGTAATGTTGTGGGGCGAAGAGTAATAACCATAACTTCACCAGTGAGGGATCCCATGATCTGAGTAATAACAATAATTAAAAGCTACACTCCAAAGAGGAACAGTGAAGTAGGGTAAGAGGAGGAGGGGTCAAAAAACATAAGATAGGCTAACTTTAGATAATCCAATGAAAAGCATTTGGAGATGTCAAAGGTGCGGTAAACCTGTCCAGGGATTGACATCATTTACTTTATCTGAGAATTCAAGCTCCTGAGAAACACCATCCACAGCCTGGGTTATTTTGGGCTGTTAATCCCCTTGGAGAGAAGGAATTAAGCCTGGCATGCAAGTGGCCTAACACGAATCTGCCTCCGCTTTAGAAACTATAAACCCTAGTCTTGAAGTGAGTTGGAGGAAAATTCCTAGGTTGGAATTTGAAAAAAGGCAAGGATAGGAGATGTTGCTACCACTTTGTACCTATCGACATTGCTTCTTCCTATTGACAGTTCTTTGGTTCATGTCACACTTGACATTGTGCATCTCACTTAAGGTTGTATCCAAATTTAAGCCATACATCCATTTTACTAGCCAGTCACCATAACATTGCAAGAAAGATATTAAATAATACTAAATGCAGTAACTTTAGAATATTTGTATAAGCTGCACTTACAAGCAGTCTGAAAGGTTATGTACCATTGTGTTCGTATTTTTTATTTGTGACCAATTAGTGACTATGTAAGAAATTCTGTGCAAAGACTAGAGGCAAAGGCATGGCCATGTCTTTAATAGATGTAGTGATGTAATTATGGTCTATCTGTACCTAAATAGGTAAACCCAGAACAGTGGAGGAAGTACCTCAGTATAAATCAACCCCACAAAAAATTCATGTTCGCATTTAGATTTTAGAAACTTATAAACTACCTGGAGCCTGACTCTGAACATAAGATGTAGCATAGTTTCTGCTTCCATTCTCCACATGTATCCCCTGTCAGACTTTGCAAGTAATTACACACCTTAGGTTATTGAGGGACTGGATATGTTCTGCAGAATGGAAAGCTTCCAGCAGGCGGATGGTTCCTTAAATATTATAAAATATTATCAGTTGTGCAGTTAACTATTCGAATGAGGAATATAAGAACAGTCAAATATGAGAAAGGGTATTCAGTCAATTGAGCTTGTATCTCTAGGACCCTAACCCTCCCCGCCCAACATCCAACTGTAATTTCAACTCCCCTAATGATCTTAAAACCAAAGCAGAATACTGCGGATGCTGGAAACCTGAAATAAAAACAGAAAATGCCTGAAAATTTTCTGAGATTTTAGTCAGATTTACTAAGATGTACTAAGGTTTTACACCCCCCTCCCCTTAACCTTCTGTCCAGAATTTGTTCCTCTCCCTTTTTGGGAGCTGCCTTTGGGTGTTTGTTTAAAGTAAGCAGTGAACCTTGTACTCACACCTAAGATTGGATCTATCCAGGGACCTTACAGAATTAGAATGGACCAAATTTCAAAGAGGATAACCTGGGAGAGAGCCACCAGTTCATTTGGAGAGTTATAAATGTAGCCCATTGCCCATTTCATTTGATCTGTCCCCTCCTCTCTTGTGAGTAAAAATTGTGACTGTTAGAACATATTTTCTGGTCTTTGTGAGGGTCAGAAAGTACACTCTGAAAACAGTTATTTTGAATCTTTATCACTACATTCCTGCTTGTGGTCTTTCCTTCTGCGACGTGCTTCAAGGTGACATTAGTGGCTATTGTAAAGCATTGGTTCCATTCTCTGCACCATGCTTGATGACTTTTTAGCATTGTTAGCACTACCATTCTTGTCTGGCACTACCTTTCATGTCTGGCACTACCTTTCATAACTGATGGCACCATTGATAATTGACACTCTCATTCATAATGTACACTACCATGAATAACTGTTGGTGCCATTCATAACTGACATTGACATTCATAACTGACACTACCATTCATAATGTACACTACCATGAATAACTGTTGGTGCAATTCATAACTGACATTGACATTCATAACTGGCACTACCATTGATGCCAGTTAAATACAGGAGCCTGGAAATTCCACAGGGGGTCTCCAGCGATAGATTAGTGGATCCCTCCGAGAGACTAGTGGATCCCCCGGAGAAACAACTAATAATGCCCGTTTACGCCATCTTTCCGAGGTTTCCACCGATGTTAGTTTAGGAGTTTCCCACGGAAAATAAAAGGCCAGGATTTTTTTAGACTGTGAAAAATGCTGCTTTACAGAAGCGAAGACTGTACCAAAGCCTAGCATTAATCTTTCCAGGGCAAGATGCAAATTCTAAAATGCGCTTTAATCACAAGTAGCTCTTTAGCTCAAAAATGATGAGTTCCATTTGAAGGAGCCATATTCCCCAGCTGGGACATATTAGCTGCGAATGGTTATTGAAGTGACTTTATTGCCAGCTTCCTCCAGATATAAATTACAAGGCGTACATAATTAACTCCCCAGATAAAAAAAATATGGAATTAAGACGTATCTATTTCTTTTGCAAGGGCTCCAATTCAGGAGGGCTGAGGTCACTCCAGATGGATGTTCTGGCCCCGATTCCTATCTGTCACCTTTAAAAGGACAGGCATTGACAGGTTCGGTGTATTATCTGTGAAGCTAGCTGAACCCCTCCTCCCACCCCAGAACATGGTGATCAGCAGGATTGGTGAAGGATGCTCTATCTTAGACATGTGAGTGAGGTATTTGAGGGAAAGTTATTTTATCATCAATTATTTCAATTTTTAAAAAAACATGAAGGGAGTATTGCTGAAGGAAAGATACATTGCTAAATATGGTGACGTGAGTTCATTTTAAATACTTAAATTTTTATTCACATAAAACTTTTAGGAAGTCATCTGTTCAAAACATTGACACCATTAGCAACATCTGTAGAGCCGACAACATTAGCAACATCTGTAGAGCAAACAACATCGGCAGTTCCGGCAAGATCACTTTCAGACCACAATACAACATCAACTGTGAACATTACAGTCACTTCAGGTGCGTTACTATTTAACGCAAATAATTTTCAGTGGATCCCGAAAAAAAAGTATCAGCATTTGGGTAATATTCAGTAATATTTCATGGACAGATATTTCCTTAATGTGTTGAGTATCAGTTAACTTTAAATTTTAACTTTTTTTGTAGCATTCTTCTGGCGCTTAATATAGATACAAAAATCATATTGCCATAGGTTACCGACACATCTGGTTGATGGGCTATAAAATGTGAACTCTGCCTTGAAGCAGTTTTAGAAGGAGTTCAACCCTGGAGACAAGGGGGGGCTGTTCCACAGTGGAGGTAACTCCTGGAGAGGGACAGATAGAAACTGAGACCTGGATAGGCGACTTAGAGAGACATCTCCTTGGGAGGATGCAGGGCTGGAAGTAACAAGGAAAAGTTCCGGTTGTTCAGACTCTCTTTGGAAAAGTGATTTCAAGGTGACTTGATCGAAGTTTTCAAGATTATGGTTGGGAATTTCCTCGCGGTTGCTCCCGCTGCAACGGCGTAACTTTGCCGGACACCCCGGTATATACGTGCGTAAACGTGGTTTCCCGCCAGACTAACGGTAAAGTAACGGCGGCAGAGGGGAAGCAGCTACGAGAGAATGAGCAATGTTTAATCCAGGGAAACATTTTACTATGGGAAAGGGTTCGATTAACAGGTTGAAAATTAGGATGTTAAAAGAAAGCAGGGAAGCCAGTGGAACTTTTTGTTTGAACACACTGGCCCCCCGTTGTGCCAGGCTGCGCTGGTGAAACACGGCCTCATAGGCAATGGCTGTAAAATTGGGCGCATGACCTCACCTGACCTGATTTAGTCGGGGCGATTTGGGGCATTTCTGTGAGGTTGCGCTACCAGCGTTAATGTGCCTCATTAGCACAGGCCAGTTAGGTAAATCAAGCTCCGGGTTGAATTTGGGCGAGGTTCCACCCAGAGTGTTAGCCTCACCCATAAAACTGGGCGCAACAGATTCAAGGCAGTTTGCTGGTGGTTGGCAGGAGGGCTTTTTTTGATGTGGGGGGGGCGGAGAGGAATATTTCGTTTCCTGATGTTGCCTTTTTACACAGTCGTTGCTTTCGCTGTGAAGCATTTACATTAATAGTGGCAAATAGCTGCATCTGAGAGGATGGCACTGGTTGTGTCCACTCCCATACTGCCACAGGATCTGGATGAAGGTTGACAATGGGACATCATTTGCAGGAGCAAGGACACCTCGGGCGTTATGCGTGCACCTGGAAGCACCCCAGGGCCTGTGTGCATAGACCATGCCACTCCGACTGGGTATGTCAAAGGAGACCTATCTTTGACCCCATCAAAGCCGATTTTAACTAGCTAAAATCGGCATTGACGGAGTAGCAATGGCCTCAAAATAGAGTCGGTAGGCTTGCCGCCCGGTTAATGCCGACACCCCAGTCGCCAAGGGGTCTTCCCATGAGCAGCGAGAGTACCCGCCTGTTTCAGGTGCTAGGCTTTTTTACGATGCAAATCGAGGTCCCATGTCGTAGTTGGGACACGCGAGTGGAGTGCCCGCCGGGCACGGTCTGCCCACGTGTCCCGGCGTTGAGCGGCCTGACCAGCGGACCAAAAACAACCCCTAAACTTTTTCCAAGTTGTAATACTGCAAATCCCCCGCCCTCACCAATGTTCCCTCTAATTTTTTTCAGCCATATGCGGAATAAATTTGGGTTTGTGCACAGATATAAAGCTGTGTGCGCCACCATTAAAAAAAAATCACAACTTTGAATAGGAGACCTTTTTTTAGAAAACATTATTCAGTGTATATAACAAACAGAACAAATGTTCAAAATAATGGATAATTATAACAAGGCGAGCTGTCAAGGATTTTAATTAAACAAAACTGGTGATAGAAATTTCAGAAGCAAACACTGCCACCAGAAGAATGGGGACAGCCTGATTGAGACCCAGGGGGTGATTTTAAACCACAAGAACGGGTGGGTTGGGGGCGGGTGAGAGTTGAAAATAGTTGTTTTATTTCCGGGTTTAACGTCGACGCGGAAAAGTACAGGCCTCCCACTGGGAATGCAAAGTCCGAGAATTTTGCAGCTGCGAGCCCAAAAAAACAACTATTTTCAACTCCCACCCGCCCCCAATCCACCCGTCCTTGGGGTTTAAAATCACCCCCCCACCCCCCCCCCTCCAGAGTCTGTAGATGACAGACGATGTAAAAGAAGAGGGTGACTGTCTCTGGTTTGGGGTGTTTTTCTCTTCTGTCTCTCCCTCTCTTCCAGTGTTTATATATTTTGTCCAGCTTTACTCCCTTATCACTTGACAGATGAGATTTGATCCGATAAACACATCAAGGTGATTTTCTTTCAAACTGTTTTGTGATTTCGTTTTTATATTAGTCATAAGGCTGATTAGGGCTGTGGTGATGACCACACCTATCGCTTATGTTCTTAAGGACTAATGAGTCCTAAGTAATAAAACAGTATATAACTTACTGTAAATCAGTGGTCCTGATAATAATACATTCCAACATCCCTATCATTATTTAAAAATACTATTGCTGGAATCCTTAAAAAATACACTTGCTTCTTGAATGAAAAAAAGCAAAATTACTCAAGTTGTTTGACAGCTTTAAAAAGGATAATTAAAAGGGGATGTTGTCCTTTTAAAGAGAGGCGATCTTTGTTTGCAGAGATCCACACGTGCACAGCCCTGTGAGCGCTGCCCCTTTAATTAGCAGCTTTGCGGCAGCTGAAAGGGATGGGGTGGAGGGGGTGCGGTTTCGGAGCTGGAACTAGGCCATCGAGCGCGTGCCCCGGGCTATCTTTCTGGAGTGGAGCGCGAATGAGCTCATGACTCTTTCTGCGGAAATTCAGAGCGCAGCCGCTCACAAACAGCTGAAATTGTTTAATGTTCTCCTTGATTTAAAAAAAAATCAGACATAGAACTTTCCCATTATGAGCAGACTTGGACCTCCTGGCTATTACCGCAGTCCCGCTGCGTACCTATAGGTATCCAGTCCGTCCCGCTTCACCGCGGACCCTTTCCTCGATTTACATTGATTCCAACTCAGTCTTTTTTTCGGGTTCTCACCGCTATTTGAAGCTGCCATTTTAACCTGCATATAATTCAGTTTGTGGAGAACCGCACCCCTCCCCACTCGTCCAACTAACACCAACCCCCAACCCCCACCCTGTCCAACTAACACCAATCCCCAACCCCAACCCCCGTCCAACTAACACCAACCCCCAACCCCCACCCCCGTCCAACTAACACCCCTCACCCCCGTCCAACGAACACAAACCTCCAACCCCCACCTCCGTCCAACTAACACCAACCCCCAACCCCTTCTAACTAACACCAAACCCCACCCCCGTCCAACTAACACCAACCCCCAAACCCCACCCCCGTCCAACTAACACCAACCCCCAACCCCCACCCCCGTCCAACTAACACCAACCCCCAAACCCCACCCCCGTCCAACTAACACCAACCCCCAACCCCCACCCCCATCCAACTAACACCAACCCCCAACCCCCACCCCTGTCCAACTAACACCAACCCCCAACCCCCACCCCCGTCCAATTAACACCAACCCCCAACCCCCACCCCCATCCAACTAACACCAACCCCCAACCCCCACCCCCGTCCAATTAACACCAACCCCCAACCCCCACCCCCATCCAACTAACACCAACCCCCAACCCCCACCCCCATCCAACTAACACCAATCCCCAACCCCCATCCAACTAACACCAATCCCCAACCCCCATCCAACTAACACCAACCCCCAACCCCCACCCTGTCCAACTAACACCAACCCCCAACCCCCACCTCCGTCCAACTAACACCAACCCCCACCTCCGTCCAACTAACACCAACCCCCAACCCCAACCCCCGTCCAACTAACACCAATCCCCAACCCCACCCCCGTCCAACTAACACCAACCCCCAAACCCCACCCCCGTCCAACTAACACCAACCCCCAACCCCCACCCCCATCCAACTAACACCAACCCCCAACCCCCACCCTGTCCAACTAACACCAACCCCCAACCTGTCCAACTAACACCAACCCCCAACCCCCACCCTGTCCAACTAACACCGTCCCAGCCCCGTCCAACTAACACCAACCCCCAACCTGTCCAACTAACACCAACCCCCAACCCCCACCCTGTCCAACTAACACCGTCCCACCTCCCGTCCAACTAACACCAACCCCCAACTCCCAGTCCAACTAACACCAACCCCCATTCCCCACCCCCGTCCAACTAACACCAACCCCCCCCACCCCCAGTCCAACTAACACCAACCCCCCACCCCCACCCCCGTCCAACTAACACCAACCCCCAACCCCCCACCCCCAGTCCAACTAACACCAACCCCCATTCCCCACCCCCGTCCAACTAACACCAACCCCCATTCCCCACCCCCGTCCAACTAACACCAACCCCCCACCCCCACCCCCGTCCAACTAACACCAACCCCCAACCGCCCACCCCGTCCAACTAACACCAACCCCCAACCGCCCACCCCCATCCAACTAACACCAATCCCCCACCCCCAGTCTAACTAACACCAACCCCCATTCCCCACCCCCGTCCAACTAACACCAACCACACAACCCCCACCCCGTCCAACTAACACCAACCCCCAACCGCCCACCCCCATCCAACTAACACCAACCCCCATCCCCCACCCCCGTCCAACTAACACCAACCACCAAACCCGCACCCCATCCAACTAACACCAACCCCCAACCCTCACCCCGTCAAACTAACACCAACCCCCAACCCCCACCCCTGTCCAACTAACACTAACCATCCACCCCCCCCCCCCACTTCCTTCCAGCTGGGACTCCTTGGGATTGCACGTTGAATAAAACAATATTGTGCCCCTCGGAATGGTAGAGGACGTTGTGTTTATAGAAAAAAAAGTAAAACGAAAAGCCGCTCAATTAGACTGGAGAGGCTTCGGGTAAACTGTGCATTAGGTCCCGAGGTTTAAAACGTCTGCAAAAGTCAAAAAAGATGTGTTGAGAGCAATAACAGAACACACAGGTGCCGGGGACAGTGCGGACAGAAGGAGGAAGTGCATGGCACACAACAGACTGCTGCGCGGTCACGCAGCTTAGAGGGAACAGTGCCCCCCCAACCCCACCCTCCAGGAATTTCTCTTACTCGAGTGACCACAGGCATGGAAACTGAACGAAATTCCATCTGTATCTGCCCAGAGTCATTCCCTCCCTTTGTTGAATAGGAAGGCTCATCCTGTGCATTCAAGGCAGAGTTCTGTCTTAGAGGGGAAAGGTCTTTCTGAGGGTGACAGCGTGAGCTGACTTTAAATATTTTCTATTTTATTGTATGGCGGAAACTTTAGGAAGTCATTTATCACCTGCAATGACAACATTAACAACAGCATCTGTAGAATCAACAACACTGACAGCTACAACGAAGTCACTTTCAGGCCGCGATAGAACATCCTCTGTCCCTCCGGTCATTACAGGCACCTCAGGTTTGTTGCTAATAAATACCAGCGCAACCTAGAAAATTAAATGTTATTGAAGATTTCATGGAAGTATTTTCCTAACTGTGTAAATATTGCCCATTTATATATTAATTAAAACGTAGGACTGGGACCCTTAGCTACGACATGGACAGCAGTAAGGCCATCAACGCCAATTGCCTCGACAGCCAAGACAGAGTTTCCAGCAGCAGTAGTCTCACACAGCACTCAGAGAGCAGCAGCTGAAACGACAGTCACTTATAGTACTAACCGTACTACAGGTCAGTAGACAACAATAACAACTTGCAATTATAAAGTACCTTTAACGTAGTAAATCGTCCCAAGGCTCTTCACAGGAGCGATTAACAAGCTAAATCTGACACCGAGCCACATAAGGAGATATTAGGACAGGTGACCAAAAGCTTGGTCAAAGAGGTAGGTTTTAACATAAGAACATAAGAAATAGGAGCAGGAGTAGGCCAATCGGCCCCTCGAGCCTGCTCCGCCATTCAATAAGATCATGGCTGATCTGATCCTAACCTCAAATCTAAATTCATGTCCAATTTCCTGCCCGCTCCCCGTAACCCCTAATTCCCTTTACTTCTAGGAAACTGTCTATTTCTGTTTTAAATTTATTCAATGATGTAGCTTCCACAGCTTCCTGGGGCAGCAAATTCCACAGACCTACTACCCTCTGAGTGAAGAAGTTTCTCCTCATCTCAGTTTTGGAAGAGCAGCCCCTTATTCTAAGATTATGCCCCCTAGTTCTAGTTTCACCCATCCTTGGGAACATCCTCACCGCATCCACCCGATCAAGCCCCTTCACAATCTTATATGTTTCAATAAGATCGCCTCTCATTCTTCTGAACTCCAATGAGTAGAGTCCCAATCTACTCAACCTCTCCTCATATGTCCGCCCCCTCATCCCCGGGATTAACCGAGTGAACCTTCTTTGTACTGCCTCGAGAGCAAGTATGTCTTTTCTTAAGTATGGAGACCAAAACTGTATGCAGTATTCCAGGTGCGGTCTCACCAATACCTTAAGGAGCTTCTTAAAGGAGGAGAAAGAGGTAGAGAGGTTTAGGGAGGGAATTCCAGAGCTTTGGGCCTAGGCAGCTAAAGGCACGGCCGCCAATGGTGGAGCGATGAAAATCAGGGATGTGCAAGAGGCCAGAATTGGAGGGGCGCAGAGATCTTGGAGGGTTGTAGGGCTGGAGGAGGTTACAGAGATAGGGAGGGGCGAGGCCATGGAGGGAATTGAAAACAAGGAGGAGAATTTTAAAGCAATTTTTAAAAGACTTCAGATTGTGCAAGACTTTTCATGCGTCTTATGGTAAACTAGATGGGCTAGGAGTTCGGATCTTAATGCCCTATGGTTATCCGATCGTTTTGATAGGTCACCATCGGCATTATGATCGGTAAACCTAGGCCGGTAAATCCTACAGTGTGTCATTAATACATAATATAAAGAACACTGGCGCACCATAACTAAGTACCTCTTCTCTTCCTTATGTAAAGTATTTATAACAATGTAAACGTAAACCAGTCCTCTTGCTCATATAATACCACTAAATACTTTTCTAACTATGTAAAAGCGAGCTAATTGTAAACGTTCTCCATCTTATATTAACGCCAACTTAGGAACGGAACCAATAACAACCAGGAAATCATTGGCAGAAAGAACAGTAAAATCATCTACAGCGACAGAAACAGCTGCTGACGTTACCTCCACTATTGGTACCGCAGGTCAGTTGCAATCAGTCAGGTAGAACCATAACATTTTCCTACGAGTGTTACTTGAGCTTTTGGAGGTGCAATGAGTACTGTAAATTCAGGATTATAACTCATTCCACAATTTTTATGGTTGGTTTAATGTTTTTTTTAAACAAAACTACTTCCCTGGTCTGTGCTGAGGAAACCATCAATGCTACAATTAGTCTCGGTGCCCTGGGCCAGGGAAGGGGAAAAATAATTAGCCAGGCCTCCCATTCCTGATCACTAGCCAATGGCTCCTGTTGGGAAGTGCATGTACAGGGACATTATGTGAGGACAGGATCTGGTGCTCCCAGCATCACCACTGTGAAATACTCCCTTCACATTCACTGTCTAGGCTCACTCATGAAGAATGGCGACTTGGATGAGATACAAAAGAGTGACTGGTACCGTTAAATCTTACTCCAGTGGGCACCGTCAAGTGGGGTGGAGGAGGGGGGGGGGTACGGGGGAGAGAAAATTGGAGTGTAAATAGCAAAGTGATTCACAACATTCAAATAACCAAGTCCAGATTGGTGAGCCAGCGGGTAGCTCCCGAAGTGGCTTGGTGCAAGTCTGAGATGCCGCCAGCAAACAATCGAAGCGGGCACTGACTTCCGAGCTGGTCCGCACCGGACCGGTGTCCACAGTCACGTTGTGCGTGGTCTCTCATCTTCCAGAAATGACCAGGTCCGCCACGCAATGTTCTGAAATGGTTCAATATTGACCATTGCTTCCAGGGCAGGTTGAAGTTCTACTGGGAGTTCTACTGGGAGTTCTACTGTGAGGTTGGCAATCGGGGGTTTGTTTGAGACATTAGGATTGTCCCAGAACTCTTTCCTGTGTGCCTCAGGATTAAACCTTAAGAGCATTAGCACCTTCACGTGGTGTTCCTGTCACGTTATTGATTAACGCAACGAATGTCCGCAAAAGGCTAACCGGGTTGTTAATCTCCTGGTAGAATGAGCAACGTGAGATTTGTTGAAGGAAAATAGCAAGTCATGCTTAAGTACAAGTCCCCATTGTAAGACGACCAAAAAACGCACAGCTTAAGCTGTGCCTTATGTAGCAGGTGTTGCACTATTCATCGCTAGGTGCAGGCTGAAGCCGTGCAATTTGATTCGGATGAGAAGAGCAAAAAAGGCTACCCAATTCCTTCGAGTCAAACAATACTAATATCTGCATTCAAACCACAGTCAATTGCAGTAACGGACTAACGTAAGAATGAAAATATTGATTATCAAGCGAAGCAGTCTGTAATCTTATTTTACATTAAAAATAATCGGAGCAATTTTCATCTGCTAACCGTCCTGTTCACGCTGACGTCCTGTTCAGGCAAACGTACAATTTTTTTTAAAGCGTCTGCCGCCCACTGGTCGCCCGACTCGATTTTCGAGCAGGCCTCAAAATGGGCGGCCGGTGCACCCATCTTAAACAGGCGGGAACCTTTATGAAATATTTAAATTGGGGTTCTACGCCAGATGTAGGACCCTGGCACAATTTTCATGGTCTACTGGGAGAAGCGCGCGGTCTGCCTAGTGGAACTGCCAGATCAGCCATGATCTAATTGAATGGCGGAACAGGCTCGAGGGGCTGAATGGCCTACTCCTGTTGCTATGAACACTAAGCAGCCTAACCGGCAGTCCTTAAAGGGACCGCCGCAGACCATTCCAAAAATAACCTGGAGACAGCTATGAATGCTTCTTCTGTCTTCTCAAAAATCTTCTAGCTTGTTGCTAGCTTCCCACATGCTCACCCACCGGGACTAACTCTGACCACCCCACCCCCACCTTTTAAGCAACGACTTCCGGCTGGGCTCTGTGGAGGAGTCACTGGATTTCCCGGCCCCCCCCCCCCAATTGGCGCCTGACCATGAAAATGGGTGGGGTCTCTCGTTAATGCCATTGGGCGAGGCGGTGAAATCACTTCGCCCTCCCCTCAACTGCTGTGCGCTACATCTGAAAATCAGCCCCAGTGTGTGGTCTCAACGTTCCAACGGTATTGCACCTGTTGGAAATGCTGTCAGCATAATGTTCCATGACATAACGTTACGTGACAGGCCCACCCAAATTGAAGAATATGCAAGGGGGAGAAAATCTTTTATTATAAAAAGTTTCTGAAAATAAGTACAGAGCAGCTACACAAAGGTCAAGTCCCTAGCCCTCAAAAACAAATGAAAGGGTCAGTTAAATAACAAGATGCAGGACACCCAATGTCAGTCTTGGCTGAACGAAGCTTGCAGGAACATAGTGCTCTGATATGCTCTGCAATTGGTAGAACTGCAAATCGGAGTTGGCAGTAATGAAACATGGTAAGTAAAATCTCCATCCCACACTTTTATAGGGGAAAGTTCTCAATGACTTCTATTAGCTGTTAGTTGGAACTATAAAGTTGCACTGTAATACACAAGTGACCATTTTATAAAGCTTAGGTACAAGTTCAGCTATAGGACAAAATCACAGAGCATTGCCAAAATAACCCAAATGATTCTCTCTTCAGGCCTCCCCCTCACCCCATCCCCAGTCCCTCCTCCCTCTCTGCTCTCTCTTCTCTCCTCCCACTTCCTCTCCTCTCCTCCCTCTATCCCCTTCTCTCCCACTCCTCTTTCTCTACACCCCTCCCTTCCCATGCCCTTGCTCCTCCTTTGCTCTGCTCCCCTCCCCCTCTCCTTTACTTTCCCCCTTTCCTACTCTCCTCTCTTTTCTCCTCGCTACTCCTTTCTTCTCGGCCTCGCTCCATCCCCAATGCCTCTCTCCTGTGTGTCCTCCTCCTCTGTTCTCTTTTACCCGTTTTTCTCTCCCACCTCTCCTGTCCTGTCCTCTCCCTCCTCTCTCCTTTCCTCTGCTCTTCCTCCTACTACTGTTCTCCATCTCTGGCCTCTTCCTCTCCTCTCTCCTTCTCCACCCTCCCCTCTCCCTCTACTCCCTCCCATGTGCTTCCTCTTTCTTCCCCAGCTTGGTTCAATTATCTCCCCATCCTCTAACACTGCTTGACTTGAAAATGCCCTTGACTTTAACACCCCATGTGCAACGCCTTGGAAGATCAATTGGTATATAATGAAAAATGAACTTGTCCCTAAGTTTTCCAAGTGGCACTCTGATCAAACACCTGAGATGGAGAGTTTGATTTTTCTTAACCCCACCCCTCATTTCACACCACCCCCAAGCTCAACTATTGTGAAACTCAACCCAACTGTGACGGTTGGATTTAAGCCACAACCATTAGTTGGAAAACTAGTGGTGAACTGCCAGGTTACATTTTCTGATTGCTTTTACTATTCTTCTGTTAATTTGTGTCTCTGATTGCCTCTTTTTTCCCTTTGGTGCATCTGATTCTTCTCCTCCCCGATTATATGCCACTCATCCCCCCACCTCATGACAGTTACCCAACTTCCAGACTCCTTGTGTTCTCAAGTCCATCTTCCTCCCACGTGACCAGATTCCCACCTGCTCCTTGTGTCCCATACTTCTCTGTCCATCTCCCCCAAACGGGACAGTAATTCAACAAAGACTGTTAGGGGATGGAGGCTGAGATGTTTCTGCCTCACATTCGTCCACTCATTCCTTGAGGAACATGCAGCAGTTTCCCTTCTCAAAGCTGTGGAAGGTAGAAAAGGATGCGGGGGCAGAAATTTAGCGGCGGCCGTTTTCAGGCGGAAACGTGGCAAAGTGGCCGCAACACGTGCCTGAACCGGAGGCCTGAGGCCAGCCTGAAATTGGGCCTCAGGCCTTGTCTAAATAATCTTGACAAGCTGCCGCCGCTTGCCCGACTGGTGATGCGCATTTCAGGCCACTCGCCTCGCTGAGAGCGGCTCTCAGGTGAGGACCGGGGTGGGGGCGAGGGGTGGCGATTGCAGCCAGTAGCAGCTGGCAATGGAGTGCCAGCGGGAGAACAACTGCTCCTCCTGGCTTCACATGAGTGGCGGCCAGCTCCACTCAGGGCAGCCCAATTTCTCAGAGGGGTCCTAAAACAGACGTTAGGCCCCTTTGCAAGGGGGCCGAACTCCCGTTTTGGGCAACTGCTCCCAATGCCTGAAAATCGACCAGGGCCAGTTTGGCGTTGGACATTTTTCAGGCATCCTTGGGCCTGCGAAATTGATCAATTTTCTGCCCGGAAAACAGGCACAACGATGACCAATTTTTACCCCGTGGGTTCAGGGAGCTGAAGGACTTGGACGGATGAGCAGTAAGCTGGAGAGGCAGAACAAGAGCAGCCTGTTGGGCATTTGCCTCAAGCAATACACGATCCCATCCCCCAAAGCACCATCTGGATGCTTGAAGCACTTGGGCAAGTGCCAATTCTAAGATATGTGACACAAGAAACTTCCCAGTCCCATATCATAAAATGGGAAAAGTGTTTTATCCTACGAGACATGGCACTTCCGACTTTTGACTCAGAAAAATCTAACATAAAGCAAGCCAATTAGAATGATAGCATCTTACAGCACAGAAGGAGGCCATTTGGCCCGTCCTGCCTGTGCCAGCTCTTTGAAAGAGATGTCCAATTTAGTCTCACACCCTAGTTTTTTCCCCATAACCCTGCAAATTAGTCCTCTTCAAGTACATGTTCAGTTGTCTTTTGAAAGTTCCTATAGAATCTGCTTCCACCACCCTTTCAGGTAGTGTGTTCCAGATCTGAACAGCCCTCTGACCCATTTGCCAGAGGAAAGTTTCTCCCTACTTGCTCTATTAAACCCCTCATAATTTTGAATACATCTATTAGGTCTCCCCTTTACCTTATCTGTTCTAAGGAGAACAATCCCAGCTTCTCTAATCTCTCCACATAACTGAAGTCCCTCATCCTTGGTATCAACCTGGTAAACCTCCTCTGTACCTTCACCAAGGCCTTGACATCCTTCCTAAAGTGTGGTGCCCAGAATTGTACACAATACTCTAGCTGAGGTCTAACCAGTGATTTGCAAAGTTTTAGCATAACTTCTTTGTTTAGGAACACAGGAACAGGAGTAGGCCATTCAGCCCCTCGTACCTGCTCCGCCATTTGATAAGATCATGGCTGATCTGTGATCTAGCTCCATATACCTGCCTTTGGCCCATATCCCTTAATACCTTTGATTGCCAAAAAGCTAGCTATCTCACATTTAAATTTAGCAATTGAGCTAGTATCAATTGCCGTTTGCGGAAGAGAGTTCCAAACTTCTACAACCCTTTGTGTGTAGAAATGTTTTGTAATCTCGCTCCTGAAAGGTCTGGCTCTAATTTTTAGACTGTGCCCCCTACTCCTAAAATCCCCAACCAGCAGAAATAGTTTCTCTCTATCCACCCTATCTGTTCCCCTTAATATCTTATGAACTTCGATCAGATCACCCCTTAACCTTATAAACTCTAGAGAATACAACCCCAATTTGTGTAATCTCTCCTCGTAACTTAACCCTTGAAGTCCAGGTATCATTCTAGTAAACCTACGCTGCACTCCCTCCAAGGCCAAAATGTCCTTCCGAAGGTGCGGTGCCCAGAACTGCTCACAGTACTCCGGTGCGGTCTAACCAGGGTTTTGTATAGCTGCAGCATAACTTCTGCCTACTTGTATTCTAGTCCTCTAGATATAAAGGCCAGCATTCCATTAGCCTTATTGATTATTTTCTGCACCTTTTTTATATTCAATGCTCCTATTTACAAAGCCAAGTATCCCATATGCTTTCTTAACTGCCTTATCAGCTTGCCCTGCCACCTTCAAAGATTTGTGAATATGCACCCCCAGGTCCCTCTGCTCTTGCACCCTCCTCAAAATAGAACCATTTAGATTATTCTGCCTCTCCATGTTGTGTCACACTTATCCACATTAAATTGCATCTGCCATGAGTCTGCCCATTTCACCAGCCTAAGTCCTCCTGAAGTCTGTTACCATCCTCCTCACTGTTTACTATGTTGCCAAGTTTTGCATCATCTGCAAACTTCAAAATTGTACTCCCTATGCCCAAGTCCAGATTATTTATATATAACAAGAAATGCAATGGTCCTAATACCGATCGCTGGGGGAACCCCACCGTATACTTCTCCACAGTCAGAAAAACATCTCTTCACCACTACTCTCTGCCTCCTATCCCATAGCTAATTTCATACCCAAGTTAATACCATCCATTTAATACCATGTGCTCCTATTTTCCGAATAAGTCTGTTATGTGGTACTTTATCAAACGCCTTCTGAAAGTCCACATATACAACATCTACTGCACTACCTTCATCAGCCCTCCCTGATACTTCATCAAAGAACTCAATCAGATTAGTCAGACACGATTTTGCTGGCTGTCCCTTATTAACCCATGCTTCTCCAAGTGAGAATTAATTTTGTCCTTGACAATGGTCTTTAGTAGTTTTCCCATCACTGCCGTTAAACAGACTGGCCTGTAGATACCAGGTTTATCTCTCTCCACTTTTTTGAATAGTGGTGTAACATTTGCAATCCTCCAATCCTCTGGCGTCATATCCAAGGAGGATTAAAAGATTGTGGTCAGAGCTTCTGCTATCTCCACCCTTCCTTCCCTCAGCAACCTAGGATGCATCCCATCTGGACCTAGTGACTTGTTAACTTTGAGTGATGCCAACTTATTTAGAACCTCCTATCTATTTTTATCCTATCCAATATCTCTACTCCCTCCTCCTCTACTGCGACATTAACTTCATCCCCCTTCTTTTGTGAAGACAGATGCAAAATATTCATTCGGTACCTCAGTCATGTCCTCTGTCTCCACAAGATTTCCTTCTTTGTCCCTAATCGGCCCCAACCATTATCCTTTTACTTTTTATATGTTTATTAAAGATTTTTGGGTTCCCCTTTATGTTACCCATTAATCTTTTCACATATTCTCTTTGCCCTTATATCCTTTTTCAGTTTCCCCCTGCACTCCCTGTATTCTGCCTGGTTTTCTACTATATTCTGTACCTGGCTTTTGTCATAAACCTTTTTCTGTTTTATTTTAACCTCTATTTTGTTTGTCATTCGGGGAGCTGTATCTTTGGATGCCTTATCTTTTCTCCTTATGGAGATATGCTTGGTTTGTACCCGAACTATCCCTGGCTTCAAGACCTGCCATTGCTTATTTACTGTTTTCTTGGCCAGTCTTTGTTTCCAATCGACTTGTGCTAGATCGCTTCTCAAATCACTGAAATTGGCTCTCTTCCAGTTGGGTATTTTCACTTTTGATTTTTCTTTGTCCCTTTCCATAACTACTTTAAACCTTATTATATTATGATCGCTATTACCCAGATGTTCTCCCACTGAAACACTCCACTTGCCCTAGTTCATACCCTAGAGCTAGATCCAGCATTGCTTCCTTCCTCGTTGGGCTAGAAACATACTGATTAAGAAAGTTCTCCTGTACACATTTTAGGAATTCTTCATTCTACTTGCCCTTTACACTGTTTTTTCCCCAGTCTCTATTAGAGTAATTGAAGTCCCCTACTATTACTGCTCCATTATTTTTACATTTCTCTGAAATTTGCCTACAGCAGCCATGCAAGCAATAAGAAGAATTTCACTTGGAAAACATGTATTTGACTTTCTCCAATCTATAGGGATTAGATCCTTTATAAATCACTGGTTCGGCCTCACCTGGAGTGTTGTGTCCAATTCTGGGCACCACACTTTAGGAAGGATGTCAAGGCATTGTAGAGGGTGCAGAGGAGATTTACTAGAATGGTACCAGGGATGAGGGACTTCAGTTATGTGGAGAGAATGGAGAAACTGGGATTGTTCTCATAGCAGAGAAGATTAAGGGGAGATTTAATAGAGGTGTTTGAAATTATGAGGAGTTTTGATAGAGTAATTAGGAAGAAACTGTTTCCGCTGGCAGAAGGGTCGGTAACCAGAGGACACAGATTTAAGATAATTGGCAAAAGAACCAGAGGGGAGATGAGGAGAATTTTTTTTATGCAGCGAGTTGTAATGATCTGGAATGCACTGCCTGAAAGAGCGGTGGAAACAGATTCAATAGTAACTTTCAAAGGGGAATTGGATAAATACTTTAAGAGGAAAAAAATTGCAGGGCTATGGGGAAAGAGCAGATGATTGGGACTAATTGGAGAGCTCTTTCAAAGAGCCGGCACAGGCACGATGGGCCAAAGGGCCTCCTTCTGTGCTTTATGATTCTAGATCACTCTGCGTGATATTAGTAACAAGCTCATTAGCACATTCTTTTGTTCACTATTTCAACAAAGAAGTTATCCTGTTTATTTTAAATGCTTTCATTTAAAAGAGAGGTTTCCTATAAAGATAACAATTTGTTATGAATACCACAGTGTGATTTCAGTGAGAACGGCCCAAGATTTATTGAGTGTGGGAAGATGAGATAGCAAGAGACCGAGCAGCAGCCAGTGTATGGAGAAACTGATAGATCAACAATCCCTCAGATGGACCGTAGATAACTGAAAACAACTCTTTTTTTTACCATTACAAAGAATTCACTTTTATCAGCAGAGAAGGGAAACAATAACAAGACGCCGCAAAGTGAATTTAAGGCCTTTACTTTGATTCCGTTCCAAACTCGTGCTTTTTTTTTCCAGCTCTCCACTAACCGCCCCCCACTGCTGAAGGTGCTATATCATACTGGTGTACAATTCCACAGCCACCAGTACTTTGCCCGAGTAGCCATTTTCATTTGCAAACTGAGACAGTGAGGTTTGACAGGCTGTTCAACTATGGCAGGCATCAGTGTCGTGCCGTGATTCAATCCTTGTCTGACAGGTTTGACTGTTTGGCTATCAACAAGGATCACTGGATAGCAGCCAGGGCGTGAACTGTAGCTGATTATTTTTTCCCATTTCCAAGACAGGAGTATTCAGGCCATCTGTTTAGTTTCCCTTCTGGTTGCTGAGGGAAGGGTGGAAATTGCAGAGGTGCTGGCTATAATCGTCCAATCCTCGTTAGATATGGGGGTAGTGCCAGAGGACTGGAGAATTGCAAATGTTACAACCTTTGTTCAAAAAAGGGTGCAAGAATAAACCCAGCAATTACAGGCCAGTCAGTTTAACCTCGATGGTGGGAAAGTTTTTAGAAATGATAACCTGGGATAAAATTAATAGTCACTTGGACAAGTGTGGATTAATCAAGGAAAGCCAGCATGGATTTGTTAAAGGCAAATCATGTTTAACTAACTTAATTTAGCTTTTTGAGGGGGTAACAGAGACGGTTGATGAGGGCAATGCGGTTGATGTGTGTGTGGACTTTCAAATGGTGTTTGATAAAGTGCCACATAATAGGCTTGTCAGCAAAATTGAAGCCCATGGAATAAAAGGGGCAGTGGCAGCATGGATACGAAATTGGTTCTGTGACAGGAAACAGGGAGTAGTGGTGAACGGTTGTTTTTCGGACTGGGGGAAGGTATGCAGTGGTGTTCCCCAGAGGTCGGTACTAGGACCACTGCTTTTCTTGATGTATATTAATGACTTGGACTTGGGTGTACAGGGCACATTTTCAAAATTTGCAGATGACACAAAACTTGGAAGTGTAGTGAACAGTGAGGAGGGTAGTGATAGACTTCATGAGGACATAGATAGGCTGGTGAAATGACAGATGAAATTTAACGCAAAGAAGTGCAAAGTGATACATTTTGGCAGGAAGAACGAAGAGAGGCAATATAAACTAAATGGTACAATTCTAAAGGGGGTGCAGGTATAGAGAGATCTGGGGGTATATGTGTACAAATCTTTGAAGGTGGCAGGACAGGTTGAGAAAACGATTAAAAAAGCATACGGGATCCTGGGCTTTATAAATAGAGGCATAGAGTAAAAAAGCAAGGAAGTTATGATGAACCTTTATAAACACTGGTTTGACCACAACTGGAGTATTGTGTCCAATTCTGGGCACCGCACTTTAGAAAGGATGTAAAAGCCTTAGAGAGGGTGCAGAAAAGATTTACTAGAATGGTTCCAGGGATGAGGGACTTCAGTTGTGTGGCTAGACTGGGAGAAGCTGAGATTGTTCTCCTTAGAGCAGATTTGATGGAAATGTTCAAAATCATGACTGGTTTCGATAAAGTAAATAAAGAGAAACTGTTCCCATTGGTGGAAGGGTCAAGAATCAGAGGACACAGGTTTAAGGTGATTGGCAAAAGAACTCAAGGTAACATGAGGAAAAACATTTTTACGCAG
Source organism: Heptranchias perlo (assembly GCF_035084215.1). NCBI lineage: Eukaryota > Metazoa > Chordata > Chondrichthyes > Hexanchiformes > Hexanchidae > Heptranchias > Heptranchias perlo. Next base: position 40,710,504 of record NC_090348.1, on the reverse strand, counting down.
GGAGTTATTATGATCTGGAATACGCTGCCTGAAAGGGTGGTGGAAGCAGATTCAATCTTGGCTTTCAAAAAGGAATTGGATAAATACTTGAAGGGAAAAAATTTCCAGGGCTACAGGGAAAGAGCGGGGGAATGGGACTAACTGGATTGCTCTTACAAAGAGCCGGCACGGGCTCGATGGGCCGAATTGCCTCCTTCTGTGCTGTAACTATTCTATGATTCTGTGCCAGTAATTTAGAAAAAAAGATTGAGGACTGAACCTCGAATCTTCCTGATCTGTATGGCTCAGTACAAGACTGGAGAAAGACTGTGCACACTGAACTGAGCCTTTGAAGGAGGGCTCTTGGGTTTTATGGCATTATCTGAATTATCTGTCTCCATTAGATCACTACCTTGTTCCATTTGTTCTCCATGTTACGTTGATATTCTAGTAGATGCTCAGTATCATAATAAATGTGTAACTGTTTTATTTTTGTTATCCACAGATATCAATCAAACAGTAACTGCTGGAAGAAACATTGGACTAATTATCGGTAAGGAATGATCAAAGGCGACTTATGATTTTTCAGGGAACGAAACAAGAGGAAGTAGTTGTAATGAGGACATAATCACAGCCTCAATGAACTAGACACAATTTTTTAAAAAATAAAATGTAATAAAAACAGCTATTTAAAAAAAAAACATTCCTGGGCTGTGGGCAAATCATAGAATCATACAGCACAGAAGGAGGCCATTTGGCCCATCATGCCTATGCTGGTTCTTTGAAAGAGCTATCCAATTAGTCCCATTCCCTTGCTATTTCCCCATAGCCTTGCAAATTTTCCCTTTTCAAGTATTTATCCAATTCCCCTTTGAAAGTTACTATTGAATCTGCTTCCACCACCCTTTCGGGCAGTGCATTCCAGATCATTACAACTCACTGCGTAAAAAAATATTCTCCTCATCTCCCCTCTGGTTCTTTTGCCAATTACCTTAAATCTGTGTCCTCTGGTTACCGACCCTTCTGCCAAAGAAACCCTGTAGGTGCTAAGCAGGTGGTCTTAACTCATTCACTGCTGTAGATGCTGCTGTTCCTATTGCAGCTGCAGGTTTTCGTGTCGTTAAAGTGTGGGATCAACAAGTAGTAACAGGCCCACAATTGATCAATTATACATGGGACCTGGATGAAGCAGGCTGGACGGGCCGAATGGTCTTTCATTGCATTCCTTATTTGCTGAATTCACATTTTAACAGCAGGCTGAAGGGAACGCTGTGTGAGTAGGAGATAGAAGAATGTTTCAGCTGTTGTGAGTAGAGGTGATGCAGTCGCACCCAGCATTGCAGCACCAACTCTCAGTGCTGCAGAGCTGGGACGGGCACAGGCTCAGGGCCTGCTTTGACTGGTTTCAATCCAAACCATACAGAGCCAGGGTGAGGCCAAGCGGAGGCATCGCCCTGAAGTGGGCTTCAGGAAAATCAGAGGAGAGACTGGAGAGCACCTGGTACATTCTGACAGCCAGCCACAGGGAGCATTGATGGAAGCAATGATGGAGGGGGCTTTACGCTGTGTGTAACCCGTGCTATAACTGAACTGGGCATGCTCAGTGCTGATACTGGGTGCAAAAAGTGTCAAATGTGTTCCATGTCCCTCACTTCAAGGTACACACCAAAACAGAAATGTAAAAGAAAGTGATCCCGATCGTTGTTAAGAGTCGGCATTCAGTTGAACTTATTTACACTGTCAGGGTTTCTGAAAGAGATGGGGATTCTGATTTAATTATTTGCACTCTCCCTCGTTGTGGCAGTGCAGCTATTTTATTAATGTCTATTTGAGGTAAGAAAACTTTCCACTTCGGGGCTTCCCACAGCAACCAGTCCCCACTGGGAGCAGATAATGGGTCACTGCATCACCTGCTACAGGGACCAAGACACCAGACATGGGCTCCCTGCATCATGGTACCAGACTGGGAAAGCCAAAACAGAAAATTTAACCTAGAATCACTATCAAAAGGTCGGCATCAAAAAAACAGGCTTAATCTTAGATTTTATTGTTGCTTCAACCAACAGATTCAATGAGCAGTTCATAGAACCATAGAAGTTTACCTCACAAGGAGGCAGTTTCCTGAAATGATCCAAATTTAGTCCCACTGCCCTGCTCTGTCCCCCTATTCCTGTATCTACCTCTGCTTCAAATATTTATCCCATTTCCCCTTAAAAGATACAATGGTCTAATATAGGAACAGGGGTAGGCCATTCAGCCCCTTGAATCTGTTCCACCATTCAATTAGATCACAGCTGATCTGAACCTCAATTCCATTTACCTGCCTTCGATCCATAGTCCTTCATACCCATACCTAACAAAAATCTGTCGGTCTTAGTCTTGAAAATTTCAATTGTCTCAGCATCCACAGCTTTCTGGGTCAAAGAATTCCGCATTTCGACAACCCTTTGTGTCTCTGCCTCAACCACTCTCTGTGGCAAAGCATTCCATACACCAGCAAATCTCTGCGTAAAGAAGTTTCTCCAATTTGTAATCATTTTAAATTGATAACCCTTTGTTACTGACTCTCCAGAGTAAAAAGCTTTCCCTTTTCACTCCATCAAAGACAAAAAATTTTTTTAAACTATTAAATCACCCCTTAGCCCCCTTCGCTCGTAAGGAGAAATTCCCAGTATCTGATGTTTGTCCTTATAGTTTCCCATCCCAGTGAACCTATTCTGTACGGTCTCCATGGTTTTAATGTCCCGTCTATAATATAAAGTGTACTGCACACAGTATTCTAATTGTGGCCTAAACATTGCCGTGTACAAATATATTATATTAGCCTCTAATTCACCTCAGGGTGTGCACATTTAGACCACTTTCTCACACAGAGTACCTGAGATATGGTCTTAAAGGGACAGACCAGATTCAGTATAGCTTTTAGTAGTTAAAGCGTCATAACTGCGCACCCCAAACTGCGAGCAATGCAATGAGCAGCTTTTATTTATATATATAAAAAACGGCCAATTTTCCAGTCAGCGTGCACCTGGGCACTAGGCAAGCAGAGTGCAACTGAAGCGTGCTCCACCTGCAATTACCTGAACCCCACTGTATTTGCGGGTTCAGTTAATTTAAATGGCCCAGACGCTTCCCCTGGCACAGGCCCACCCGTTGGCAGGATCTTGTGCCTGGTAGTGGAGGACGAAAGGCTGCCTCTACTGCAGCAGTGGCTGCCCGAGGGCCTTGTAGATGCAAGGCCTCCAGAACCAATCCCTGGCCCACTGTCGCTGTAAAAACAAAAGAAAAAAATTGGGATTTACCCAGCCATCCTGCATTCTTGATGCCTGCCTCTTCCTCAATTCTCCAATCAGAAAGGGGCTGGGCACTGAACCTACGACCCAAAAGACCATAAAAAAGAGATAGGAGCAGGAGCAGGCCATTCGGCCCCGCTCCACCATTTAATGAGATCACGGATGATCTGATTTTTACCTCAACTCCACTTTCCCGCCCTTTCCCCATATCCTTTGACTCCCTGGCTGATCAAAAAAACCCGCTTCTTCCAAACGCCCCCTGCTGTTAGAAATTGAGGCAGGCGACCGGGAACATCGAGCCTCGTTAGTATTGCAGCACTTTGCATTGCACTCGGTCCCCTCAGGAAATCCTGGGGCAAGGTCAAGGGGTGGAGACGTGGCATCACGCGTTTCCACCCTTCATCCTCTGCTTTGCACCCAGGGCATAAGCCGTTCCCCGAGCACAACTAAGAGGAAAATTGGCCCCAATACGTTATGCGTCCTACTGCGGTGTATGTTTTCTTAATGTAGTTTCATTTTGTAATCGTATCAACCTAACAATATTGTCTTTCGCTCTCTTAACTAAAGGTACCAGTTCAGGCAGCGTCGTCATCATCATGTTGTGCGTTCTAGTCTTGGTTTGGTCATTTGTTCTCAAAAACAAAATGTGAGTACTGTGAAGATGTTTTGTTGAATTTTTTCCGAAGTACAGATGGGGCTGCCCCAGTGTCTATGCCAAGTTCAAACATTGAACTCTTCACTACAGGACCCTGGGGCAGTGCAGTTTTGCTCTTGGCATGAGCCAAGGAGTGACACATCGAGCTCTTAGCGTCAATCGACATCAAATTAGGGGACATTTTGTGCCCTCAACTCATGACCACTGGGTTTATGTTGCTTAATCTCATTCCAATTATGACCTAGCAGAAGATAGGAACAGGAGTAAGGCCATTCAGCCCCTCAAACCTGCTCCACCATTCATTTAGATTATGGCTGATCTGTACCTCAACTCCATTTACCTGTCTTTGCTCTATATCCCTCGATACCCTTACCTAACAAAAATCTTATCTATCTCAGTCTTGAAAATTTCAATGGTCCTGACTTCCACAGCCTTTTGGGGGAAGAGAGTTCCAGATTTCCATCACACTTTGCATGAAAAGGTGCTTCCTGATTTCACTCCTAAATGGTCTAGCTCTAATTTTTAAGATTATGCCCCAGGAAGAGGACAATATCTGGCATGTTTGCAAACCTGAGTTCCAGAGGCTACAGGACAGCGAACAGTACGAGGACAATGCACGAACGTAGAAAGAGGAGTAGGCTGTCAAGTCTGCTCCGACATTTCGTTAGACATGGCAGCTATACTCTTTATTCCTGGTCTTCCTACCCAATCTCCATAATCCCTTAATAATATCCTTAATTCCCAAGTATCCATCTTCCTTTTAAACACCTTTAAGAGGAAGTTAGATAAGCACGTGAGGGAGAAAGGAATAGAAGGGTACACTGATAGGGTTAGATGAAGTAGGGAGGGAAGAGGCTCGTGTGGAGCATAAACGCCGGCATAGACCAGTTGGGCCGAACGGCCTGTTTCTGTGCTGCAGTTTCGATGCAACTAGGACCTTCTGGAGTACCGCATTCCACGTTTGTGTTAAGAATTTTTTTCCGTATTCACTTTTAACTATTTTAGTTTGAATTTTAAGATTATGTTCTGGATTTCCCTACCGGAGAGCAGAGTGATTGGCTATTTACCCTGTTAATTATCTTCATCATATTAAACACCTCAATCTAACTGCCCCTTAGCCTTCATCTCCATGGACTATAACCCAAGTTTACACAGTAGTGTTTTTATTCCAAGTACATGCCAGCAGCAGGAACCTTTTATCTCACCATCAGTGCATAGCAGAACATTACTGGCCCACTGCCCACCATTCTCTGGTACGTGCTGCTGACAGGCAAGATTCCCCAGCGCCGTCACATACTTGGAAAATACTTCAGTTCTCTCATCGTAGCTTAGCCCCTTAATCCCAAGGTATCATTCTGGACACCCAATGCAACCTAGAGTTCCGAGAGAGAGGTTTACCTGCAAGGCAGAGCAGTTAATTTTCAGCTTCCCTCCGCGCATTCTGCTGGCAGCCAACAAAAAAGCCAAAAAGGAACTGAATTAAAATAAAACGTGGCCTGTTTCTCCTGCTCTGTCAATTTTCAATGTATTTGCATTGTTTGTGATTAGTGTTCTGGGTAAGCATGTTTATTACATTGACAAATCACAGCGCTGCCAAGATGGGAAGGAAATGCCATCACCGTGTTCCTGAGGGATTGGGAAAAGGACGGAGAATGCAACCGGATGTAGCTCACAGTAACCTCCAGGCACATTCAATGAGTGCTCACCGTAACAGAGCAACTGGACAATTGCATAGGCATTGATATAGTGCGGCTTTAAACCCTTTTGATTCCCCGCAGGGTGGGTTCTCAGTCACAGTTGGGTTTTGAGGGTAAGAAACACTAGTTGAGGTAAGGCTGTGCCCACCAGGAGGGAGAGAAAATCACCAGGAGAGTCTCCAGGTCACCTTGATGGACTGGTTACAGAGTGGCATTGGTAGAGAGGCCTGGCAACATGTTGGCTGTCAGGCTCTCAATCAAAGTTAATCTATATTACGGAGTAGAGGAGGGGGAAGAGGAGACTCAAAGCGAGGTGAATAAATTTAAGTCAGCTTTAAAAGAAAATGTGTTTCATGTTTGGTTGTTAAAAATCAGACTGGAGACCGATTTAAAAGATTGGTGTGCAATATTGGCTAATTACGCGACATACGGTCACTGCAGTAAAGGCGTGTTGCCGTGCAGCAGTATCGAATGTTTCCCTCTCCGCCCCAATTTAAAATATTCATGTGTTGGGATGTACCTTCGTGCCCACGATCCTCAGGGAGTCCTCAATCTGAGGGGTGGCGCCATGGGGAAGAGCTGAGCAGAGTCCATTCACTTCCCCACAGAGGGAGAAGGAAGACCCGATTGCTCTTGTGCACTTTCTGACAGTGGTATCTTATTGGTATGGGGGGGGGGCGCCTGGGAGCAGCCTGAGCACATGCTTGAAAGGGAAACTTGCACGCAGAAAAGAGGAAAAGGATGAAATAACTTAAAAATAAATTTAATAATATTTGATTTGCTAAACAATAAAATTATGAAAAATGTGCAAAACTTAGATGATTCAAAACTGCTTTGTGTCTAAGCAAAACACTTCAAAAGAAAGAAAAACTTGCCTTTCACGACCCAAAGCGCTTTACAGCCAACAAAGTACTTTTTGAAGTGTAGTCAAACTCATTGGACTCTACTCATTGGAGTTCAGAAGAATGAGAGGCGATCTTATTGAAACATATAAGATTGTGAAGGGGCTTGATCGGGTGGATGCGGTAAGGATGTTCCCAAGGACGGGTGAAACTAGAACTAGGGGGCATAATCTTAGAATAAGGGGCTGCTCTTTCAAAACTGAGATGAGGAGAAACTTCTTCACTCAGAGGGTGGTAGGTCTGTGGAATTTGCTGCCCCAGGAAGCTGTGGAAGCTACATGATTAAATAAATTTAAAACAGAAATCGCCAGTTTCCTAGAAGTAAAGGGAATTAGGGGTTACGGGGAGCGGGCAGGAAATTGGACATGAATTTAAATTTGAGATTAGGATCAGATCAGCCATGATCTTATTGAATGGCGGAGCAGGCTCGAGGGGCCGATTGGCCTACTCCTGCTCCTATTTCTTATGTTCTTAGTCACTGTTGTAATGTAGAAAACGTGGCAGCCAATTTGCGCACAGCAAGGTCAAAGGTGAGATTGCTACCACTGAGCTAAAAGGCTGACATGTCAGCGAGGTAGCAAGGCAAAGTGCTTTAAAGAGAGAATGAACACCCTCCAATAGTGGAGAGAAAGGAGGGAGCAGCAAACAGTAAACCTGAATCAGAGGAACAGATGGGGGAACGTATAGTCAAAGAGGGGGAAAAATACCAATGATGTTTTTAAAGTTCATGTACTAACATTAAGCCCTCGTCACCCTCTTCCAGTACAGATGAGGTGGTTCTTTTTCTTTATTTGATTGATTTCCCCCAGATTAGCGAAAATTATCAAAAAGGCTTTTACCAGGCTTTGTTGAATTCTTTTGTTCTTTTTTTTTAAATTCAGCAGCTGCACCGGGCTACAAGTCGCTGAACATGAATTAGCACCAATGGCGCCAATGGAGCTACCAACAGTGACAAATACGAATGAAACCGAGCCTTTACAACAAGAGACAAAAAGATGACCCTTATCACCTTTTGATAATGGATCAACATTATCCATCGTCAGCACAAGGAATGCATACACAAGTTCAGGGTGACCAAAAGAATGAACACCTCAAGAGCCTTATTTGTACAGTAAACAGAGTCATAGATTGTTTTTTTTTGTTACCTCTCTCTTTCCGAGCCACTTGCATCCACTCCATCCATCCTCCTTCAACCAAGGAGAGAGTCGACCACGGAAACTAGACCAAGGCCGCTGGTTCCTCCCCAGCCTCCATCACTAATACTGTTTCGTGGACCAGCCAACAAGAAGAAATTTTCTCTGGACTTTCGTTATGGACATCAGTTTTTTTTTCTCAAACTGAAACCTTGGTGCAAACCCACAGAATCTCATTTACGTCAGATTAGCAGCAAAGAGGTGGACAGAAGGATCAGCGCTTTGTAATGAACTTTTATCATTAAAAAATATATATATTTCTACTAAATTTCCCAGAAGTAAGAATTGAGCCACTTCTGGATTGTTGGATTTTTGCACGTGTTTTTTTTTAAATCAGTTTGCTTTTCTTCATAATATTTTTATTTAATTTTCATGATATACTCTGCGGAGACCCAAAAGCTGCACCATTTTTAAAGGTCATTGTTGCGATGTTTGAATTGTTTGTTTCCTTTTAAAAGATCAGCGAGTATCTTCTAATCAAGAGATCAAGTGGGTTCGTTTCCTGGCTTTAGTTAGAAGGTTGATTCTTGAGATGTGAAAAGAAATGAGTTCTTCCATTGTGCGGATACATGTTTGACGGAGCCATGTTCACGTTTTGACATTCATATCTTTGTATTTATGACATTTGTTGTACTATTGTTAATTGTAAATAAGGACGATGCATCTTGTTCAAGGAATTCTACATCAAAGGAGTCAACATGAATTGGATTTGAAACCTAAAAGTGATTAAAGATAGGAGCTTGAAACAGTTCTGCCAAAATGTGAAGCTTCATAGGAACGAAAGGCTGTTTTACTCCTTGATGAGTATGCGATGGGCTGTTAGAGAAAGTTGCACAAGAATACAAAACCGATTGGATTTATCGTGTCCGAAATAGAGCTTTGGTTTATCAAATATAGAATGTCATAATCCATCCGAAGCCTTATTAGGAACTTCCTCGCTGCATGTATGTTTATATATATTATATATATTGTGCTTGATATTGTTATTTAATTGTAAATAAATATATTAGTTAGTCAGTTTGATACTAGCCACGTGGTCGTGTAACCTGAGACTGTCAGATTCATGAAACTGCTTATTGCAAAGGGGAATTGCCAATTTTTTTGGAAACCCACCCAAATGGCAAAGGAGTCCAAGATTCAAAACAGATTTTTATTTCTCAGCTAGTGCAATGAGTTCCAGGGCGACATTTTGCAATGGTTAAATTTGCCTTGCTTGACTGAGCCAGGAATGGACTGAGGAGACAATTGGTGACGGCTGAAACTTTCTGGAGCTTTGACTCAACAAACTTTTTGTTAATCAACTCCAGAAATTTTAAGAAAAATGAGATACGAACATACGAATTAAGAGCAGGAATAGGCCATTCGGCCCCTCGAACCTGCTCTACCATTTGATAAGATCATGGTTGATCTGATTGTGACCTCAACCCTACTTTCCCATCTACCTACCATAACCTTTGACTCCCTTATTAATCAGGAATCTATCTAACTCAGCCTTTAAAATATTCATTGACCCTGCCTCCACCGCTCTCTGGGGAAGGGAGTTCCACAGACTCCAGACCCTCAGAGAAAAAATTTCTCCTCATCTCCGTTTTAAATGGGAGACCCCTTATTTTTAAACTGTGGCCCCTAGTTCTATTCTCTTCCACAAGGGGAAACATCCTCTTAGCATCTACCCCTTCTGGTCTCCTCACGATCTTGTATGTTTCAACACAACACTCGAGGTTACCTCCGGATATCAAGTTAAAACAGGTACGGCACCTCATCACACCTCGGAAATATTCCAAAGCAAATCAATGAGTTACTTCTGAAGTGCAACAACCGTTGTTGTGTAGGTAAACTCAGCAGCGATGTTGTGTAGAGCAAGCTCCGACAAAGACGAGATCGGTGATCTATTGGTAGTATTAGTTGGGGAGGAATAAAGCCAGAACTCCCTGGATGACGAAAGAGATAGAGAGCAAGATGAAGCAGAAAAAGGGAGCGTATAACAGGTTCATAACACAAGTGAGAACCAGGCTGAATATAGAAAGTTCAGAGGGGAAGTGAAAAAGGAAATAAGAGGGTTAAAGAGAGAGTATGAGAATAGACTGGCAGCCAACATAAAAGGGAATCCAAAAGTCTTCTATAGGCATGTAAACAGTAAACGGGTAGTAAGAGGAGGGGTGGGACCGATTACGGACCAAAAAGGAGATCTACACACGGAGGCAGAGGACGTGGCTGAGGTACTAAATGAATACTTTGCATCTGTCTTTACCAAGGAAGAAGATGCTGCTAAAGTCACAGTAAAAGAAGAGGTAGTTGAGATAGTGGATGGGCTAAAAATTGATAAAGAGGAGATACTAGAAAGGCTGGCTGCACTTTAAGTAGATAAGTCACCCTGTCCAGATGGGATGCATCCTAGGTTGCTGAGGGAAGTAAGGGTGGAAATTGCGGAGGTACTGGCCATAATCTTCCAAACATCCTTGGATACAGGGGCGGTGCCAAACAACAACAAAAACTTGCATTTATATAGCGCCTTTAAGGTAGTAAAAGGTCCCAATGCACTTCACAGGAGCGTTTTCAAACAAAATTTCACATCGAACCACATGAGGTATTAGGACAGATGACCAAAAGCTTGGTCAAAGACATAGGTTTTAAGGAGCGTCTTAAAGGAGGAGAGAGAGGTAGAGAGGCGGAGAGGTTTAGAGAGGGAATTCTAGAGCTTAGGGCCTAGGCAGCTGAAGGCATGGCCGCCAATGGTAGAGCGATTAAAATTGGGGATGTGCAAGAGGCCAGAATTGGAGGAGCGCAGAGATCTCAGAGGGTTGTAGGGTTGGAGAAGGTTACAGAGATAGGAAGGGGCAACGCCACGGAGGGATTTGAAAACAAAGATGAGAATTTTAAAATCGAGGCGTTCCTGGACCGGGAGCCAATGTAGGTCAGCGAGCACAGGGGTGATGGATGAACGGGCCTTGGTGCGAGTTAGGATACAGGCAGCAGAGTTTTGGATGAGCTCAAGTTTACGAAGGGTGGAAGATGGTTAGGCCAACCAGGAGACCATTGGAGTAGTCCAGTTTGAACGTAACAAAGGCATGCATGAGGGTTTCAGCAGCAAATGAGCTCAGGCTAGGGCAGAGACGGACGATGTTACGGAGATGGAGGTAGGTGGTCTTTGTGATGGAGCAGATACGTGATTGGAAGCTCATCAGGGTCAAATAGGATGCCAAGGTTGCGAAACGGTCTGGTTCAGCCTCAGACAGTGCCCAGGGAGAGGGATGGAGTCGGTGGCTAGGGAACGGAGTTTGTGGCAGGGACCGAAGACAATGGCTTTGGCCTTGCCAATATTTAGTTGGAGGAAATTTTTGCTCATCCAGTAGTAGATGTTGGACAAGCAAAATGACAAATGAGAGACAGTGGAGGGGTCAAGGGAGGTGGTCGTGAGGTAGAGCTGGGTGTCATCAGCATACATGGGAATCCGACATGCTTTTGGATGATGTCACCGAGGGACAGCATGTAGATGAGAAAAAGGAGGGGGCCAAGGATAGATCCTTGGGGGAACTCCAGAGGTACCGGTGCGGGAGTGGGAAGAGAAGCCATTGAAGGTGATTCGCTGGCTATGAATGGATAGATAGGAATGGAACCAGGTGAGCGCAGTTGACAGAGGAGAGACGTTGGAGGAGGATGGTGTGGTCAACCGTCTCAAAGGCTGCAGACAGGTCGAGAAGGATGAAGAGGGATAGTTTACCATTGTCACAGTCACATAGGACGTCATTTCTGACCAAAGGACTAGAGAATTGCAAATGTTACACCCTTGTTCAAAAAAGGGTGTAAGGATAAACCCAGCAACTACAGGCCAGTCAGTTTAACCTCGGTGGTGGGGAAACTTTTAGAAACGATAATCCGGGACAGAATTAACAGTCACTTGGACAAGTGTGGATTAATTAAGGAAAGCCAGCACGGATTTGTTAAAGGCAAATCTTGTTTAACTAATTTGATTGAGTTTTTTGATGAGGTAACAGAGAGGGTCGATGAGGGCAATGCAGTTGATGTATAGATGGACTTCCAAAAGACGTTTGATAAACTGCAGCATAATAGGCTTGTCATCAAAGTTAAAGTCCATGGAATAAAATGGGCAGTGGCAGCATGGATACGAAATTGGCTAAGTGACAGGAAACAGAGAGTAGTGGTGAACAGGTATTTTTCGGACTGGAGGAAGGTGTACAGTGGTATTCCCCAGGGGTTGGTACTAGGACACTGCTTTACTTGATATATAATAATGACTTGGACTTGGGAGTACAGGGCACAATTTCAAAATTTGCTGATGGCAAGTGTAGTGAACAGTGAGGAAGATAGTGATAGACTTCAAGAGGATTTAGACTGGTTGGTGGAATGGGCAGACACGTGGCAGATGAAATGTAATGCAGAGAAGTGCAAAGTGATACATTTTGGTAGGAAGAACGAGGAGAGGCAATATAAACTAAAGGGTACAATTCTAAAAGGAGTGCATGAACAGAGAGATCTGGGGGTATATGTGCACAAATCTATGAAGGTGGCACGGCAGGTTGAGAAAGTGGTTAAAAAATCATTCGGGATCCTGGGCTTTATAAATAGAGGCATAGAGGACAAAAGCAAGGAAGTTATGATGAACCTTTAGAAAACACTGGCTCAGTCATAACTGGAGCATTGTGTCCAATTTTGGCCACCACACTTTAGGAAGGATGTGAAAGCCTTACGGTGGGTGCAGAAGAGATTTACTAGAGTGGTTCCAGAGATGAAGGACTTCAGTTATGTGGATAGACTGGAGAAGCTGGGGTTGTTCTCCTTGGAGCAGAGAAGGTTGCAAGGAGATTTGATAGAGGTATTCAAAATCATGAAGGGTCTAGACAGAGTAGATAGAGAGAAACTGTTCCCATTGGCGGAAGAGTTAAGAACCAGAGGACATAGATTTAAGGTGATTGGCAAAAGAACCAAAGGCGACATGAGGAAAAACATTTTTACACAGCGAATGGTTATGATCTGGAATGCACTGCCTGATGGGGCTGGTGGAGGCAGATTCAATTGTGGCTATCAAAAGAGAATTTAATAAGTAGTTGATGGGAAAAAATTTGCAGGGCTATGGGGAAAGGGTGGGGGAGTGGGACTAGCTAGATTGCTCTTGCAGAGAGCCGGCATGGACTCGATGGGCCGAATGGCCTCCTTCTGTGCTGTAACCATTCTATGATTCTTGGACGACACTGGGAAAATTCTCTTGTCATTCTTCGAATAGCGATATGGGATCTTAAGTTTAAATTGTTTTGAAATGAGTTCCCCGTATCCAAATTTTCCAGCAACAGCAACAGCTTTATATTAAATACTCTGCCTGAACTGATAGTGTGTCAGATTTCATGGCACTTTGCATGACCTGAAAATTCAAACCAATAACCCAGACCATACCACCCCCCAAGAAATGAGACGCTCAAAAGCAGTGAAGGATCAGGCAGCTGAAAATATTTATAATCTTTCTGATTGAGAAGTGAATTGACTGAGCTGAAAATTGTTGCTAAACCTCTGCAACAAATAATTATCCATATGCGAAATAAGGCCTCACCCACTCATTCAGAAAACGGTAAAGGGCACGATGGATTATAATGCTGCTTTTCGATGAAGTGCAGCTAACACAGGGAGACCTACCTGCACGGTTGTAGTCAAGTGCTCCGCTAATGTAGAAGTGCTTTCTGACGCACTAAAGCCAAGTGCAGAAAAGTTCTGCCAAACTGCATTACTTTCTTAGCAACAAGGCGAAGCCAGGAATGTGCGAGTAAGAACATAAGAAATAAGAGTAGGAGTAGGCCGTAAGGCTCCTCGAGCGTGCTCTGCCATTCAATAAGATCACGGCTGATTTTCGACCTCAACTCCACTTTCCCGCCCTATCCCCATATCCCTTAGAGTCCAAGAATCTATCAATCTCAGCATTGAATATATTCAGTGACTCAGCATCCACAGCCATCTGGGTAGAGAATTCCAAAGATTCACAACCCTCTGAGTGAAGAAATTTCTCCTCATCTCAGTTCTAAATGGCCGACCCCTTATCCTGAGACTATGCCCCCTAGTTCTAGACTCTCCAGCCAGGGAAAACAGCCTCTCAGCATCGACCCTGTCAAGCCCTCTCAGAATCTTATCTGTTTCAATGAGATCACCTCTCATTCTTCTAAACTCCAGAGAATATAGGCCCATTCTACTCAATCTCTCCTCATAGGAAAATCCTCTCATCCCAGGAATCAATCTAGTGAACCTTCGTTGCACCGCTTCTAAGGCAAGTATGTCCTTCCTTAGGTAAGGAGATCAAAACTGTACACAGTACTCCAAATGTGGTCTCACCAAAGCCGTGTACAATTGCAGCAAGACTTCCTTACTCTTGTACTCCAACCCCCTTGCAATAAAGGCCAACATACCATTTGCCTTCCTAATTGCTTGCTGTATCTGCATGTTAACTTTCTGTGCATCGTGTACAAGGACACCAAATTCCTCTGAACACCATCATTTAACAGTTTCTCATCATTTAAAAAATATTCTGTTTTTCTATTCTTCCTACCAATGTGAATAACCTCACCTTTCCCCACATTATACTCCATCTGCCACCTTTTTGCCCACTCACTTAACTTGTCTATATCCCTTTGCAGACTCTGTCCTCCTCACAGCTTACTTTCCCACCTAGCTGTGTATCGGCAGCAAACTTGGATATATTACACTCGATTCCTTCATCTAAGTCATTAATATAGATTGTAAATAGCCGAGGCCCATGCACTGATCCTTGTGGCACCCCACTAGTAACAGTCTGCCAACCTGAAAATGACCCGTTTATTCCTACTTTCTGTTTTCTGTCCATTAACCAATCCTCTATCCATATTAATATATTACCCCCAACCCCATGAGTCCTTATCTTGTGTAACAACCTTTTGTGTGGCACCTTATTGAATGTCTTTTGAAAATCCAAATATACTACATCCACTGGTTCCCCTTTATCTACCCTGCTAGTTACATTCTCAAAAAACTCTAATAAATTTGTGAAACATGATTTCCCTTTCATAAAACTGCATTTATTTCAATGCAAGAAGTCTGATGGGCAAGGCAGATGAACTCAGGGCATGGATGGGCACATGGGACTGGGATGTTATAGCTATTACTGAAACATGGCTAAGGGAGGGGCAGGACTGGCAGCTCAATGTTCCAGGGTACAGATGCTTTAGGAAAGATAGAGCAGGAGGTAAGAGAGGATGGGGAGTTGCGTTCTTGATTAGGGAGAACATCACGGCAGTAGTGAGAGGGGATATATCCGAGGGTTCGCCCACTGAGTCTATATGGGTAGAACTGAAAAATAAGAAGGGAGAGATCACTTTGATAGGATTGTACTACAGACCCCCAAATAGTCAACGGGAAATTGAGGAGCAAATATGTAAGGAGATTACAGACAGCTGCAAGAAAAATAGGGTGGTAATAGTAGGGGACTTTAACTTTCCCAACATTGACTGGGACAGCCATAGCATTAGGGGCTTGGATGGAGAGAAATTTGTTGAGTGTATTCAAGAGGAATTTCTCATTCAGTATGTGGATGGCCCGACTAGAGAGGGGGCAAAACTTGACCTCCTCTTGGGAAATAAGGAAGGGCAGGTGACAGAAGTGTTAGTGATGGATTACTTTGGGACCAGTGATCATAATTCCATTAGTTTTAAGATAGCAATGGAAAATGATAGGTCTGGCCCAAAAGTTAAAATTCTAAATTGGGGAAAGGCCAATTTTGATGGTATTAGACAGGAACTTTCAGAAGTTGATTGGGAGAGTCTGTTGGCAGGCAAAGGGACGTCTGGTAAGTGGGAGGCTTTCAAAAGTGTGTTAACCAGGGTTCAGGGTAAGCACATTCCTTATAAAGTGAAGGGCAAGGCTGGTAGAAATAGGGAACCTTGGATGACTCGGGAGATTGAGGCCCTAGTCAAAAAGAAGAAGGAGGCATATGACATGCACAGACAGCTGGGATCAAGTGGATCCCTTGAAGAGTATAGAGATTGCCGGAGTAGAGTTAAGAGAGAAATCAGGAGGGCAAAAAGGGGACATGAGATTGCTTTGGCAGATAAGGCAAAGGAGAATCCAAAGAGCTTCTACAAATACATAAAGGGCAAAAGAGTAACTAGGGAGAGAGTAGGGCCTCTTAAGGATCAACAAGGTCATCTATGTGCGGAACCACAAGAGATGGGTGAGATCCTGAATGAATATTTCACATCGGTATTTACGGTTGAGAAAGGCATGGATGTTAGGGAACTTGGGGAAATAAATAGTGATGTCTTGAGGAGTGTACATATTACAGAGAGGGAGGTGCTGGAAGTCTTAATGCGCATCAAGGTAGATAAATCTCCGGGACCTGATGAAATGTATCCCAGGACGTTATGGGAGGTTAGGGAGGAAATTGCGGGTCCCCTAGCAGAGATATTTGAATCATCGACAGCTACAGGTGAGGTGCCTGAAGATTGGAGGGTAGCAAATGTTGTGCCTTTGTTTAAGAAGGGAGGCAGGGAAAAGCCTGGCAACTACAGACCGGTGAGCCTGACATCTGTAGTGGGTAAGTTGTTAGAGGGTATTCTGAGAGACAGGATCTACAGGCATTTGGAGAGGCAGGGACTGATTAGGAACAGTCAGCATGGTTTTGTGAGAGGAAAATCATGTCTCACGAATTTGATTGAGTTTTTTGAAGGGGTAACCAAGAAGATAGATGAGGGCTGTGCAGTAAATGTGGCCTACATGGACTTTAGCAAAGCCTTTGACAAGGTACCGCATGGTAGGTTGTTACATAAGGTTAAATCTCACGGGATCCAAGGTGAGGTAGCCAATTGGATACAAAATTGGCTTGACGACAGAAGACAGAGGGTGGTTGTAGAGGGTTGTTTTTCAGACTGGAGGCCTGTGACCAGCGGTGTGCCTCAGGGATCGGTGCTGGGTCCGCTGTTATTTGTTATTTATATTAATGATTTGGATGAGAATTTAGGAGGCATGGTTAGTAAGCTTGCAGATGACACCAAGATTGGTGGCATTGTGGACAGTGAAGGTGGCTTTCTAGGATTGCAACGGGATCTTGATAAATTGGGCCAGTGGGCCGATGAATGGCAGATGGAGTTTAATTTAGATAAATGTGAGGTGATGCATTTTGGTAGATCGAATCAGACCAGGACCTACTCCGTTAATGGTAGGGCGTTGGGGAGAGTTATAAAACAAAGAGATCTAGGAGTACAGGTTCATAGCTCCTTGAAAGTGGAGTCACGGGTGGATAGGGTGGTGAAGAAGGCATTCGGCATGCTTGGTTTCATTGGTCAGAACATTGAATACAGGAGTTGGGATGTCTTGTTGAAGTTGTACAAGACATTAGTAAGGCCACACTTGGAATACTGTGTACAGTTCTGGTCACCCTATTATAGAAAGGATATTATTAAACTAGAAAGAGTGCAGAAAAGATTTACTAGGATGCTACCGGGACTTGATGGTTTGACTTATAGGGAGAGGTTAGATCGACTGGGACTTTTTTCCCTGGAGAGTAGGAGGTTAAGGGGTGATCTTATAGAAGTCTATAAAATAATGAGGGGGTTAAGGGGTGATCTTATAGAAGTCTATAAAATAATGAGGGGCATAGATAAGGTAGATAGTCAAAATCTTTTCCCAAAGGTAGGGGAGTCTATAACGAGGGGACATAGATTTAAGGTGAGAGGGGAGAGATACAAAAGGGTCCAGAGGGGCAATTTTTTCACTCAAAGGGTGGTGAGTGTCTGGAACGAGCTGCCAGAGGCAGTAGTAGGGGCGGGTACAATTTTGTCTTTTAAAAAGCATTTGGACAGTTACATGGGTAAGATGAGTATAGAGGGATATGGGCCAAGTGCAGGCAATTGGGACTAGCTTAGTGGTATAAACTGGGTGACATGGACATGTTGGGCCGAAGGGCCTGTTTCCATGTTGTAAACTTCTATGATTCTATGAAAACCAAGTTGACTCTGCCTAATCATACGATTTTCTAAGTGCCCTGTTACCACTTCCTTAATAATGGATTCCAGCATTTTCCCGATGACTGATGTCAGGCCTGTAGTTCCCTGTTTTCTCTCTCCCTCCTTCCTTGAATAGCGGGGTTACATTTGCTACCTTCCAATCCACTGGGACCGTTCTAGAATAGGGAAGTTTGGAAGATCACATCCAATGCATCCACTATCTCTACAGCCACCTCTTTTAGAACCCTAGGATGTCGGCCATCAGGTCCAGGGGATTTGTCGGCTTTTAGCCCCATTAATTTCTCCAGTACTTTTTCTTTACTAATATTAATTGCTTTAAGTTCCTCACTCACATTAGACCCTTGGTTCTCCACAATTTTTGGTATGTTTTTTGTGCCTGTTCCCTGGATGGTTCCACAACATATTGTTCCAGGAAACTGTCTCGAATGCATTCCATGAACTCGTCCTCCAAACTACTTTTGCCAATTTGACTTGCCCAGTCTATGTGAAGATTAAAGTCCCCCACAATTATTGCATTACCTTTGTAAGAAGCTCATTTTATTTCTTGATTAATACTCTGTCTAACAGTATAACTACTGTTAGGGGGTCTATAATCTACTCCCACCAGTGTTTTCTGCCACTTGTTATTGCTTGTCTCCATCCAACCACGTCCCAGTAATGGCTACTAGATCAAACCCATTTATCTCTGCCTGTGCCATTAATTCGTCTGTCTTGTTACGAATGCTTCGTGCATTCAGGTAAAGTGCCTTTAATTTTAACTTTTTACTATTTTTCCCTGATTTGACCTTATTCACTGATGCACTATTACCGTTAAACTCTCTGTCCCTTCCCGTCACACCCTGCTTATCTTTACCCAAATCGTTACACTGTTCTATGGCCTTGACTTTTCTCTTTAGATTTATAAATTTGCCCTCACCTGAACACTCCCCCCCGCCCCCCCGCCCCCCCCCCCCCCCCCCCGACCTTTTTAGTTTAAAGCCCTATCTACAGCCCTAGTTATTCGATTCGACAGGACGCTGGTCCCAGCCCGGTTTAAGTGGAGCCCGTCCCAACGGAACAGTTCCCTCTTTCCCCAGTACTGGTGCCAGTGCCCCATGAATCAAAACCCTTGTCTCCCATACCACTCTGAGCCACGCATTTAACTCTCTGATCTGTTTGACCCTATGCCAATTTGCACGTGGCTCAGCTAGTAATCCAGAGATTATTAGCTTTGAGATTCTTCTTATTAATTTGGACCCTAGCTCCTCAAACTCCCTCAGCAGAACCTCATTCCTAGTTCTATCTAGGTCGTTGGTTCCTACGTGGACCACGACAATTGGACGCTCCCCCTCATGCCCCATGTTCTTTTCCAGCCACGAGGTTTCCCAGCTGCTGGGGGGGGGGGGGGGGGGGAGAAACACGGCCCGCTCTCTCTCCCTGGCCGCTGGGGGGGCTTTCCCAACCACAGGTGGGTGCGATTCCCGTGCTTTCTCTGGGCTCTCTCTCTCTCTGCTGCTCCTTTATACCGGGGGTCACCGGGGGACGGGGGGGGGGGGGGGGGGGGGGGGGGGGGAGGGGGGGGGGGGGGGGGGGGGGGGGGGGGGGGGGGAAATTTCCCGGCCAAGCGCTCTCTCTCTCTCTTTCTCTCCTCCCCCCCCCCCCCCCCCCCCCCCGCTGCTCCTTCATACCAGGCTGCTGGGGGGGGATTCCTGGGTTTGCTCTGAGTTGCTCTCCCACTCTCCATTGCTCCTTCTTATACCAGGTAGTCTACTCCATGTAGTTACAAGCCATTTTGGAATGCAAGAGCTCTTTTGAGCAGTAAATTCAAAGAAAGTGAACGGGACTGAAATAACAAAGAAAATGTCTTTTAGGTTTCATAATTATCCGCAAATATACGGGAATGTCACAGTCTGTCAACTGGCAACAGAGCAATAAAATTCTACTAACTAATGCGCAATCTGCATCTTGGGTTGAAATGTTAACCTATCTTTCTTGCTTCCCTCCGAAAGCTCAGTACAGTTGCCCAGCGTGTAGCTAACCTATATAGACGAGGGAAATCCCAGCTTCGGCCCCCAGTCTGGGTTGTGTTGACCCCCTCTCAGCAGAGGCAGCAGTAAAAGTACCATGTCAGTGACCCTTGCTGCAAACGTGTGCATGTGTGTAGGCATTATGTGGGGGCTGGACTGCGTCCACCCATGAAGTCTTCTACAGTCGACTAGCCTCCTGGCACTCATTGCCAAAGGCCACACATGAACAACCGCCACTTGAGCAAGGATGATATTTCATGATGTTATTGGTAAACACCAATTTATCATTATAATTCTCACAACTGTAAGAAGCAGAAGTAGCGACTTCTAGAAAAAAATATAGATACGCGAAATATGTTTAGTTGGTTGTAAATGGTAATTTCTTCTCTTCAGAGATAAAAAAAAAATCTGATATTTACATTGAACATTACGAAAACAGAACAGACATAACTTTACGTTCAAGTCACACACCATCCCGACTTGGAAATATATCGCTGTTCCTTCATCGTCGCTGGGTCAAATCCTGGAACTCCCTACTTAACAGCACTATGTGAGAACCTTCACCACACACATTGCAGTGGTTCAAGAAGGAGGCTCACCACCACCTTCTCAAGGGCAATTAGGGATGGGCAATAAATGCCGGCCTCGCCAGTAACCCCACATCCCAGGAATGAATAAAAAGAATTGATCAGATCCACTGTAGAATATCTTCCAAATTCCAATTGGGAAAATTGGACATCCCGTCGAGACCATTTCTATTTTGATGGGATTTAATAATTTTATTTATATACACCTTTCACTTGACAGCATCAGAAATAAAATCATTCACGACAGCCCAGCACAAAAGAAAATATTTCAGGGCCCTCAGGTCACTTCTGAGTCTATCAGATGCTCTCCCCACCCCAAAGTATCAGAACATTTCACCTACAGGATGGTTTGAGGGTCTCGGCCCGTTCTCCCTGCTGTACCCCACCGACCCCACAAGCTCTGGGGAAGCAATGAGGTAAGTCATTGGGTCAATCCGTTGCTTGACGCACACGCAGCAAAGGGGACCACAAGTGCCTTCTCCACCAGCGGCTCCTCCAACACTCTGCCACACGACAGGAGCAAAGGGAAACAAGACAAGTAAACACTCTTTGAAAGCTAACTTTAAAAACAATGATGTGGAGATGCCGGTGATGGACTGGGGTTGACAATTGTAAACAATTTTACAACACCAAGTTATAGTCCAGCAATTTTATTTTAAATTCACAAGCTTTCGGAGATTTTCTCCTTCCTCAGGTAAATGTTTCATGAAACATTTACCTGAGGAAGGAGAAAATCTCCGAAAGCTTGTGAATTTAAAATAAAATTGCTGGACTATAACTTGGTGTTGTAAAATTGTTTACAATTTAAAAACAATGCACAAGAATAAAATCGAAAACGGCATTATTTCTGCCTGCTCTTGGATATGGTTCCACAGAATTCTGGTACATTCTTAATTTGTCTCCCCCCTCCTTCTCATGCACTTTGCCCTCCTGCTCCCCTGATGGTGCGGACTCATTGTTCAGATTATATTTCCGCTGGCATTGGGTATTGTTTATGAAGTGATTTCCAGTACTTCATGTATGAACCTAGGCAGCAAACGTCAGCAGGCTATTAGATGACGAGGGGAATTGCAGCCAAGCCGAGCTTGCACTCCCAGAATAGGAGCTATTGCATTATGTTCATTAGCTTAACTACTGTAAGATTTGCTAAAGGGATTTGTGATTCCGTAATATCTTGAATCAGCCTTTGTGCAGTTTCTTAACCACATCAATGAACCGAGCACAGCCCAGACTGCAAAACCCTTGGCAAAAGTGCTGCTTTTCCAGTAAGTCGAGATTGAAAGATTTTTTTTTTGCTGTCAAGCATTCTCTTCGTCTTTTTGGGCCACAGCTCATTGGTCTTATCAACAGAGGTAACAAAGCAAAAATTAATATCACAACAGCATAAGAATCAGAACAGTCTGTTGGGCTGTGTGACCCTGGCGGTGTATAAAGGCTTGGTCAGGCCCTTACAATAGGGTCCAGAGGCCCCTACCAGGGGCAGCTAGATAAGTACGAGGATGAAAGGGATAGAAGGATATATTGATAGGGTTAGATGAAGTAGGGTGGGAGGAGGCTCGTGCGGAGCATAAACACCAGTTGGGCCAAATGGCCTGTTTCAGTGCTGTACATTCTATGTAATTCTGTGTACCACCTGCGGCCCTTGGCACACTTGTTGCTCCACGTGCCTTTCGGCCTCCATTCATGGCCTGCCTGGCTGTGTTGACAGGGCTAGGATCCATTGCTGTCCACTGCCATGACCAGCATCAACCAAATTTGCACCTCTGGGAAGCAGAGACAGAGATCGACATTCTGCTCTCTTCACCAAGAAGCCGCCTTTTTATCATCCCTTTCAAATACAGTTATTTTTTTAAAAAGTCATTTTTATAAAATACTCACATGTATACTTGGTGCTTTTCTCATAGTTAACACTGCTTCACTCACAATGCGGTTCGAACATCCGCCTACATGGCAGATAGGGAGTATCCCCTCTCCAAACAGGCTGGTGGTCAAATCCGGCTTTAGGAGATATTCCTATGGTGTTGAGGTGAAACTTGTGTTAGAGGTAGCAAACAATTCCAAACCAAAATAAATGGTCTGCAGCAGAAGAACAGCAGCCCCCCCCCACCCCCTCCCTCTCCCCCCCCCATACATGAGGTAAATTAGACCACATGCATCCTGCTCAGCTATCCCTCCCCACGGCCAGCATCAATCCTGAGGTGGACCACACTGCCACAACAATACGTATACCCAGGTCAACAGACTCAGTGCGGACTCCTGCAAAATGTAAACCAGTGAAATATTTTGAAATTTCAAAAGATGAGAATTTTAAAAAAATCTTCCGTAAACTCCCATTTCCGATGACGTAACCGATCATCAACCAGATTGACTGCTTCCAGTGACACAACTGCTCTCGTTCCAAAGCAGCACAACAAAAAATAAAAAATCAGTACCTGGACTAGCCATGGTCAGTTTAGAGTTAAAATTGTGGATTTCTTTTCAAAGGAACTCTGAGGCTCATCTTTGTTGGACTGTATGTAAAGAAAGAACTTGCATTTATACAGCGCTTTTCACGGCCTCAGTATGTCCCAAAGCACTTTACATTTCAAAAGTACTTCATTATCTGTAGTCACAGTTGTAATGTACAAAACGTGGCAGCCAATTTGCGCACAGCAAGGTCCACACAAATAGTAATGTGATTTTTAAAAATTATTTGTTCATGGAATGTGGGTGTCACTGGCAGGGCGAGCATTTATTGCCCATCCCTAATTGCCCTTGAGAAGGTGGTGGTGAACAACTGAGTGGCTGGCTAGGCCATTTCAGAGGGCCATTAAGAATCAACCACATTGCTGTTGGTTTGGAGTCACATATAGGCCAGACCGGGTAAGGACGGCAGGTTTCCTTCCCTAAAGGACATTAGTGAACCAGATGGATTTTTACGACAATCCAGTAGTTTCATGGCCACCATTACTGATACTAGCTTTTTTTTATTCCAGATTTTTTTAAAATTTAATTAATTGAATTTAAATTCCCCAGTTGCTGTGGCAGGATTTGAACTCATGACTCTGGAATTTTTGTCCAGGCCTCTGGATTACTAGTCCAGTAACATAACCACTATGCTACCATACCAATAACGACCAGATAATCTGCTTTAGGTTTTGGTTGAGGGATAAATATTGGCCAAGACACCAGGAGAACTCCCCTGTTCTTCTTCAAATAATGGCATGGGATCTTTTACGTCCATCTGAGACGGTTTAACATCTCAGCCGAAAGACAGCCCCTCCGACAGTGCAGCACTCCATCAGTACTACACTGGAGTGTCAGCCTAGATTTTGTGCTCAAGTCTCTGGAATGGGGCTTGAACCCACAACCTTCTGACTCTGAGGAGAGAGAGATCTCAATTGAGCCACGGCTGGCACCTTTTTATAGTCGTTTTAAATCTCTTTACAGATAAAGATTACGATAGCACCTCAAGAGCAGAAAATACCTGAAACTGTTTCTGATGCATTATATTCTGCACAAAAACCAATTGCTTTGAAGGATACATACTGGGTAAAATGCCATATTGAACATGAAAAATGTAAACTACTTTGGGAATGTACTATTAAGGACGATGCATTTCAATAGGTCAAGCTGAGTGAGCTGAATACAGAGGAGTTCAATTAGCCAACGGGTTTTCTCACTCTACTTCCTTTGTTCTGATGGAACTTCCTTGTAGTTTCTGATGGTTATGTTCCGCATTTAGTTCTGGAAGACTGGGTCTGTTTAGTCTATCACGAGGGGCACAGACATGCCTCCTCCTTCCTGTGGGATGAGTTAGGAAAAATGTATTTGTGCTTCAAAGCACTGTGATGCTAGCACGTGGGACTGACTTTCCAATTTCCCACAACACAACTTCCCAGTTGTTAGCTATTTTATCGAAAGATGGAATCACCCAACATGGACCAGGTGCAAGTGAAAGGGGGGGGAACAAAAATTAATCCCAGCACAAGGTGAATCTCCAGTTAGTCTGTTCTTTCTCCATTGTTTTGGTTGAAGGAGGGCTGTTGTCCAGGACACAAAGAACACTCTACTTTTCTTTCAATCATGCTATAGGATCTTCACCAGGCAAACAAGGCCTTAGTTTGAAGTCTCATGCAAAGGAAGACACTCCTTCAGTACTGCACTGGCTAAGGCACAAACCCACAGCTGGTAGTTAGAATCATAGAATCATAGAAGTTTACAACATGGAAACAGGCCCTTCGGCCCAACATGTCCATGTCGCCCAGTTTATACCACTAAGCTAGTCCCAATTGCCTGCACTTGGCCCATATCCCTCTATACTCATTTTACCCATGTAACTGTCCAAATGCTTTTTAAAAGACAAAATTGTACCCGCCTCTACTACTGCCTCTGGCAGCTCGTTCCAGACACTCACCACCCTTTGAGTGAAAAAATTGCCCCTCTGGACCCTTTTGTATCTCTCCCCTCTCACCTTAAATCTATGCCCCCTCGTTATAGACTCCCCTACCTTTGGGAAAAGATTTTGACTATCTACCTTATCTATGCCCCTCATTATTTTAAAGACTTCTATAAGTTGAAGTAATAGTGCCTTTAGTTTCAATGGATACTCCCAAAGCAGAGCAGGATCGTAAAGAGGTTTTGCTACAGAACACGTGTATTTGACCAAGCCCTGGTCTGGCAGTCCTTCTGGACGATAAACACAAAATAAGCCAGCTTTCCTCCAATCTCTCAGGCTTAAGCACAAGAGCTGATTTTCAGGTCTGTGCACAGATCAGGGGAGAGGCAGGTGTGGTGGGTTTTTGTGCTCATCCAGTCAGAGGGCTGACTCTTCCTGAATTTCTGGGGTCTAATAAAGATGGTGAGCTCCCAGCACACATGGGCCTGGTTTGGGGGAGGGCGGGGAGGTGATCAGTGGAGGGATGAGGCTGCTAACAAGGAAAATTTAAAGGGATGCATAACGGGGGCCAACATTTTGTAAGCATTTAAGAAGACTGTAAATATTTTAAATGGATGTTTCACGCTTTCCAAGGGCAGTTTGGGGCAAAAGTAGTGGCTGAAAAACCCCAGTAGCTGGCACAACAAATATGGAGGAAGGAAACAGAGTCTTTCAGCTAAGTGACGAGAGTAGAGCAGTAACTCAAACCCCACCCCCCCCGCCGTCAGATGGCTGGTGAAGTGGAGGAAGCTGCTGCATGAGATGGATACGAGGAGGACAGAGAAACAAACAAACAAGGGACTGTGAGAAGTAGAGATAGGTAGGATTAAAAAAACACTGACCAGAAATCACAGTCAGAATTTTAAAAACAATCACTGCAGTAAATGGAGATGGTTTTGTACACAAACCATTTCTTGGTCCGGTCCATACATGTGCTATGACTGGATGGCCAAATCAATTAAGGACATAAAAATCCTTAGCAGTCGGAAAAGTCTTTATGCCAAAAAAAAAAGCTAATCCTAAAAATTAAAAAACCTCAAAGTCTCCTTTTTCCCAAAGAAAGCAAACCCAACTTCCTTAAACCTCCCCTACATCTTAAATCCCTGTTACTTAGAATCACCTTTGATGCTCACCTCTGTAGCCACTCAAAGTCAATAGTATCTTTTGGAGTGACACATTATTCAAGCCCACCCACCCCAGGAATTGAATGCATAATCTAAGACAACACTTCAGATGAAAATTAAACCAAGACCCTTTATGTTTGTTCTGATGGTTTGTCAAAGGTGGAGGGTTAAGGATCCCATGGAATAACTCAAGGAAGAGCAAGGGATTCTCCCAGAATTCAGCACTTTTCCCTCAACCTACACCCTCTGAAACACATTAACTGGCCATTGCTCTTGGTGCAAAATGGCTGCCACATTATAATAAACACTGCACTTCAAAGTAATTCATTGTGTGTGAAGCATTTTAAGACATTTCTGAGAGTGTGATAAGACGCTACACAAATGCTAGTATTTTCTTATTTGCTCCTTCCACTACAAGGTTCATTTTACAAAGTTTTAATCTAAACTACACATTTGCTCTTACCTTCTGCACTCCATCTCTAGCCAGCTTCTTCTTTATCACCCCACCCCACCCCACCCCCCCCACTCCCGCCTCACAGACGCTGGAATCTGGCTGACTGAGGCCAACCTGGATGGGGTGCAGCGGCTGCAGCTACTCGCATCACAGATCCAGTTACTAGCACTTCCTCTAATTGTTGGAATGAAAAGTGTAGTTCTGCAATGTCGAACAGAAGGGACTTGGCACAGTAACTTGCTTCTGCCTGTGGAGCTTGTGAACGACACAGTCCAATGTAACATTCCTTCCAAGCCTCTTGCATATCCGGTATGCAGGGTAAAAGCACAAACAAAACAAAAGGAACACAATAAGCGCTATACTCACACCTGCAAAGGAAAGAAGGCATTCCAAAGACCTGTTAGTCACTAGACACCTTTTTCCCCTTGTCACAGCTATGTAAACCAAGTTCCAATCAACATCTGGCACCATATCTGAGGGAGAGATGCAATTTAGATAAAAAGAAATTTAATATTAAAAGACAATAACCATTGTTCAACATTTGTAGAATTGCACAATTTTTTTTTGAGGCGAGGCGGGGGGGGGGGCGGGAGTGAAGTTAAGGCAAGTCAGGGCAACACACTTTCCAAATAATAATAAAGTGAGAGGCTACATTAGGGTGACACAAAATAATGGGGACTTCTCAAAGTGTATCTGCTCTGAGTCATTACTGTTGCCAAGATTAGCCTGTTTAAACATTTGTTCTTTTTGCAATCCTGCCACAAAATAATTGCTACTTCTCAAAGCACCTTAATGTCACAGGCACTGACAACGAGAACCACATACATTCCAAGAACGGCGTACATCAGCCCAGCATCTCTCCTCCATTCAGCCTGTTGCAATACAGGCACAAACAATGGAGAGGTCCCTTGCGATTTGGATTTAACTCAACCCTCAATGGGTAATTAATTACTCTTAAGAGTTCCTTTCCCCTATACATTCTTCCACCGTATTAATAATTTTAATTTGGATTCTTATCAAGCTTTGCCCAGTTCCAATGGCTCAGTGGGTGGGTGCACCGCCTTGCGTGGCACTGGAACATACAGACCAGGAAAGCCACAGGCTCAGTCCGTGGCCTGTGCTGAGTTAGTTGAACTGAGCCAGATCGGTCAGAAGAGCACTATAATTGACCTCGGAATTACAGGCTGAGGGAGGACGAATAAATAAAGTAAAATTTAAAACTTTCAGTCAGGGTTTCTAATACTGATCACTATCCGGTGACCCCCACCTAGATAAGTGTGCATTTGTGGATGGTAACTGAGGATATACTTGGGCTTGGATATGATGCCGCATGTGGTTGAATAGCCTGCTGGCTCTTGCTAAGTCGGCTCACACATGAATGGCAATTTGGGCAAACAAATGGAGGGCTATAGAATATATGCCTTTAGGAGAGGGGTGTGGGGGGGGGAAGGAAAGGATTGAAAAATGAACAGAAAAGTACTTACCCATCCTGAACCCCGAAGGTATACGACGATTATGTCGAAAGTCGGGAACTTTTACAAGGTCGTCGGTTATCTGCACTGTCTCAAACTCGTATCCTTTTGCTTTGTGCACAGTTCCCAAGACAATATCTTTAAAAAGAATGAAAGGGACAGTTGAAATCCAAATTTTAAGTTTTTAACCTTTTTAATAGTTTGTACCAGCTGATCTCTGGATACAAAATCATTCATCAGAGAGAAAATTCGCCAAACAACATCAACTGAGTCACATTATTGTCACATATCTGAGTATATATCCCTATATGGCTCTTTATCACTGTACAATTGTTTTGCGTGCTCTTGCCTTGTAACACCTTCAATCAAAATATAAACCCTCTTCAGATATGGAATGAAGTAAATTACACTGTGCAAACTACTGGGGAAAGAGAAAAAAAACAGCTGAAATTGATATCTCCAGACCAAATATTTATGGTCCCAATAACTAAAGAGTCCTCCCTCCCATCATTAGTTCTAAAGAGTTTAGCAATGGCTAACCACTATGGGTAAGGTAGCATAGTGGTTATGTTACTGGACTAGTAATCTCAGAGGCCTAGACTAATAATCCAGAGTCATGAGTTCAAATCCCACCACGGCAGCTGAGGAGTTTAAATTCAATTAAATAAAATCTGGAATATTAAAAAAAAAACTAGTATCAGTGATGGTGGCCATGAAACTACCAGACTGTCATAAAAACCCATCTAGTTCACTAACACCCTTTAGTGGAAGACAACCTACCCTCCTTACCCGGTCTGGCCTATATGTGACTCCAGACCCGCAGCAATGTGATTGATTCTGAAATGGCCGAGCAAGCCACTCAATTATACAATCTCACTACAAAAAGTCGTCATAAGAATAAAACCAGACGTGCCACTTGGCACTGGACAAGGCAAACCAAGCCCAGTCAACCCTGCAAAGTCCTCCTCACTAACATCTGGGGACTTGTGCCAAAATGGGGAGACCCGTCCCACAGACTAGTCAAGCAACAGCCTGACATAGGTATGATTCTGTGAATATGACTTTCAGCCAACGTCCCAGGCTCCTCGATCACCATCCAGCAGAGGTGGTGGTACAGTGATATACAGTCAGAAGGGAGTGGCCCTGGGAGTCCTCAACATTGACTCCGGACCCCATGGCATCAGGTCAAACATGGGCAAGGAAGCCTCCTGCTGATTACTACCTACCCACCCTCAGCTGATGAGTCAGCCCTCCTCCGCATTGAGGGTAGCAAGTACATAGAATGTACTCTGGGTGAGGGACTTCAACTTCCATTACCAAGAGTGGCTCGGTAGCACCACTACAGACTGAGCTGGCCAAGTCCTGAAGGACATAGCTGCCAGACTGGCCCTACGGGAGGTGGTGAGCGAACCAACATGAGGGAAAAACCTACTTGACCTTGTCCTCACCAATCTACCTGTCGCAAATGCATCTGTCCATGACAGTATTGGTAGGAGTGACCACCGCACAGTGCTTGTGGAGACCAAGTCCTGTCCTCACACGGAGGACACCATCCAACATGTTGTGTGGCACTACCACCGTGCTAAATGGGATAGATTCAGAACAGATCTAGCTGCTCAAAACTGGGCATCCATGAGACGCTGTGGGCCATCAGCAGCAGAATTGTATTCCACCACAATCCGTAACCTCATGGCCCGGCACATCCCTCACTCTACCATTACCAACAAGCCAGGGGATCAACCCTGGTTCAATGAGAAGTGTAGAAGTGCATGCGAGGAGCAGCACCAGGTGTACCTAAAAATGAGGTGCCAACCTGGTGAAGCCACAACACAGGACTGCATGCTATAGACAGAGCTTAAGTGATCGCACAACCAACGGATCAGATCAAAGCTCTGCACTCCTGCCACATCCAGTCGTGAATGGTGGTGAACAATTAAACAACTAACGGGAGGATGGAGGCTCTGTAAACATTCCCATCCTCAATGATGGCAGAGTCCAGCACGTGAATGCAAAAGACAAGACTGAAGCATTTGCAACCACGTTCAGCCAGAAGTGCAGAGTAGATGATCCATCTCGGCCTCCTCCCAAGATACCCACCATCACAGAAGCCACTCTTCAGCCAATTCGATTCAGTCCCCGTGATATCAAGAAACGGCTGAGTGCACTGGGTACAACAAAGGCTATGGGCCCCGACAACATCCTGCCTGTAGTGCTGAAAACCTGTGCTCTATAACTAGCCGCGCTTCTAGCCAGTACAGCTACCTGACAATGTGGAAAATTGCCCACAAAAAGCAGGACAAATCCAATCCGGTCTACTCTCGATCATCAGCAAAGTGATGGAAGGTGTTGTTGACAGTGCTATTGAGAGGCACTTACTCACCGATGCTCAGTTTGGGTTCTGCCAGGACCACTCGGCTCCAGACCTCATTACAACCTTGGTCCAAACATGGACAAAAGTGTGAGAGTGACTGCCCTTGACATCAAGGCAGCATTTGACCGAGTGTGGCATCAAGGAGCCCTAGTAAAATTGAAGTCAATGGGAATCAGGGGGGAAACTCTCCAGTGGCTGGAGTCATACCTAGCACCAAGGAAGATGTAGTGTTTGTTGGAGACCAATCATCTCAGCCCCAGGGCATTGCTGCAGGAATTCCTCAGGGCAGTGTCCGAGGCCCAACCATCTTCACCTGCTTCATCAATGACCTCCCCTCCATCATAAGGTCAGAAATGGGGATGTGCGCTGATGATTGCACAGTGTTCAGTTCCATTCGCAACCCCTCAGATAATGAAGCAGCCCGTGCCCGCATGCAGCAAGACCTGGACAACATCTAGGCTTGGGCTGATAAGTGGCAAGTAACATTCGCACCAGATAGGTGCCAGGCAATGACCATCTCCAACAAGTGAGTGTCTAGTCACCTCACCTTGACATTCAACGGCATTACCATTGCCGAATCCCCCACCATCAACATCATCGGGGTCACCATTGACCAGAAACTTAACTGGACCAGCCACATAAATACTGTGGCTACAAGAGCTGGTCAGAGGCTGGGTATTCTGCAGCGAGTGACTCACCTCCTGACTCCCCAAAGCCTTTCCACCATCTACAAGGCACAAGTCAGGAGTGTCATGGAATACTCTCCACTTGCCTGGATGAGTGCAGCTCCAACAACACTCAAGAAGCTCGACACCATCCAGGACAAAGCAGCCCGCTTGATTGGCACCCCATCCACCACCCTAAACATTCACTCCCTTCACCGCCGGTGCACCGTGGATCCAGTGTGTACAGGATGCACGGCAGCAACTCGCCAAGGCCTCTTCGACAGCATCTACCAAACCCGCGACCTCTACCACCTAGAAGGACAAGGGCAGCAGGCACATGGGAACAACACCACCTGCACGTTCCCCTCCAAGCCACACAACATCCCAACTTGGAAATATATCGCCGTTCCTTTATCGTCGCTGGGTCAAAATCCTGGAACGCCCTACCTAAGAGCACTGTGGGAGAACCTTCACCACAAGGACTGCAGCGGTTCAAGAAGGCGGCTCACCACCACCTACTCAAGGGCAATTAGGGATGGGCAATAAATGCTGGCCTTGCCAGTGACACCCACATCCCATGAATGAATTTAAAAAAAAATCATTGTATGTTGATCTCGTACATGTCCTTCGATGCAGCAGTGAAAATCCTTTTGCTTTCAATTCTCCAAAGATAGTTTCTCCACCTCAAGACTAGCCAACAGCTCCCACAAGTTAACCTCGTTTTCTCTACCCTCTGTCCTTCTTCATCTATTGGCATTGTGAACCTCACCATTCCTTCCAATCTCAAATGTAATTCCCACATTTCCAATGCTGAAATTGCCTCCAAGAAATTTGTTTTCTTTCATGCCAAACATTTCTTCTCCCCTCGAAAACTCTTAAATCTCTATGAACCTCAAGACTGCCAACGGTATCCCACAGCTTGGAAGACTCTTCCGCACCACTCTCGCATTACCGGGTAAGAAAAAGCTCATTATCTGATAGGTGATCCCTCTCTCATCTCTAACCAATATTATTATGGTCAATGTTTCTCTAAACATTCCTGTAGACTATCCAGGGTTAAACATACACCAAACCTTGAAGATAGAACTACTGGCTGTTTGCTATGGAACAAGATGTGCACACCTCCCTCGCATAAACATGACATGTTGTTAGTTCTTGGGTGGGTCACTTTGTGTGAGGTGGACGCACAACTCTACCTCAACAGTAGAAGGGAAATTACTCATACTTTCAAAAGTTACATTTTTAATCTGATGGTGTTGCACATTGTAATCTAATGTACTGCTTCAATAAGAACTGGGTTAAGGATACCAAAGACAGTAGAAAGCAAGAAACGCATAGTCATTTTTTTAGGCTGCATATCGTGACACCACAAGTCCTGGCCAGAATGGAGATGATTGGGTAATTCCCCCATCAACGACTGCTTTAAGTGACTGGGATTGATTTTACACACGTTATTTGTATTATATGACTATCCTCCACTCACTGCATTTTGCTGGAGGAATAATCATGCTTTTATCGGGAGACTCTGCTGTAGTTTCAGTCATGAGTTTTGTTTCCTCTCGTTCATACAGACTCTGTTTAAATAGACTCTGCTGTAAAATAGACTGTTTGCTGGAAGTCCCTCTGTAAGTCCTGCCCCGCCTCCAACTCATTGGCTGACACAGTGGTATCAATATTGACTCCATTTTTTTAAAAAAACACAAAGCAAAGTTTTGTGTTTCTAAAAAAAAACACACAGCAAGAAATAAATTTGACATTTCTGTGGACACAACCAGTCAACTGATTTTCAACACAATTTTCATTAAAGAAAGGTGTTTTTTTTTAAATAAGTTTAAAGTTAGTCTGCAACACGAAGGCTCAACTATCCAAACTGATAAGCTACAGAGACCATCCGTGCAGGTTCAGGAAGTTATGAGGAATGTTTTCTTTGGAAAAGCAAAGACATCAACGTGACTGAACTGAAGTTTTAAAAGATCGCAAAGGGAATTGATTAAAAAGTTGCTCTCTCTGTTGAATGCTCAAGGTAGAGGTGAAGGGATTTGGGAGGGAAAGGAAAGGAACACAATGATGAAGAAGCTGGAATATAAAACTAAGGGCTTTAGAGGAGAAGAAAATAGTTTTGTTACTTGCAAATGCTGGGTAATCGACGGAGTAGTTGGTGATTTTCTCTACGAGTACAGGGAGTCCCAGTCCATACTTTTCCACCACTGCAATCCTCTCTTCTAACTCCTTGTCTTCAGCTTCAGCTGCATAATCTTTCAATCCACGCAAACCACCCTTACGTTCAAATATTCTGATGAATGGATCCCGGATTAAAAGGTCTTCTGTCGGTGAGAACCAAAAACAGTAAAAACACTTTGGAGTTATTCTCCAGAAGCACCTCTTGTGTCACATATCCACAATGTTAACAAACCTAGCAAAGTAGGTGACCAGAGCTGCACACGATACTTCGGATAGGGCCTGACCAACTTCTTATACAGCAAAATACAAGCTCCTTTGGTCTATCGAAGTAAAGGAAGTGGATTTTGGAAATACCTAACCTTCACTTACCATAATAAATAGGACTCCCCCAATGGCTCAGTGGGGTTAGCCAGTGAATTGCTGAGCCATACAGGCTGGGGTTCAGTTAGTTTATTGGTACCGCAGTGCCGGGGGGATGCTACGATTGGTTATGTTGACTCTCCCTTGGAGGAGGAAGGTTGGGAAGAATCAGCCAAGTTTGCCACTCCTGATAGCTATCAACCAACCTCTACTGGAAATGCACATATGGATCTTGGGTGCTGGCTTGGCTGTGATGCCCTCACAATCGATTAGCAGCACTCGCACATGAAAATTTATCATTTGGGCAAAAGTGGAACCATTGTCCAGCAAGAAGTGAACACCTTTACGGGAAGGGAGAGACAGACAGACAGAGAGAGTGCGAAAGAGACTGAAAAGAAAGCACAATGCAAATGTAATACATCACTACTAGCAGGACCTACATGATATACAATGGAACCAGAAGTCCTATTAAATAGGCTCCATTACCAGAAATCTCAACGGGGGTCAACCCAAACTCCCGCCGTACCTTCATGGAAGATTGGCAAAGAAAATCCCAGACCAATGACCATTTTCAGCCATTTAGGCCGTTTCTCCGGGAGTTCTGCCAATCTCTCACCAAAAGGTACAGCAGGAGAGCAGGAGAACCCTCTCCCCAATCGAAATTCAGGGCCATCAGGTCTAATGCCTTTATAAATGTTAAAAGAGGAAACCAGACATCAACTATATCGCGGAGAGGGTCCTCTTTATCCTAGAACAGGTGGCGTGGGAGGAGCAGGGGCATTTCTGGAGCAAGATCACTTCCATTTTGCGGTGCATCAGGGAGGGTAACGAATTTGTTCAGTGGGGAAAGTTCTATCACTGAAAATACACAACAGCATCTGCAAAGCTAAAAGACAGGTCAACATTGTTTCTCTTCACAGACATTGAAGGGCCTGCTGCACATTTTCAACAAACGCAACTTTTCTTATCCATCCCTGAAATTTTGTCAGTGATATCAAGCATCTTATCCTTTTGGGCCCATGTTCTACTGAAGTAAAGCCAGCATCTCTTTCACTACAGTTTATGATAGTACTACAAGTTGAACTAGGATTGGTAATTTTGCTCATTTCAGTTCTAAAGCTCAGTCTCGCTTGTGACTTGTGAACAACATCTGGGGACTTGTGCACAACATCTGGGGACTTGTGCCAAAATTGTCCCACTGACTAGTCAAGCAACAGCCTGACATAGCCACATTCACAGAATCAATCCTTTCAGCCAACTTCCCAGACTCCACCATCACCATTCCTGAGTGTGTCCTGTCCCCCACCGCCAGGACAGGCCCACCAGAGGTGGCGGCACAGTGATATACAGTCAGGAGGGAGTGGCCCTGGGAGTCCTCAGCAATGAATCCAGACCCCATGAAGTCTCATGGCATCAGGTCAAACACAGGCAAGGAAACCTCCTGCTGATTACCTCAGCTGATGAATCAGTACTCCTCCATGTTGAGTACCACTTGGAGGAAGCACTGAGGGCAGCAAGGGCACAGAATGTACTCTGGGTGGGGGACTTCAATGTCCATCACCAAGAGTGGCTCGGTAGCACCACTACTGACCGAGCTGGCTGAGTCCTGAAGGACATAGCTGCCAGACTGGGCCTACGGCAGGTGGTGAGACAACTAACATGAGGAAAAAACCTACTTGATCTCGTCCTCACAAATCTACCTGTTGCAGATGCATCTGTCCATTACAGTATTGGTAGGAGTGACCACCGCACAGTGCTTGTGGAGACCAAGTCCCGTCTCCACACTGAGGACACCTTCCATTGTGTTGAGTAGAACTACCACCGTGCTAAATAGGATAGATTTAGAACAGATCTAGCAGCTCAAAACTGGGCATCCATGAGGCGCTGTGGGCCATCAGCAGCAGCAGAATTGTATTCCACCACAATCTGTAACCTCATGGCCCAGCACGTCTCTCACTCTACCATCACCATCAAGCCAGGGGATCAACTCTGGTTCAATGAGGAGTGTAGAAGAGCATGCCAGGAGCAGCACCAAGCATACCTAAAAATGAGGTGCCAACCTGGTGAAGTTACAATACAAAACTATATGCATGCTAAACAGCAGAAGCAACATACTATAGGTAGAGCTAAGCAATCCCACAACCAACAGATCGGATCAGATCAAAGCTCTGCAGTCCTGCCACATTCAGTCCTGAATGGTGGTGGACAATTAAACAACTAATGGGAAGAGGAGGCACCATGAACATCCCCATCCTCAATGATGGCAGAGACCAGTACATGAGTGCAAAAGACAAGGCTGAAGCATTTGCAACCATCTCCAGCCAGAAGTGCCGAGTGGATGATCCATCTCGGCCTCCTCCCAAGATCCCCACCATCACAGAAGCTAGTCTTCAGCCAATTCGATTCACGCCACGTGATATCAAGAAATGGCTGAGTGTAATGGATACAGCAAATGCTATGGGCCCCGACAACATCCTGGCTGTAGTTCTGAAGACTTGTGCTCCAGAACTCGCTGCGTCTCTAGCCAGTACAACTGCAACACTGGTATCTATTGACAAAGTGGAAAATTGCCCTGGTATGTCCTGTCCACAAAAAGGACAAATCCAATCCGGCCAATTGCTGCCCCATCAGACGACTCTCAATCATCAGCAAAGTGATGGAAGGTGTCGTCGACAGCGCTCTCAAGTGGCACTTACTCACCAATAACCTGCTCACCGATGCTCAGTTTGGGTTCCAGAGCTGAGGTGAGAGTGACTGCCCTTGACATCAAGGCTGCATTTGACCGAGTATGACATCAAGGAGCCCTAGTAGAATTGAAGTCAATGGGAAACAGTGGGAAAACTCTCCAGTGGCTGGAGTCATACCTAGCACAAAGGAAGATGGTAGTGGTTGTTGGAGGCCAATCATCTCAGCCTCAGGACATCACTCCAGGAGTTCCTCATGGCAGTGTCCTAGGCCCAATCATCTCCAGCTGCTTCATCAATTACCTTCCCTCCATCATAAGGTCAGAAATGGGGATATTCGCTGATGATTGCACAGTGTTCAGTTCCGTTCACAACCCCTCAGATAATGAAGCAGTCCGTGCCCGCGTGCAGCAAGACCTGGACAACATCCAGGCTTGGGCTCATAAGTGGCAAGTAACATTCGAGCCAGACAAGTGCCAGGCAATGACCATCTCCAAGAAGAGAGAATCCAACCACCTCCCTTTGACATTCAATGGCATTACCATCGCCAAATCCCCCAGCATCAACACCCTGGGAGTCACCATTGACCAGAAGCTTAACTGCAACAGCCACATAAATACTGTGGCTATAAGAGCAGGTCAGAGGCTGGGTATTCTGCAGCAAGTGACTCACCTCCTGACTCCCCAAAGCCTTTCCACCATCTATAAGACACAAGTCAAGAGTGCGATGGAATGCTCTCCACTTGCCTGGATGTGTGCAGCTCCAACAACACTCAAGAGGCTCGACACCATCCAGGACAAAGCAGCTCGCTTGATTGGCACCCCATCCACCATCCTAAACATACACTCCCTCCACCACCGGTGCACCGTGGCTGCAGTGTGTACCATCTACAAGATGCTCTGCAGCAACTCGCCAAGGCTTCTTCGACAGCACCTCCAAAACTCGTGACCTCTACCACCTAGAAGGACAAGAGCAGCAGGCACATGGGATCAACACCACCTGCACGTTCCACTCCAAGTCATACACCATCCTGACTTGGAAATATATCGCCGTTCCTTCATCGTCGCTGGGTCAAAATCCTGGAATTCCCTTCCTAACAGCACTGTGGAGGAACCTTCACCACACGGACTGCAGCAGTTCAAGGCGGCGGCTCATCACCATCTTCTCAAGGGCAATTAGGGATGGGCAATAAATGCTGGCCTTGCCAGTGACGCCCACATCCCATGAATGAATTTAAAAAAACAGATCAATGGTTGTGGTCGGTCAGTATTTGAGGTCACTCCACAAATTTTTTTCTCATGCCCACTTCGATAAGCAAGCCCTTGCTCCCTATAAACCAAAACATAAGCTTATAGGCAAAGGCAATATGGGATAGTGTGATCCAGGCGAACAATTAACCCTTTTATTGCCACCAGATATTGCATAGGAATTCCATCATGCCTCACATCACTTCAGAAGACAGATACAATCAGCCACAATGCTTATCGACATATATACCATTAAATATTTTTATGTACCTCTGCGAATTATTCATTTTTGACTGCCTATTAGCTTCTACTCCACAAGGTTAGGTTGCCCATCTCGAGAACAAGCACCCTTAGAGCAACCATCCCATTAAAAAGTCAACTTCATTTCAATTGAACAACATAATGGGAATATCAAGTTACAACAAAACTACAGCACAGAAACAGGCCATTTGGCCCAACTGGTCTATGCCGGTGTTTACGCTCCACACGAGCCTCCTCCCTCTCTACTTCATCTAACCCTATCACCCTTTTATTCCTTTATCTAGTTTTCCCTTAAATCCCCAGATGATATCATCTGAGATCACCGAGCAATTGCTACTCCTGCCAACTACCTGTTGAGGAAGTTACGGAAAGACAAAAGTAAGAGCAACAACCCAACATCAGTTTGTTCTTACATTTGGTTGACTCTTAACTGCCTTCGGAAATGGCCAAGCAAGCCACTCAGTTGTATCAAACAAAAGAACATGGACTGCAGCGATTCAAGAAAGCAGCCCACCACCGCCTTCTCAAGGGCATCTCGGGATGGGCAATAAATGCTGGCCTTACCAGTGACGCCCACATCTCAAGAATGAATTAATTGAAATCTGTGGGGTACGGTCTTAAATGAGGTTACTAGATGGGACAATCGAATAAAAGACACCATCGCACCTTACAAGGACGCCTTTTATCATCATTACAACATAGGTTCAGATGAATAATCTTCGACCCATTTGATTCCATCCTCCAGAATGCTAATTGTACTATCTTCCCATCACAGTATCTAGCTGCTTCTTAAATAATTTCAGTTAGGAGCAAGAATTTCTCACCAAAATTAGAGTGGGAGACTAGGGAGGAGATTTACGAGGCATCAACAATCATTACGAGGGAGTCAATGGACACTGTGGAAGTGCCAGTAGATTGGAAACAGGTTAACATGGTTCCCATAATCAAAAAGGACTACAAAACGGACAGTCAACTACTGATTGATTCGTGTGAAATAATGGAATCGATTATCAGTATACCTGAGGATGATCTGTGCAATAATAACCTAGCAAACAGAAGTTAATATGGATTTAGAAGGTGAAGATTCTGCCTGCCCAACCTTCTTGATTTTTGATGAAGTGGCAACCCAAAGTGGTCTGTGAAGAGCCCCAAGACATGGTGCACCTTAACTTCCAAAAGCTTTTGACAAAGTTCTAACTGAAAGGCTATGAGTTAAATTCAAAGCTGTTGGGGTTCAGAGCAAAGGAAGGGAACGGATAAGAAACTGTCTGAAGGTTAGGGACTGAGAGTTCTTTAAATGAGTTATGTCAGAGTCAGGGGAGTGCCTTAGGGCTCAGGGTTGGAACCAAAACTGATTCTAATTTACACAGAGGGCCTGAACTTTGAAACTCAACGTAAAAAGTGGTCAGATTTGCCGATGATGCCAAACCAGGAGGGAAACTGAAAGCAGAGGAAGTGGCTCAGGTTGGACAAAATACATGGATGAAATTTAATGCAAACAAGTGCAAAGCATTGCAACACAGGAAGCAAAAATAACTGGTACATGTGCTCTTATGAATAAACTTGGCTTGTCTTCTCTTGAGTTTAGAAAGTTTAGGGGTAATCTAATTGAGGTATTTAAAATTATAAAAAGGATTCAATAGGGTAGATACAGAGAAGCTATTTCCTCTGGTGGGGGAACCCAGAACAAGGGGGCACAATCTTAAAATTAGAGCCCGGCCATTCAGGAGTGAAATCAGGAAGCACTTTATCACACAAAGGGTAGTGGAAATGTGGAATTCTCTCCCCCAAAAAGGCAGTGGATGCTGTCAATTGAAATTTTCAAGACTGAGAGTGACCGATTTTTATTAGGTAAGGGTTTCAAGGGATTATGGATCAAAGGAAGGTAAATAGAGTTGAGATACAGATCAACCATGATCTAATTAGATGGCGGAACAGGCTTAAGGGGCTGAATGGCCTACTCCTGTTCCTATGTTGAAATAGCTAAGGATGAAACTGAAAGAGACATAGGGGTCTTAGTAGATTCAACACTAAAAGCTTCCAACCAATGCAGAACAGCGATCAACAAAGCCCCACAGAATATTGAACTACACAACCAAAACAGTAGGAAACAAGTCAGAGGATGTCGTCATCAAACTGTACAGTGCTCTGGTAAGATGTCATCTTGAATACTGCATCCAGCCGCTAAGAAACAAGAGAGACATTCAAGCACTGGAAGCAGTGCAGAGAAACCCCCCCTCCCCCCCGCCCCGAGACTGATCCTTATTGTCAGGGATCCGAGTTGTGAGGAATGACTGGAGAAAGGTGGGCCTTTCAGTCTAGAAAGGAAGTGGCTGAGAGGTGATCTTATAGAATGGAAAAGACAAACCTGCAATATTACTTTAAATTAAAATTGCAACAGTAGAAGAAGGGGACACGGCTTCAAACTAGTAAAAAGTAAATTTAGAACTGAAATCAGGAAATAGTTCTTCACACAAAGAATGTGGAATAAACTTGCAGATAGAGTAATTAATGGGAGTGAAAATCCTGGAATCAATCAAGAAATGGGATAGGGGCAGGGGGAGGGGAGTGGAAGCTGTAGTGTCTTTCCATCAAAAGGATAAACTCACTCGTTGCTTGTTCCTTCTCCAGGATCATAAGCATCCAAATGTCCAGTATTGTGCCCATTCCAAATTTATCAAGACCCTGAGGAGAGAGCATTTGAGGAGTTAAACATAGCGGGAGGTAAAACGGATGAAAGGAAGTGCATTTTTGTAAAGAACGCTTAAGTGAGTAGTCCTGTGGCATAAAGCACTGGAGGTCCAACACACATCAGGATAAAGTACTCACTCCAATGATATATATTTTTCTTGGGGTTTCACTTGTAATGATGCGCACAGCCTCATCAAAGACAGCAGCATTAGTTCTACACAGAATCGCCACCTGCCCGACAGGGTCATCTTTGGTGTCACCTGTAATAAAGAGTTCATGAGATTGTTGTTGGCACAAACTAGAAGCAGCTTTATATTGCACTGTGAATGGAGAAATCCAACCAGAATCCACCGTCACTATTCAGGGCAGAATGTAAGGAAACGGTTAGTTATATTAACTTTAGCTTTTAAGTGAGTTTCTGTTATATCTCAGCTGCCCTCCCAGGGATTATCTCCTTCAAGGACACATCTGTGCAAGGCAAGCGATAACTCGTCTTTAGGAGAGTATTGGGTTCATGTAACTGTCTTCAATTGAATGACTTGATTGACAATTCAGTCAACATGAAGGCTTGGGGAGTCATTCTTCTTAAAACTGAACTATTTGGATGAGGTAATATTTTGAAACATGCGGCTTCTCATGTAGCCAGAGTGAAAGAAAGGCATAAAAAGAGGGGTATTGGAATAGATATTTCAGAATTCGACAAGGCTTGGCCAACTGTTCCCCACAAGCTCGAAACCTTTGATGCGGTGAATTCTCCGGTACTTTTGACCGTAAATGTGACCCTAAGTATACATGTAATTATTATTAATAATAGTTATAAGAGCTACATTGGCTCCCGGTCCGGCAACGCCTCGCTTTTAAAATTCACATCCGTGTTTACAAATCCCTCCGTGACCTCGCCCCTCCCTATGTCTGTAACCTCCTCCAGCCCTCCGAGATCTCTGCGCTCCTCCAATTTTGCTCTCTTGCGCATCCCTGATTTTATACTGTATTGTGAATGGGAAATTCAACCCACGATACACTGTCACTATACTTGTCAAAGGATCGGAAAATTGTAGCCAGCAATTCTAAAACATAAAACAGGGCACCAATGAGAATGTGAGAGATGCCAGCAGGTGAACAGCAATCTGCTTTCATTAAATTTAGGGATCTCACAATCCTCTTCCTCCTCCCCCTTACAATTCATCCCCCTACCTTTACATACACACACGCACACACAAAATAAGAACACACGCACACACACAAAATAAAAAGTGTCCGTGTCCATTTACCATCTTGGTTTCCACCAACCAAGGTCTTGTCTTTGACATGTTTGCACACGTCCAATATTGTTGCTGCAATATACGCAATCTCAGGTCCAAATCGGAAACTCTGCAAGTACAGAAAGAAATCCTAATGAACAGATCGTACGATAGAACATTGCAATCAAGTAGCAAGGCAGGCATGGTACGAAATCATGTTCCCCGTTTGCAATACTGCAAGCAACATAACTTTGATACAAAAAGGCCAACGGCCACACCTCCACACTACTCTGTGTCAAATACACGTGACCAAAGGCTGCAACCTACCTCAAACAATCAGAAGGCATGTTGGCCCTCATTTAACCTGTGGTGGAGCTGAAAAATTACTGGCTGTTGTTGACAGTTTTTGGTCCAAACAGGACACACATGCATTGGATGGGGTTCAAAGACAAACAAGAATGATCCCAAGCGTAAAGGGAATTAATTATAAGGAAAGATCAGAGAAGCTTAAGGACTGCAGTCTCCAGACAGAAGGCTAATGAGAGACTTCATTGAGGTTGCATAAAGTATTAAATGATATAAATATGATAAATACAGAATATTACATCATGTAGAACCAGAGGACATGAATGTGATTTAGTGAAAAACGTATCACTCAAAGCGTACTAAACATTTGAAATAATCTACAAGGGAAGCAAGTAGGGTCAAAGACAATAATGGCCTTCAAAATGCAGTTTGATGCTATTTGTATGAATTAGTGTACTAGAGAGGTGAGTCTCGAAGGTTTAATGGCGCAGGAAGATGGGATTCGGGGTGGGGGGGGGGGGGGTGTTGAGTGGAGCTTCTATCAAGAACTGAACAGGATGGTTTCAATCTTGCCAGTGTTTAATTGAAGGAAGTTCTGACTCATCCGTGACAATGTCGTACAGGTAATCAGGCATCACATCAGCGGTTGAGGAGTGAGTCTAAGATGGTAGCAGAGAGGTAAAGCTTGATACTCCGCATCTAACCTCACAATACCCAACTCGGAAGTGTTTAAGGCTGGCGATGGGTCCCTAAAATGGGAAAATGTTCCAATCCCCAGCACCAACATCCCTCACATTGATGAGCACAAAAAACAGTTCTAAAATCAGCAGCAAAATAGCCATAAAAGTTTTCTGCTCTCCCTCCAATAAAAACGTGTATGACTGGTTACCATTACTGCCAAGTCAACAACAGATGGGATCACGGCCAGATTTTTGATATTTGTTTTGCTGCTGATGACGACTGACCAAAAATCTTTAATAACCTCAATAATTAACAATTCCATACCGTGAAACATAGAAGTGACGATGGGAAAAGTGGATGTTTTAAAAACAGACTTTTGGTGTCTGGTTCACTGCTTAGGTATTTCTGAACAGACCATTCAAAAGCCAGACTGTATAGTTCAATACCAGGGTGGTAACCCCGGTTACTAATCTCAGCATGTTAAAGCATCTGGTGATCCACCACCATCTCGTGGGCATCTGCTGAACTCGTCAGTCTCTGATATTAAAATTCTTCTCAATATTTTTCCCCCAATTTCAGAGGCTTAAGGATAACTTAGCAACTTATTAATTCTCGTTCGACTTAACATTGATCTTTTGCATAGCAGCTGATACAGTCCTTAAGAGATTGTCACTGGCCAGTGTGTTATTGAGGTGTGGTGCCTATAAACATGTCTAGGAGTGGTTAATCAATGCTTTACTGCCGGGCCAGTCATGTTTCTCTTTGTGGTCCAAAAAAAGTATCGTGGAGACACTTCAAAGAACTGACTATTGAAAGTGAATCCTTACCTGTGTCAGACTAAACAGGTGGGGACGGTGGGCTTCAAACAGAGCGTCAATAGATCCCTTGAAGCTTTGGATCTGCTGATGTGGATCTCCCACAAGAATCTTCTCACATTTCTGCGAGAGTACAATGTCCATGATTGCTGGATAATCACAATAAGAGGGTAAAGAGGGGATACGAGAGAGCTTAATTATCGGAAAACAATTGCAATAGCTTTGGTACAACTTTTACTGTAAACAACGAGGACACTGATCAGCTGTGTGAACTCATGAACTGCATGGTCTGTAGTAGTAAATGTTTTGGAAGATACCACTAGTCTATTGGTGTTATTAGGTAATCAAATAAACGTGACATTACGTTTGAAACTCAAGGCAGCAGAGCGCTGTGGTCCAACAACAGGGCAAATAACAGGATGGTTAACAGGCAATGAACTTTCATGGAGGGAGTTCCTAATCTCAGCCTGGCCACAAAAGTAAGACAACAAGCAGAGTCTAAAACATTTCCCAGATGAAAGGTGACATTTGTTTTCTTTCCATCCACAAATGTTCTCCC
The DNA here is from genome assembly GCF_035084215.1 of Heptranchias perlo. Taxonomy (NCBI): domain Eukaryota; kingdom Metazoa; phylum Chordata; class Chondrichthyes; order Hexanchiformes; family Hexanchidae; genus Heptranchias; species Heptranchias perlo. The sequence continues at coordinate 40,666,668 of NC_090348.1, read as the reverse complement.
CTCCTCTCCTGAAGGCACTCACTCTTGCTGGGGTGCAGTTCTGCTGGGGCCAGTTACTTTGCCCAAGTGATCACTCTTCAAGTGTAAGAACAGACACTGAGCATCAGCGGGTTTTTCAATTGGAGCGGGTCATCAGAGGTCAAGCCTGATCCTGTCCCACCATATCTACATTTGTATACTTCCCTGTAGGAATCGCAGTGTAGCAAATCAGAAGCAGGAATCATGGCTAATGTTATTCTCTTTAGTCCAGAGAGGAGGAAAATGCTATTTACTAACCTCACCCCCATCCCATGTTCCAGTAGGGGACGTTTCTAAAGGCTCATGTTCCTGACCCAGACATAAAGTTGTTCAGTAAAGCTGAACTCCATTTAGAAAAGGATCGTTTCAGTAATTTACTCATGGATCAGCTCTACAGTGGTCAGAACTGCTGGCAGCTCTGTTCCCATGGAGCCCAACTGGTGATAAAGCTTTTTTTTTTGCTTCAAGTAAGTAATGGTTTTATGGCTCATTTCTAAGTGCTCACAGAATGTCATTGCACATAGGTTAACAAAAAATCTCACATGAAACACAGCACCCCAAGTAGCTTACCGCACCAAAATGCCACAGGTCAGTGCTCTTGGTAATATCTACCACCTGGAACCTGAGCAAGTCCATCTGGACCAACATTGGCAGCCACCACTGGAGGTGAGCAACAGCCCCAATGACCCCCCCCCTCCAAGCTCAGTGAGGGGTCCACAAATTACTGCAGGCAGTGCCACTATAACCATGATAGCCATCACTGGCCTTGTACATTGTAAACTGTAGAGAACCCATTTGGAACACAATGAACTGGAGTGGAATTTAATTTCCCTTCCAGGTTCATATATGTCTTCCCACCTCAAGTCTTTTACAATGGAAATAACTGTGATGGAACGCTTAAATAATTACTGGGTTTGCATTTCAAACCTATTTAGTGTTTGAACTTCTCTCTCCCAGTGAGTGAAGAACACAGTGTAACTAGCCTACCTGGGCTACAATCTTCAGCTTCGTCTAAAAGGATGACATCAAATTGTGACAGACTAGGTTTGCCGAGCTGCCAAAGCTTCAGGTACCCTTAAAAAAAAACACAAAATATTAAATCCGGCATGCAATAAGTGGACCTGCAGTGTTACAGAAACAGTTTTGCTCCAAAAAGAAATCAAATTCAGTAAAGTTTAAACACTATCTTTGGTTATGGAAAATTATGTGTTACACCACAGGACACCATCGTTCCAGACTGCAAAGCTTATGCTATTCTAGTCCTTCCTCCGAGCTCATCCCCTTTACACTGGGCTCAGTCTTGTTGCTCTTCTCTATTCCCTTTCCAACACAAGTATATCTTTTTTATGGGTCAGTGACCAAAACTGAACTGTAGTCTGGGCCAGTGCATTGTGAAGCCTTAGCACAACTTCTGTACAGTAGTATTCTACTGCTCTGCTTATATTCTATAGTGCTCAACTGGCTTTTATTATTTGCTTCACCACATTATCTGGACACAGGAAGTAACTATTGTCCCCAGGTCATTTTCCAAGTCGTCTGTTGCTATTTTTGTTCCCTTTCATCTAATACTCCTCTCTCACACTTTTTGACCAAAGTATTTTACATTTAATAGTGGCAAATTTAACTTATCTTATATTCACTCCAGGAAAGATGTGAAGGCCTTAGAGAGGGTGCATTAGAGATTTACTGGAATGATTCCAGGGATGAGGGACTTTAGTTACGTGGATAGGCTGGAGAAGCTGGGTTTGTTCTCCTTGGAACAGAGATGGTTGCGAGGAGATTTGATAGAGGTATTCAAAATCATGAAGGGTCTAGACAGAGTAGATAGAGAGAAACTGTTCCCATTGGCGGAAGGGTCAAGGGCCAGAGGGCATAGATTTAAGGTGATTGGCAAAAGAACCAAAAGATGACATGAGGAAAAGCTTTTTTTACACAGCGAGAGGTTAGCATCTGGAATGCACTGCTCGAGGGGGTGGTGGAGGCAGATTCAATCATGGCCTTCAAAGGAGAACTGGATAAGTACTTGAAAGGAAAAAATTTGCAGGGCTACAGAGAAAGGGTGGGGGAGTGGGACTAGCTGGATTGCTCTTGCATAGAGCCAGCACGGACTTGATGGGCTGAATGGCCTCCTTCCGTGCTGTAAACTTTCTATGATTTATATAATGGATTGGAAGGTAGGAAATGTAACCCTGCTATTCAAGAAAGGAGGGGGAGAGAAAACAGAGAACTATAGACCAGTTAACCTGACATCTGTAGGAGGGAAAGTGCTAGAATCTATTATTAGGTACGTGGTAACTGGGTGCTTAGAAAATCATAATATGATTAGTCAGAGTCAACATGGTTTTATGAAAGGGAAATTGTGTCAAATCTATTAAAGTTTTTTGAGGGTGTAACTAGCAGGGTAGATAAGGGGGAACCAGTGGATGTAGTACATTTGGATTTTCAAAAATAATTCAATAAGGTGCCACACAAGAGGTTGTTACACAAGATCAGAGCTCATGGGATTGGGGGCAATGTACTAGCGTGGATTGAGGATTGGTTGACAGACAGAAAACAGAGAGTAGGAATAAATGGGTCATTTTCGGGTTGGCAGTTTGTACCTAGTGGGGTACCACAAGGATCAGTGCTTGGGCCTCAGCTGTTTACAATATATATCAATGACTTAGATGAGGGGACCGAATATAATGTATCCAAGTTTGCTGACGATACAAAGCTAGGTGGGAAAGTAAGCTTTGAGGAAGACGCAAAGAGGCTGCAAAGGGATATGGACAGGTTAAGCAAGTGGGCAAAAAGGTGGCAGATGGAGAATAATGTGGGGAAATGTGGAATTATCCACTTTGGTAGGAAGAATAGAAAAGCAAAATATGTTTTAAAAGGTGAGAGACCAGTAAATGTTGGTATTCAGAGGGATTTGGATGTTCTTATACACAAATCTCAGAAAGTTAACATGCAGGTACAGCAAGCAATTAGGAAAGTAAATGGTATGTTGGACATTATTGCAAGGGGGTTGGAGTATAAGAATAAGGAAGTCTTGCTACAATTATAGAGGGCTTTGGTGAGACCACAACTGAAATACTGTGTACAGTTTTGGTCTCCTTACCTAAGGAAGGATATACTTGCCTTAGAGGGGGTGCAACAAAGGTTCACTAAATTGATTCCTGGGATGAGAGGGTTGTCCTATGAGGAGAGATGGAGTAGACTAGACCGATATTCTCTGGAGTTTAGAAGAATGAGAGGGGATCTCATTGAAACATATAAAATTCTTAAGAGGGCTTGACAGGGTAGATGCTGAGAGGCCGTTTCCCCTGGCTAGAGAATCTAGAACTAGGGGGCATAGTCTCAAGATAATAGGTCGTCCAATTAGGACCGAGATGAGGAAAAATTTCTTCACTCAGAGGGTTGTGAATCTTTGGAATTCTCTACCCCAGGGGGCTGTGGATGCTCAGTCATTGAGTAGATTCAAGACTGAGATTGATAGATTTTTGGACACTAAATGAATCAAAGGATATGGGGATAGGGCGGGAAAGTGGAGTTGAGGTAGAAGATCAGCCATGATCTCATTGAATGGCAGAGCAGGCTTGAGGGGCCCAATGGCCTACTCCTGCTCCTATTTCTTATGTTCTTATGTTCTCATAACTCTTTCTACATTCTTTTTACTAATCTTTTGTGGCATCCTCCAACTCTACTGCTCTCTCTGCAGCAAATTTAACCAGTTTATGGATGGTTTAGGTACCTAGGTCTGGAAAGGAATTTAAAAAAAGGCATGACTGAAATCATTCAGAATGACACTTTGTTTTCTTTGGCGAGCGAGAGGGGTAGGAAGAAGAGCCAAAGGAAAAGGAAGCAAGAAATGTATAAAAACAAGTGCAACTTTAAACTAGAAGCTAAAAACATCAACAAAGTCTCAGCTGTACATTATCTCTGGCAGTTGCAAACTTCGATCCTGACATCTATTAGAGAGACTAGTGCAATCCGGGGGGAAGGAAATGGTGAAACTCCTCTCTGCTTAAATATTACTGGAAAAATGAATGCACCAAGAAACTATAACTAACTTTACCATCGTGAGTCATGAAGTAACCAGTCTCCTTAGTTTCACCAAGATCCACCATCTTTCTCCAAATCCTCTTTGCATCTTCAACAAGTTTCTGAAACAAAGACCACAATCGTCATCATTAATTCCAGGAAGTTAAAAAAAAAGTGATGAAGGAATGAATCGAATCTCTCACTATAGTTCAGGATAGCTCCCTACCACGAATTTCACAACAACGAACTAAGAGAGGGCTTTCTCGTCACATCGAAATGCATGTTTGATGAGAAAAACATTTCATGCTTGAGCAGCATGCGGCAGATTGGTGATGATAAAATTGTCTTTGACACATGGAGGTGTGGAGAATCTACAGAGGAAGTTTTTCACTACCTCCTGAGTGCCAAGAGCCCTTGGAAAAGGTCCAGCTGATTTACTGATTCCGTTCCTACATGCTGACAGAATAGAGAACTTCCAAAATATTTAAAGCCGGTAGACGTAAATATAAAACAATGGAATCTCTCTTCTTTCAAAAGTAACAGGTTCAAATTTGTAAGAATTCACCTTATCCCACAAATCTTGAATGCAGGAGCTTTCCTGCGGTTCAGTTTATAAAAGCACTGTCCACTGTAAGGAAACTCTTTGGATCAATCCCCAGTCTGTGCTGAGCTAGCTTTTCTCAGCTAGCACTACTGGAGCTAGAATTGACTTTGGCACCCATGGGCTAGAGAGGGGGGGGGGGGGGGAAACAAATAAATCAGCTGGGTGCCCTGAAAATGGATGGATGTTGGGCAAGGACAGGATTGGACTCGGCTGTGAATTTTTTAAAAATTTGTTCTCGGGATGTGGGCGATGCTGGCAAGGTTGCATTTATTGTCCATCTCTAGTTGCCCTGCAAATGGCCACTTGGGTGAGGCACCAGAGGGGGATCTAACATCCATGTAATCATGTAACCCTAGCAAGATTCTGCACCTTCAGGACAGATGGGGAAACAACTGGAGCAGGATAAAGAAATATTATCCTGGATGCAATTCGTCATTTAAACCTGTAGACTCACTAGTTTCTCTTGATATTCCATAGGCCTGGTATTTCCATATGTGTTCCTATAGTGTTCAGGTACATGAGCTGCAGTGATAGTCTCATCCATGGAGGAGAAGAATGTGCAGAGGCTCTGGGAGATCAAGTTCGCTCTAAAAAAGCTGCCACGTCCTTCAGGAAGTCTAAAGATAGCGAATGGTTTCAGACCATAAATCGTTAGTTTCTTCTTGCGCTGGTATCTAGTGGGAAAATTCATAAATCAGTTTTTTTTAAAACTATGAAGGCATTGCAAAAATTGTATACATATCAATTATCTGTTGATGCAACTGTAATAAAACACCTTTGGGTCATCAGAATTTTATGAAAAAAATAATAAAACAAAAACTTCGACCCTCTTTTGTCTTCTCTCCTGAAGATAGTGACACTTTTGAGCTACAGTTTCAAAGCACCATCATCTGCCAGTACTTCACCAAAGTGCCATTCTTCACGTGTAAGTGTAGACAGTGAGCATCGGCAAGTCATTCAGGGTGTGCACAACCAAACCTGATCCCGTTCTCACCCAATGCCCACATACATGCATCTTCCAACAGGAGTCACCGGCTAGTGATCAGCAGCAACAACAGCCGAGGAACGCCGTGACCAACATTAAGTAAATGAAAAACTGGGAGGTCTTTTTTTGTGTGGAGGAATAGGCTTTCCCATTTTGGTACCCGGTTTCATAATCGAGCATTCCCAGTTCAGGTATGGTGTGATGCAAGTTAAAGGTCCCTCTGCACCAACCCAACAATGTGCCTGAAACCCCTTGACTTAGAAGATCACCCCCTACTGCACCAGGGTCCTGTTTTCATATCAAACCCCAACCATCTCCCACACCAGCAATCTTTGTGGCCTCTCCAAGCTCTTATTTAGAAGAGAACTTGCATTTAGATAGCACCTCATCAATCCATTGGTTGTAAAGCACTTTGAGATGTGGTGCAATTGCCATTGGCAAATGAATGGACAACCAGCTAACCTCTTTTAGTGGTAATGGTTGGAGGGGGAGGGGAGTGTTGGGCAGAACACCAAGAGAACACCTTGCTCTTCTTTGAATAGTACCATGAGACATGTTACATTCATTTCAGCAAGTTTTAACATCTCATCTGAAAGATGCCACCTCCAGTAATGCAGTACTCCCGCAATACTGCACCGTGAGAGAGAGTGTAGACTGTGTGCTCAAGTCCATAATGGGGCTTGAACCTATAATTTTCAGGCTCAAAGGCAAGAGTGCTACCAAATCAGCCACGTTGACACTTTTTTCCCTTTGCATTTTAGACAGTTATGAGCAGTTCTGTGCTCACAAATTGGGTTGAAACTGCTCAAACTCACATTACTCAGGACTCCTACACCCAGCTGAAAGAGGAGATTTACATCCCATCATTCTGGAGCTAAATGTGGGTCATAGAGGTGAAAGGGCCAGATTCTAACCCAGCACAGTATAGTCATCCTACACTGACAACATCCTAGTCCTGAAAGCCAATTCCATTCTTAATTACCTGGTTCAATTAAACGTTCATTAAAATCACAGTCGTGCTTCTCTCATGGACAAAAGCCTCAGGTGTTGGCTGCTGTTTGACTTACAATTTTAGTGAAAGATTTGTTTTTTTGCTCTCATGTTTCAACTATAGACAACTGGTTTGCAGACATGACTGTGGACCCCATGTCATCAACCGGGTATGTCTACATGGAGGACGGTGTATATGGAAGGAAAATCACAGGATCAGCTCTCCCACATCCACTGAAGTTACACAATCCTCAGCAGGTACGAAAAGAAAAAGGAGGAAAGACTTGCAATTATATAATGCCTTTCATGTCATCCCACAGCACTTCACAATCAATGAATTACTTTCCAATTGTGTAATTGTTGCCAGGTAGGCAAACACAGCAGTCAATTTGTACAAAGCAAGGGTCCACAAACAACAATTAAATTAGTTAATCTGTTCTGCTGGCGTTGATTGAGGGATGAATGTTGGCCAAGACACCAGGAGAATTGCTTGCTCTTCTTCACCGGGCACAATCTGAGCAGTAGATCAGCTGTGATTATACCACACAAGGCATCTCCCCCAATCTGCAACATTACTGAAAACTCTGCTACTTTTGTTGACCTTTTGTTACAAAATCCAATAGTTGACATAGTAAGAGTTACTCGTGAAATCTGCTTAAGCCATTACAAATACCAATTGCAGTGTTTGGAAGGAGTTAGTAATGAAGGATTGCACCTTTAAAGGATACAATTAAAACTCCACCATTGTGTATTTGGTATCTATTGATATGACACCTTGGAGTACCAATGCAGAGCATTTACCGAATGGGGCCAGTGATTTGACTCCACCGACCTTTTAATTCTCAATCTGAACCATTCTGTTGGAGGAAGTGTGAACAGAAGCCAAGTCCCTCACTGGAAGGGGTGGAGAACTAAGGGAGTCTTTCATGGCCGACTTTCAGATGGTCGCACTAGCTCAATATGTACACACACACAAAAAAACCACAAGTGGTTTAATTATCTCCACTTCATTTCTTACTTACTTGTAGCCTATACACTGATAGGCCATTGCATGCATGGTCGTACACTCCACATTTGGGGGAAAAATGCGACTAATCTCCACTGGAACAGGCTTACTGGAAATGGTGTACAGGAATCGGAGGCGAGGTCTGCTCTGTGCATACTTGATCAGTGTAGAAGTTTTGCCTGTACCTTGGGTAGGAGGAGAATTAATAACATTGTTAAAACAACAAGAGGCAGATTGTGAGCACCCTACCCATGTTGAAAAGGTGAACATTTCCATTTGGTCAGACTGGGGTTGGAAAGTTGCACTTGACAATGAGTAATGTTCCAGCTTTAAAGAACTAAACAAAGTAACTTAGCTGCTTGTGAGTTAGGTCAGTGTGTTCTTCACTCCGTCTCTCGTCCTTTGCAGTTTTCATTCTCCAACTTCTTGGCAGCTTCTTGTTCTATGTGGCTTGGCTATTCACTGCCTTAATCAGCTGAACCGACAGCTTAATATTTACACTTAAAACTTCTACACTGACCAAATATGCACAGCACAGATGGATCGCCAAGACAGGCTAATGAATTGATTATTTATCGTATACGGGGGAAACAACATCAGTAGATGTGCATTATTTAGATTTGCAAAAGGCATTCGATAAGGTGCCACACAAGAGGTTGTTACACAAGATTAGGGCTCATGGGATTGGGGTGTAATATATCAGCATGGATTGAGAAGTGGATAATGGACGGAAAACAGAGAGCAAGAATAAACGGGTCATTTTCGGGGTTGGCGGGATATAACTAGTGGGGTGCCGCAAGGATCGGTGCTTGGGCCTCAGCTGTTTACAATACATATCAATGACTTAGATGAGGGGACCGAGTATAATGTATCCAAGTTTGCTGACGATACAAAGCTAGGTGGGAAAGTAAGCTGTGAGGAGAACGTAAAGAGGCTGCAAAGGGATATAGACAGGTCAAGTGGCTGGGCGAGAAGATGGCAGATGGAGTATAATGAGGGGAAATGTGAAATTATCCACTTTGGTAAGAATGGAAAAGCAGAATATTGTTTAAAAAGGTGAGAGACTAAGAAATGTTGGTAGTCAGAGGGATTTGGGTGCCCTTGTACACGAATCACAGAAAGTTAACATGCAATTAGGAAGACAAATGGTATTTTAGCCTTTATTGCAAGTGGGTTGGAGTGCAAGAGCAAGGAGGTCTTGCTGCAATACTGTGTACAGTTTTGGTCTCCTTACCTAAGGAAGGGTATACTTGCTTTAGAGACGGTGCAACGAAAGTTCACTAGATTGATTCCTGGCATGAGAGGGTTGTCTATGAGGAAAAATTGAGTAGAATGGGCCCATACACTCTAGAGTTTAGAAGCATAAAAGGTGATCTCATTGAAACATATAAGATTCTTATAGGGCTTGACAGGGTAGATGCTAAAAGGCTGTTTCCCCTGGCTGGAGAGTCTAGAACTAGGGGTCACACTCTCAAGATAAGAGGTTGGCCATTTAGGACAGAGATGAGGAAAACATTCTTCACTCAGAGGGTTGTGAATCTTTGGAATTCTCTACCCCAGAGGGCTGGGATTCTCAGTCATTGAGTATATTCAAGACTGAGATTGATAGATTTTTGGACATCAAGGGAATCAAGGGATATGGGGATAGGGCGGGAAAGAAGTTAAGGTAGGAGATCAGCCATGATCTTACTGAATGGTGGAGCAGGCTCGAGGGGCTCCTATTTCTTATGTTCTTATGAACTTAGCTCATTAACATTTTAAATCACCTAACCTTTCTGGGCCTTTTTTAAAATTTGTGTGAATACAATTTGCTTTAACCCCTGCAACATTTAACAACATTTTTTTTCTCCAAATCCTGTAAAAAAAAATGATCAGCAAGTCCCAAAACATGATCACAGGCCTCATCAATCATGTACTGTGCATGACAGGGATTGTACCAGGTTCAATACCTGATCTGTGATGAATTGACTGATCTTAAGTCAGAACGCAGAAGGAACAAAATTAGTTGTTCTCAGCATCTCTGGACCAAGATGGAGGAGGGACAAGAAAGCTAAAAATCAGCCAGGAATCTCACAGCCCCTGCTGGAAGTACATAAAGATGGATGAGGCCTAAGGATAGGATTGGGTTATCCTTGCAATCAAATAGGCCGCCAACATTCACTGTCCTGGTTCATAGATGAAGAATGGCTATTTAGAAGAGTTACTGAAGAACGTCAACTGGCCCAAAGTATTCAGCAGTTGACCCCAGGTTGATGCTTCATTGCTTTTGAGCCATGGGAGGAAAGGACATTTGGCCAAACAAAAGGCCCTCCCCCCAACTGCCCCTTTACAGGTCTCACCTTGACACCCAGTCACCAGGAGACATACAAAATTGCTTACAAATTTTCCCCTGCATTCTCTCTCCTGGCAACAAACCAAGTTTATGATAATGGGAGTTTTGCGAAATAAAGGTTAGGCAAGTGATGATTGTGGACGAACATCAGGTGAAGACAGAATTGGGCTTAGGACCTTAGTAACCGTATTCAGAATTGGAAGAGGCTATAAGCATCAAATAACTTAAGCCACTTACAATACGTAGGAAGTGGAAAAGAAAGGGGGGTGCCATTATTGACTAAAGAGAATATTGCACTGCTGGAGAGAGAGGATGTCTTGGAAGGGTCAAGGGCAGAATCTATTTGGCTAGAGTTAAGGAACAATAGAGGTGCCATCACACTACTGGGTGCATTCTATAGGCCTCCAACTAGTGAGAAGGATATAGAGGAACAAATTTGCAGGAAAATTACAGAGAGGTGTAAAAGCTACAGAGTAGTGACAATGGGGGACAACTTCAACTATCCTAATAGAGACTGGGATAATAATATAAGGGGCAAAGACAGGGAGGAATTTTTGAAATGTTTTCAGGATAACTTTCTTGACCAGTACGTTTCTGGTCCAAAGAGGAAGGAAGCATTGCTGGACTTGGTTCTGGGAATGAGGCGGGCCAAGTGGAGCAAGTGTCAACGGGGGAGCATTTTGGGAGCAGCGATCATAGTATCATAAGGTTTAGAATAGCTATGGAAAAAGACACGGACCACTCTAAAGTAAAAATACTCGATTGGAGGGCCAATTTCAGTGGGATGAGAACAGATCTGGCACGGGTAAATTGGAATCAAAGATTGGCAGGCAAAACTGTGATTGAACAGTAGACGGCCTTTAAGGAGGAGATGGTACAGTCTAGGCACATTCCCACGAGGGAGAAAGGTAGGGCAACTAAAGCCAGAGCTCCCTGGATGACAAAAGAGATAGAGAGTAAGATGAAGCGGAAAAAAGGGGCGTGTGACAGATGTCAGGTTGATAACACAAGTGAAAACCAGGCTGAATATAGAAAGTTCGGAGAGGAAGTGAGAAAGGAAGTAAGAGGAGCAAAGAGAGACTATGAGAATAGACTGGCGACCAACATAAAAGGGAATCCAAAAGTCTTCTACAGGCATATAAATAATAATTGGGTAGAAAGAGGAGGGGTGGAGCCGATTCGGGACCATAAAGGAGATCTACTCATAGAGTCAGAGGGCATGGCCGAGGTACTAAATGAGTACTTTGCATCTGTCTTTACCAAGGAAGAAGATGCTGCCAGAGTCTCAGTAAAGGAAGATATAGTTGAGATATTGGATGGGCTAAAAATTGATAAAGAGGAGGTACTAGCTGTACTTAAAGTAGATAAATCACCCGGTCTGGATGGGATGCATCCTAGGTTGCTGAGGGAAGTAAGGGTGGAAATTGCGGAGGTACTGGCCATAATCTTCCAAACATCCCTAGTTACAGGGGTGGTGCCAGAGAACTGGAGAATTGAAAATGTTACACCCTTGTTCAAAAAAGGGTGTAAGGATAAACCCAGCAACTATAGGCCAGTCAGTTTAACCTCGATGGTGGGGAAACTTTTAGAAACGATAATCTGGGACAGAATTAACAGTCAGTCACTTGGACGAATGTGGATTGATTAGGGAAAGCCAGCACAGATTTGTTAAAGGAAAATAGTGTTTAACTAACTTAGTAGAGTTTTTTGATGAGGTAACAGAGAGGGTAGATGAGGGCAATGCAGTTGATGTGGTGTATATGGACTTTCAAAAGGCGTTTGATAAAGTACCGCATGGTAGGCTTACCATCAAGATTGCGACACATGGAATAAAGGGGCAGTAGCGACAGGAAAACATAATTGGCTAAGGGGCAGGAAACACAGAGCAGTGGTAAACGGTTGTTTTTCAGACTGGAGGGAGGTGTACAGTGGTGTTCCCCAGGGGTCAGTGCTGGGACCACTGCTTTTCTTGATGTATATTAATGACTTCAACTTGGCTGTAAAGGGCACAATTTCAAAATTTGCAGATGACACGAAACTTGGAAGTGTAGTGAACAGTGAGAAGGATAGTGGTAGACATCAAGAGGATATAGACAGGCTGGTGAAATGGGCGGACACGTGGCAGATGAAATTTAACGCAGAAAAATGCGAAGTGATATATTTCGGTAGGAAAAATGAGGAGAGGCAATATAAACTTGAGGGCACAACTCTAAAAGGGGTACAGGAACAGAGAGATCTGGGGGTATATGTGCACAAATCTTTGAAGGTGGCAGGGCAAATTGAGAAAGCGGTTAAAAAAGCATACGGGATCCTAGGCTTTATAAATAGAGGCATAGAGTACAAAAGTAAGGAAGTCATGATGAACCTTTATAAAACACTGGTTCGACCAAAACTGGAATATTGCGTCCAGTTCCGGGCACCGCACTTTAGGAAAGATGTGAAGGCCTTAGAGAGGATGCAGAAGAGATTTACTAGAATGATTCCAGGGATGAGGGACTTTAGTTACGTGGATAGACTGGAGAAGCTGGTGTTCTCCTTGGAACAGAGAAGGTTGAGAGGAGATTGGATAGAGGTATTCAAAATCATGAAGGGTCTAGTCAGAGCAGATAAGAGAGACACTGTTCCCATTGGCAGAAGGGTCAAGAATCAGAGGACATAGATTTAAGATGATTGGCAAAAGAACCAAAGATGACGTGAGGAAAAACTTCTTTTTTTTTACACACAGTGAGTGGTTAGGATCTGGAATGCACTGCCAGAGTGGGTGGTGGAGGCAGATTCAATCATGGCCTTCAAAAGGGAACTGGATAAGTATTTGAAAGTAAAAAATTTGCAGGGCTATGGGGATAGAGTGGGGCAGTGGGACTAGCTAGATTGCTCTTGCATAGAGCCGGCGCGGACTTGATGGGCCAAATGGCCTCCTTCTGTGCTATAACCTATGATTCTATGAATTAAGTCAAAAATGAGGGGTTGATGTTTTTTCTAACATATTATTATTTCCTGGTAATAATTGCGATGATATTGGATTATATTTCTTCATCACAGCTGAGGCAGCTGTTCAGAAGTATTCCCGTTAACTTTTTTAAAATATCTGCAAGCATTGCCAAACAATTAAATAGCACAGCAAGATCAAGAGGACCACAAACCCCTTCTGGAGCTATGAATAGACATCAGAAAAATCAAACCACATTTTTAAAAAGTGCAGCAAGTCAGCTCCACCCAACGAGGTCCTGGGAATGGTGTAAAGCTTCAGCTGTCACCAATTAACTTAAAAGGGATTTCTAAAATTAGAAGGGATCGACAGGTTGAGGAAGAAAAAAGAGCGCGAGCAGGAGGAGGGAGGAGGAAGAAAAAACAAGAGCGCGCGGGGAGGAGGAAGAGAAAACAAGAGCGCGCGGGGAGGAGGAAGAGAAAACAAGAGCGCGCGGGGAGGAGGAAGAGAAAACAAGAGCGCGCGGGGAGGAGGAAGAGAAAACAAGAGCGCGCGGGGAGGAGGAAGAGAAAACAAGAGCGCGCGGGGAGGAGGAAGAAAAAACAAGAGCGCGCGGGGAGGAGGAAGAAAAAAAAGAGCGCGCGAGCAGGAGGAGGAAGAAAAAACAAGAGCGCGCGGGGAGGAGGAAAAAAAAAGAGCGCGCGAGCAGGAGGAGGGAGGAGGAAGAAAAAGAGAGCGAGCAGGAGGAGGACGAGGAAGAAAAAAAGAGCGAGCAGGAGGAGGAAGAAAGAAAAAGCGCACGAGCAGGAGGAGGAAGAAAAAGAGAGCGAGCAGGAGGAGAGAGGAAAAAGAAAAAGAGAGCGAGCAGGAGGAGGGAGGAAAAAGAACAAAAAAGAGAGCGAGCAGGAGGAGGGAGGAAAAAGAAAAAGAGAGCGAGCAGGAGGAGGGAGGAAAAAGAAAAAAGAGAGCGAGCAGGAGGAGGGAGGAAAAAAAGAGCGAGCGGGAGGAGGGAGGAAAGAAAGAGCGAGCGGGAGGAGGGAGGAAAGAAAGAGCGAGCGAGCGGGAGGAGGGAGGAAAGAAAGAGCGAGCGGGAGGAGGGAGGAAAGAAAGAGCGAGCGGGAGGAGGGAGGAAAGAAAGAGCGAGCGTGAGGAGGGAGGAAAGAAAGAGCGAGCGGGAGGAGGGAGGAAAGAAAGAGCGAGCGGGAGGAGGGAGGAAAGAAAGAGCGAGCGGGAGGAGGGAGGAAAGAAAGAGCGAGCGGGAGGAGGGAGGAAAGAAAGAGCGAGCGAGCGGGAGGAGGGAGGAAAGAAAGAGCGAGCGGGAGGAGGGAGGAAAGAAAGAGCGAGCGGGAGGAGGGAGGAAAGAAAGAGCGAGCGGGAGGAGGGAGGAAAGAAAGAGCGAGCGAGCGGGAGGAGGGAGGAAAGAAAGAGCGAGCGAGCGGGAGGAGGGAGGAAAGAAAGAGCGAGCGGGAGGAGGGAGGAAAGAAAGAGCGAGCGGGAGGAGGGAGGAAAGAAAGAGCGAGCGTGAGGAGGGAGGAAAGAAAGAGCGAGCGGGAGGAGGGAGGAAAGAAAGAGCGAGCGGGAGGAGGGAGGAAAGAAAGAGCGAGCGGGAGGAGGGAGGAAAGAAAGAGCGAGCGAGCGGGAGGAGGGAGGAAAGAAAGAGCGAGCGGGAGGAGGGAGGAAAGAAAGAGCGAGCGGGAGAAGGGAGGAAAGAAAGAGCGAGCGGGAGGAGGGAGGAAAGAGCGAGCGAGCGGGAGGAGGGAGGAAAGAGCGAGCGAGCGGGAGGAGGGAGGAAAGAAAGAGCGAGCGGGAGGAGGGAGGAAAGAAAGAGCGAGCGGGAGGAGGGAGGAAAGAAAGAGCGAGCAGGAGGAGGGAGGAAAGAAAGAGCGAGCAGGAGGAGGGAGGAGGAGAAAAAGAGAGCGAGCAGGAGGGAGAGAGAGAGAGAGAGAGAGAAAAAAAGGGGTAAAAGGAAGAAGGGAAGAAGAGAGAGGGAGCAAGGCGAAGAATGGAATTGTGAGGAAGTGGATAGGTGTGGTCAAATCAAACGGAGCTAGCCTTTTTCAGATCCTAACAATTCCTGGGTTCCAGCCTTTCATGTTAGCTACCTACCTTGCACTGTAACCATTACTCTGCCTATTTTTTTACTCACCTGCAAATCCCATTATTCTAATCACATGTCCTGGGGCAGATTCATGGTTCAGTATGTTCTGCTGCTCAGGAGTCAGTTTTATGTCAAGCATCTCAAGCCTTTTTTTAAAAAAAAGGAAAATAGATCAATAATGTCCATCTACTGTAACTCACTTCTGAAAAAGTCAAGTAAAATGCAAAGTAGTATTTGCTTTTAACCACACACTGTATATATTCTAATAGTAAGTTTGAACTTATTAATAAACGCATGGCTGTTCCAGGTCCTGCAATGGAGCGATAGGATGTGTGTTTAAGCCCATAACATTAACGATTTTTTTGTTTTATTCGTTCATGGGATGTGGGCGTCGCTGGCGAGGCCAGCATTTATTGCCCATCCCTAATTGCCCTTGAGAAGGTGGTGGTGAGCCGCCTTCTTGAACCGCTGCAGTCCGCGTGGTGAAGGTTCTCCCACAGTGCTGTTAGGAAGGGAGTTCCAGGATTTTGACCCAGCGACAATGAAGGAACGCCGATATATTTCCAAGTCAGGATGGTGTGTGACTTGGAGGGGAACGTGCAGGTGGTGTTGTTCCCATGTACCTGCTGCTATTGTCCACCTAGGTGGTAGAGGTCGCGGGTTTGGGAGGTGCTGTCAAAGAAGCCTTGGCGAGTTGCTGCAGTGCATCCTGTGGATGGTACACACTGCAGCCACTGTGCGCCGGTGGTGAAGGGAGTGAATGTTTAGGGTGGTGGATGGGGTGCCAATCAAGTGGGCTTTGTCCTGGATGGTGTCGAGCTTCTTGAGTGTTGTTGGAGCTGCACTCATCCAGGCAAGTGGAGAGTATTCCATCACACTCCTGACTTGTGCCTTGTAGATGGTGGAAAGGTTTTGGGGAGTCAGGAGGTGAGTCACTCGCCGCAGAATACCCAGCCTCTGACCTGCTCTTGTAGCCACAGTATTTATATGGCTGGTCCAGTTAAGTTTCTGGTCAATGGTGACACCTAGGATGTTGATGGTGGGGGATTCGACGATGGTAATGCCATTGAATGTCAAGGGGAGGTGGTTAGACTCTCTCTTGTTGGAGATGGTCATTGCCTGGCATTTGTCTGGCGCAAATGTTACTTGCCACTTATGAGCCCAAGCCTGGATGTTGTCCAGGTCTTGCTGCATGCGGGCACGGACTGTTTCATTATTTGAGGGGTTGCGAATGTAACTGAACACTGTGCAATCATCAGCGAACATCCCCATTTCTGCCCTTATGATGGAGGGAAGGTCATTGATGAAGCAGCTGAAGATGGTTGGGCCTAGGACACTGCCCTGAGGAACTCCTGAAGCAATGCCCTGGGGCTGAGATGATTGGCCTCCAACAACCATGACCATCTTCCTTTGTGCTAGGCATGACTCCAGCCACTGGAGAGTTTTTCCCTTGATTCCCATTGACT
Source organism: Heptranchias perlo (assembly GCF_035084215.1). Classification (NCBI taxonomy): domain Eukaryota; kingdom Metazoa; phylum Chordata; class Chondrichthyes; order Hexanchiformes; family Hexanchidae; genus Heptranchias; species Heptranchias perlo. The sequence continues at coordinate 40,650,217 of NC_090348.1, read as the reverse complement.
TCAATTTTACTAGGGCTCCTTGGTGCCACACTCGGTCAATTGCAACTTACACTTGTATAATTCCTTTATAATAGAAGGAGGCGGGGGGGGGGGGGGGGGAGAGAGAAAGGGGGGAAACTAGTCAGGAACTGGAAGATGAATTAGTAGAGGTGGGCAAAGGCAAATTCGAAGAAATTGGTCTAGGAAGGCTGTTAAATCGTTGGGGAGATGTTTAGGAAGAGAATTTCAAAGAACAGGGCCAGATGGATGAAGGCTTTGTTAGCAGCGATAGAGTGGACATTGAGTTGTCCAGATTCACGAAAGCTGGGATATGTGGCTGAAGGAGAGGTTATGGTGGAGACAGGCCATGAACAGATTTGTAATCAAAAATGAGTATTTTTGAAACAAATGCAATAGGGGAATGGGGAACAAGTGGACGTCAGTGAGGGCAAGAATGAGAGGAAGCAGGACAGGATAGGCTATGGGTGGCAGAATTCTAGGTGAGTTGCGAAGGCTGGAGCTCAGGAGCCTGGTGAACAGAGTGCTGGAGAAAGGCAAGATGGGAGCAATGGCAATGGCAGTGTAGGTGGGGAATACGGTGAATGTGTAGCTGGGCCCAGGTGCCTCAGCTGGGAGGGGGGAAAAGCAAGGTTTTGATCAGCCCAGGATGAGATCATGGATGGGGAAAGTATCCTTTTCAAGTGAGAGAGTTTTTAAAGAGGCAATACAAAGTGGATGGACTGCGGAATACGGGAGGTGGTCACTTGCAGTCACAAGTAGACTCAGACTTGTTGTCTACTCTGTATAAACCATGACTAAATCGCTGAAGGTTTGAGAATGGTGGTCTGGCAGGGAGTCGAAGGCCAAGGCTAATCTGCTGGCAATCAGAATCCAGGGCGAGCTGGCTCACAATCTGGGGCTCACAGGTGGGTGGAGTCCAGGTCCAGTCACTGGTGGGTTCCCAATTGTTTAAAGTTTTCTTCTCTGTCTTCTGTGTAGCTTCAGTGGTTTTTGCAATCTCCTGTTTTGCCGTGCTCTCACTCTTGTGTACCACCATCCACCTGCTCCTGGAGACTCTGCTGCACTTTGTTAGAGTTTACAGTGTTCACATAGGGAAGGGCAGTGGACTGCTTATGATCAGGACTGGAGAGGGTAAGGAAGATGGACCTGGGTCCAAGCCATTGGCTGCATGATGATCTTCACTGAGAGTGAAATGTTTGGCGAAACTGGAGATCGGACAATTTAGTCCAACAAAAATAGTGATGTGAACAGCATAGTGAGGGTCAGGGAATGGCCAGAGATGGATTATCACAAGGGGCTACGTTGGGAATGTACAGAATAGTTACTGATTTTAACTCAAGTGCAGAAGACTGGGTAATTGGTGTCCAGGAATGGTAACAATCTTCAGTCAAAAAACCCAAACTCACCATGTGGAGAGTTCCGAAAGTTAGTTATGCTTTCAGGCGTAGGCCATCCGGTCCCTCAGGCCTGCTCCGTCATTCAATAAGATCATGACTGATCTTCGACCTCAACTCCACTTTCCCGCCTGATCCCCATAACCCTCGATTCCAAAAATCTATCTATCTCAGCCTTGAATATACTCTCAACGGCTGAGCATCCACAGCCCTCCAGGGTAGAGAATTCCAAAGATTCACAACCCTCTGAGTGAGATCAATGAGATCATGACTGATCTGTATCCTAACTCCATTTACCCATCTTGGCTCCATATCCTTTAATACACTCGGCTAGCAAAAATCTAATCGATCTCAAATTTAAAATTATTAACTGAACCAGCATCTACTGCTTTTTGTGGGAGAGTGTTTCACACTTCTACCAGCCTTTGGGTGAAGAAGTGTTTCCTAACTTCTCTCCTGAATGGCCTGGCTCTAATTCTACAGTTATGTCCCCTTGTCCTCGATTCCCCCACCCTATCTATTTCTTTCAAAATCCTAAAAACCTCAATCAAATCACTGCTTAACCATCTATATTCCAGGGAATACAAGCCTAGTTTATGTAATCTTTCCTCATAATCTAATCCTTGGAGCCGTGGTAACATTCTGGTGAATCTGCGCTGCACTCCTTCCAAGGCCAATATATCCTTTCTAAAGGTGCAATGCCCAGAAATGTACGCAGTACGCCAGATGTGGTCTAACCAGGACTTTGTACAGCTGTTGCAAAACTTCCTCCCCATTATATTCTAGCCCTCTAGTTACAAAGGCTAACATTCCATTAGCCTTTTGGATTATTTTTTGTACCTGAGCCCTACATTTTAGTGATCTGTGTACATGGAACCCTAACAGTACAGTGCTGCCAGTGTAAAGCCTGGCACCCAAGCCACCACCCAAAGAATGACATTGGCAGAGTTCTGGGAGCAGGCTGCCAACCTGCCCTCCCCATTGTAAAATGCTTGGTTGTGGGGTGGGAGGGGGGTGCAAGGGATTGAAGAATGAAAAGCAGGAACAACACATTTAGTTTAGGAATAGTTGCATAGAATAGGCTTGTATTCCCTCGAGTACTGAAGATTATGGGGTGATCTAATTGAGGTGTTTAAGATGATTAACGGAATTGATAGGGTTGAAACTATTTCCTCTGGTGGGGGGTAGGGAGCCCAGAACAAGGGGGCATAGTCTTAAAGTTAGAGCTAGGCCGTTCAGGGGTGATGTCAGGAAGCACTTTTCACGCAAAGGATAGTGGAAATCTAGAACGCTCTCCCCAAAAAGCTATTGAGGCTGGGGGTCAATTGAAAATTTCAAAACTGAGATTGATAGATTTTTGTTAGGCAAAGATATTAAGGGTTACGGAACCAAGGCAGGTAGATGGAGTTAAGATACAGATCAGCCATGATCTAATTGAATGGCAAAATTGAGGGGCTGAATGGCCTACTCCTGTTCCTATGAATGGCGAATAAAAATGTGTTATAGTAAGATATTTTGTTTTTTGGAAAACAGATGTCAACTAACCAATACTACACCAGAGTTAGCAACTTTCTACAGTAGATAGTCACTCTGCAAATCACAGCAGGAAGTTAAAACGATCAGATTTAAAGGGAACATAAAGACAAGTGAGCAATAAATTTAATACTTCAGCATCATCACCAGGAGTCATTAGCACAAGTTCCAGCTTCTTTCTTCAGCCGTGAGGGCCGGGAGTTTTAAGCCACCAGCAGCTCCATGACCACCATCATCTGCACTTTGCAAGAGCTAACAAAAACTGACCTCACCCCGCCCTGGAAATGCAGTGTTCCACAAGCAAGGTACTACAGTTCAGTCACAAATGGGCGAGACTCACTTACAGAAGAGGAAACTGAATCAGAATAGCAAACAGTCAAGGCTGTGACTGAACCCAAGTATGCTGAGCTGTGCTCCTCATCACTCCAACACATAAATCTGCTGCAACAGACACAAGTTTCCTTTATCCATTCAGTAAGCAACAGCTGATTCTAAATTGCACGGCGCTTGGCGGAATTTTTTCTGACTTATTTAAAATGCACAACAATCAAAAGTTCACCTGCCAGAGTCCTGGGCTGAGCAAAGATGCTTCACATGTTTTCTACTGACGTCGGCTGGATTCTCCATCAAATAGAGAGCGTAGAACAGATTATAATGGATCCTGAAACGTTTATTTTAAAACGAAGACCAGTTTAGAAAAATACTTAAAGTAAAAATCTGAGGGTTCTTTTTATGTTTGACAAACCTTCCCACCATGGAAGGAGGATTTTACACTCAATAGTGCTGGAGAATGGGAATACTTAAGATTTCAAGTACCCGGTGTCGGCATCAAACACTCCCAGGGCAGGTGCAACACATTTAGATGCCCAAACTTCATCCCCTGGTGCAGCAGTGTGGCCATTTCCCACATCAGCCACCCTGTTGCTAATTTAGTACTGAATTAAGTTCAGCACTACGTGGTTAAAGTGAGAAACTGTGTATTTGTGTCTTGTAATAAATCTTTACTTCTACATTTGGATTTATTTTTTGTTCTCAGGATGTGGTCGACATTGGCCAGCCAGCATTTATTGCCCATCTCTAGAAGTGATTGGTTTTTGCAGCCGAAGGCACTTCTAAGTCAAGCACTTATTGTGTGGACTGGCAGTGTGTGAGGTTTGTCAGCTTCCCTTCCCCGAAGGACACTTGTGACGGTTTCGACGAATGTATTTTCCCCACATCCTCAGCGCTAACAATGGTCATCGTTGTGAGGTGTTTGATACCGTTTTACAGGTTACATCTTCATATGACTGAGCGAGAAAGCAAGCATTGCACTGAGTTCTTGGGAAGAAACATTACTTCTAAAAAAAAGTCTCGTCGTCCTGGAGTCTCGCCCTCTTGCAGTTCCACCTACTGCCCGTAGAGATCACCAGCTGGGTTGGCTCTGCTAGCTGTAATGGAGAAGTTTCTTTTTCAGAGCCTGGCCAGAACAACAACAGCAACTTGCATTTATATAGCGCCTTTAATGTAGTAAAACGTCCCAAAGCGTTTCACAGGAGTGATTATCAAACAAAATTTGACACCGAGCCACATAAAGAAGATATTAGGACAGGTAACCAAAAGCTTGGTCAAAGAGATAAGTTTTAAGGAGCGCCTTAAAGGAGGAGAGAGGGGTAGAGAGGCGGAGAGGTTTAGGGAGGGAATTCCAGAACTTAGGGCCGAGGCAGCTGAAGGCACGGCCGCCAATGGTGCAGCGATTAAAATCGGGGATGCGCAAGAGGCCAGAATCGGAGGAGTGCAGAGATCTCGGAGGGTTGCAGGGCTGGAGGAGGTTACAGAGAGAGGGAGGGATGAGGCCGTGGAGGGATTTGAAAACAAGGATGAGAATTTTAAAACTGAGGCATTGCCGGACCGGGAGCCAATGTAGGTCAGTGAGCACAGGAGTGATGGTGTGAACGGCAAATGGTGGGTTTTGAACTCAGGAGCTCTGGGTTGCCAGTCCAGTACCGTAACCGCTACATTATCACACCCTACCGTCGACACACCCTTGAAAGTAGCAATCCCCTTCTCCAAACTTTTATCTTAATATATTAATTTTAATTTTCTCTCCTCCCCTCCCAAAAGGTGTTAACTACTCACTGGGATATGATTCTGTAGGTTCCAGTCCTCGTCCACCACCGAACCCAAGTGTCCTTCATCTATGAGCCTCAACAGCGAGCATCAGTAGGCTATTCGGCCACAGAGACAGCCGTCCGCCAACAAGGCCCCTTCTGCAAAGTGGCAGAGCCAACCCAGAGCACTGAGGCCAATTGGACTGCCCCCTATCGTTGTCATGGCTAAGACTGGTTAACTCACCACCGGTGAGTGATCAAACTTAGGATTTGTAACACAAGACAACTGAAAAAGTGACAGGATTAGACCGCATTGGATATAACAGCTCACAGACAACTTCTTAAAGCTACCATGTAAAGGGATGATTTTTGCAAGAACCTTCTACAAGGTAATTTCATGGGAAGACTCTGTTTCCCTACAGAGTCCAAGCTCGCAAGCGCACCTTTACTAGACAATGCATACACTAACAACGTCCCTTTTATATTACAGCCCTGCTTTCGGAGGCAAGACTATGGTACAAACAAGGCAATATAGATGCCACATTGGTTGGGTTTGTCTTTGGAAGCACAGCATCATGGACAAGCAATAAATGGCCACCACCGACAGAACTGAACGCTGCAGCCATTTTGTTCTGGCCAGGCATTGAAAAAGAAACTTCTCCATTGCAGCGAGCGCAGACAACCCAGCTGGTGACCTCTGCGGGCGGTAGGCGGAACTGCAAGAGGGCAAGATTCCAGGACAACGAGACTTCTTTTCAGTAATGTTCCTTCCCAAGAACTCAGTGCAATGCTTGCTTTCTCACTCAGTCATAATAAGATGTCACTCAGACTGAACAGGCTAGAAAAGAGAAGGCTGAGGGGTGACCTAATAGAGGTCTTTAAAATTATGAAGCGGTTTGATAGGGTAGACGTAGAGAAAATGCTTCCACTTGTGGGGGAGTCCAAAACTAGGGGCCATAAATAGAAGATAGTCGTTAATAAATCCAATAAAGAATTCAGGAGAAACCTCTTTACCCAGACAGTGGTTAGAATGTGGAACTCGCTACCACATGGAGGAGTTGAGGCCAATAGCATGGATGCCTTTAAAGGGGAAGCTAGACAAGTACGAGGGAGAAATAGAAGGATATTCAGATAGGGTTAGATGAAGTAGGGTGGGAGGAGGCTTGTGTGGAGCATAAACATTGGCATAGACCAGTTGGGCCAAATGGCCTGTTTCTGTGCTTTCTTTCTATGTAATTCTAGATAACGGTGTCAAGCACCTTGCATTTTCAACTATTTTGGAGCACTCATCGTTAACATTGAGAATGGGGGGGGGCGGGGGGTGGAAAGAAGACACTGTTAGTGCTTCAGTTGATAAGTGCATTGCCTCGTGGTCCTGAGCCAGATAGACAATGAAAGTGACTGGTTCGATTCCCAATCTGTGGGAGAGGCATCTGATCTCACCCAGGGAAGCACCAAGAGTGCTAGAATTGGACTCAGCACCCTGGGCCAGGGAGGTGGGGGTGGGGGGGGGGGGCGGAACGACGAGGCAGGGATTTTGCTCCCGATTGCTATGCAGCGACCTCCGGTGGAAAGTGGATGACAATAAGATCAGTTGCAATATCCTCTTCCCCTACCTTTTACCCCCAAGTCAAACAGCCTACCAATACAAGGAGGACACCCGACGCTACTGACAGTGCACAATTTTTAGCGCTCCTTTTTTTTGTCCACCTCTGCAGCTCCACGCAGTCCGTCCAAAGTCAACACTAATGTGGTCTGTAACCAACCACCAAAAGCCGCACCAGGCATCAGAAACTGGAGAATGGGGACTGTAATAGGAGTCCTGTCCTACCTGTTGCTGATATTGATGTCCTTTTCTCTCGAGGCAAACAGCAAAGTCGCCATGCAGTACAGGGTCTCCGTTATCTCCGTCACAGGCAGAGTCGAACGGGGTTGCCGCAGACAAGAAATCAGTCTCTGGATGTCTTTCACGCTATCGGACAGGAGAATGATCACAGACAGTACCGCCCAAACGTTTAGCGTCTAAATAGTATAAAAACACACACACGGTCACACTCGGTGACATTTTCTTTCTGTATATCTAGGGATGCAGAGTACTTGGCCAGTGCTGTGGCTTCCTTGGTCCCAATTCTCCACAACAACCAGTCTCAAATCTCAACCCCCATTGTCTCTGATGCTCACACTGTTGTTGCCCATCAATGGCATCATGGAGTGGGCCAGAGGGAAGCGAACAAATATTGGGCATCCAATGGGTTGAGAATTAACATTTAAAGAGAGAGAGAGGGAGTTGGTACCAGGTGTGTTTTATTGTCTGTCCCTCATTCCTATCCAGTACATGTTTGAATCCTTGCTGGGACGCTGTCCACCAGACACCAGCTGCCATCTGTTTCGTTCCCCCAACTGGCCATTATTCACGAGTGCACCTTAACAGTAAACATGCCAGGATTATTCAACTGCTGGGAGCCTGAATGATCATCACACAATGTCCACGTGTACGCTTCCAGCAGCGATTAGAAACAGGAGCCCCCGCCTGATCTCTCCCCCCACCTCATCTCTCCTTTGCTCGGATGCGCAGAGGCCAATTATAGCATCTTACTGCCTCCTTGGTCGAGATCAGCTAACTCACCAAACCGGGGATTGAGCTACATCAAAACTACAGCATAGAAACAGGCCATTCAGCCCAACTGGTCTATGCCGGCATTTATGCTCCGAACAAGCCTCCTCCCTCCCCTCTTTCAGGATACCCTTCTATTCTTTTCTCCCTCATTTGTTTATCTAGCTTCCCCTTAAATGCATCTATGCTATTTGCCTCAACTATTCCTTGTGGTAACCCACTCTCTGGGTAAAGAAGTTTCTCCTGAATTCCCTATCGGATTTATTAGCGACTATTTTATATTTATGACCTCTAGTTTTTGACTCCCCCACAAGTGGAAACATTTTCTCCACATCTATCCTATCGAACCCTTTCATAATCTGAAAGACCTCTATCAGGTCACCCCTCAGCCTTCTCTTTTCTAGAGAAAAGAGCCTCAGCCTGTTCAGCCTTTCATGATAAGGATATCTTCTCAGTTCTGGTATCACCCTAGTGAATCTTTTTTGTACCCTCTCCAATGCCTCTATATCCTTCCTATAATATGGGGATCAGAACTGTGCAACTGTGCAAGCAATACTCCAAGTGTGGTCTAACCAAGGTCCTATACGTTTAACATAACTTCTTTGCTTTTCAATTCTATCCCTCTGGAAATGAACCCTAGTGCTTGATTTGCCTTTTTTATGGCCTTATTAATCTGCGTCGCTACTTTTAGTGATTTGTGTATCTGTATCTAAATCCCTTTGCTCCTCTATCCCGTTTACCCTTATTATCCAAGCAGTACGTGGTCTCCTTATTCTTCCTACCAAAATGAACCACCTCACATTTATCTATATTGAAATTCATTTTCCAATTGCATGCTCATTCTGCAAGTTTATTAATGTCCTCTTGCAATTTATATTAACTACACCCCCCGATTTGGTGTCGCCCTCAAATTCTGAAATTGTGCTTCTGATTTCTGAATCCAAATCGTTAATGTAAATTGTGAACAACAGTGATCCCAGCACCGATCCCTGTGGAATACCACTTCCCACCTTTTGCCAGTCTGTGTAGCTACCCTTAACCCCTACTCTCTGTTTTCTGTTTTGTAGCCAACTTGCTATCTATTCTGCTACCTGTCCCCTGATGCTCTGACCTTAGCCATGAGTCGACAATGCGGTACCTTATCGAAGGCCTTTTGAAAATCCAAATATATTACATCTAAATCCAAATATATTACATCTGGATTGAGCCTGGTATCTTCCTTATGGCTCAGCTACTCACTGGATACATTCCTAGGGGAATGGGCTCAATGCGTGCCAGATGTCCTTTATTGTGGACAAGTGACATGTGATGTATTTGGGGTAGGGAGAACTCCAGGCATGTTTATATCATGCGGGGGGGTATTTATTAATGGTAACGGATTAGGAAAGACACCTGGAGCAATAGCTGATCACTCGTTACAGATGCACAGGCGGTCTGGGGTGACTACAAGAAAAGGGTTTTAGGCTGTATTGCTAGGACCATTGAGTATAAAACGAAGAACACTATACTTAGGCTAAATAAAGCTTTAATATATCTTCACTTAAGAGCACTGTGCCCAGATGTGGTCCCTGCACATAGTGCAACAAACCAAGTCTATGGAGAAGGAGCAGAGGAGCGTAACCAGAATGATTTCTAGCCCCAAAGCTCTAAGTCTCCAAGAGTTAGGGTTACTTTAGAGAAACACGGGCTTAAAGGGGATCTGATTGAGGTTGGTAAAATAATGAAGGGATTAAACTCATATAGTTTGGATGTGTTATTTTGATGGAGAGTGATGATGGGATTAGAGGGCAAGCATATAAACCGTGTAGGAAGCGAGGGATTAGATGCCAGGAAATAATTCTTTCCAGTGTGTCGTGGCCTTTGGAACAGACTATGGAAATGTTGGACATGAATTTGCTACAGCTCTTTAAAGCAGAACTTGACAAATTCCTGAGACATGAGGATATTTTCAATTAAAGAGGATTATGTTGCTGGTTAGCTGTAATGGAGTAGTAATGGATATTGGAATCTTGATTGATTGCTGCAGAGAATTTGGAATTTCCCACAGCTTTTTTTCCTGTCCAAGAGATTGCGTGGTTCGGGAGCAGGTCAATGGTCTAACTGGCTGTACAGTTACCTGGATGGAGCAGGTTTGGTGGACCTGGTAAGTCTTTTCTCGCCCTTCCTTTTGCTTGAATAGGAAAAATGTACACTAGAATTATTTTTTTTTTAAAAAGAAACATCATATGAATTTACTTAGCTAACCGAACGCTGTATAAAATGAGAGAAAACACAGGAGACATACCCCAGCTGCTTTGACCAAATTAGGCAGTCTCTGGGCCACACATGCTTCAGATTGTTTAAAAAGGGGGTGGTCTTTAAGGCAACTCAAGACTGCTTCAGGGTTCACAGACCGGCCATGCTGGAAAGATGCCATATAACTAATTAAAGCAAAGAAATCAGTGGCAGTTAGAATGTTTGTAAAAGGAGATCAGAACACAAAAAGGTTAAAAAAAAGCATAATATGAAAACTTTATAGAGAATATATTGTGGAGAAAGGCAAATATATTCCTCAATAATGGAATAAACTGGGTTTTCCACAGCTCCCTGGTGTGTTGTTACATTTATTTCTTCCTACATCTATTTTTAAAAATGTACTCATCCCCATTTCTGAAGGCGTTGACCCTTTGCTGGGTTATGGTATTATACACCCCAACTGCTCCCTTCCCCTCGCCCCACCTGCTCTCCCTCCCCCTCGCCCCACCCGCTCCCCCTCGCCCCACCCGCTCCCCCTCGCCCCAACCTGCTCTCCCGCTCGCCCCCCCCCCCCTTGCCATCGCCCCACCTGCTCTTCCCCCCACCCTCGCCATCGCCTCACCTGCTGCCCCCCCACTCGCCATCTTCACTCACAAAACCTAGAGAGTATCAGTCGACAGGCTTTCTCTGAATCCGGTCCTGTCCTCACCCCATGTCTGCACTTACACTTCTGGCAACTCTCATTGGGTAGCAACTGGGAGTGGGAGCCCTGCCTAACCCAGGTTACCGAGTCCAATTATAGCATTACCCTGGCTGGGATCAGCTAACTCAACACTTATAATAATGGCTCAGCTCTTCATAGAGGGAATTCTGTTCTATAGCTTGAATTATTTTTTTTAACCTTTGATGAGATTTTTTCTCTCCTGCTTTTAGCCTGCATCTCCCTGTACCACACACTACCTCAAGGAGAAAGGGCAGGCGAGCATTTTCCCATAAAAGATGTAATGGTCTCTGCCTCGACCACTCTGTGACAAAGCATTCAATGCTCTAACAACCCTCTATGTTAAGAAATATCTCTGAACCTCTCCCCTCACTCTCAGTGGCAATTTTAAATTGATGATCCCTTATCACTAACTTCCTAGCCAGAGGAAATACTCTTTCCCTATTCGCGCTATCAAAACCAGTCACAATTTTAAAAACCTCTGTTAAATGCCCCCTTCGCCAACTCTATTCCAATAGAAATTGTTGCAATATCTCAATGCTCCCCTCATCGAGGATCGTTTCCCATCCCTGGTGCAACCTGATGAATCAACACTGTACTCTCTATACGATAATCAAATTGTTCCAGCCAACAATTACAGACCTCCAGCACTTCACCCTCTCCCCAAACACGAGCCAAAATCTTATAGCTACGGAGCATTTTTCACAGTTCAGGTGGGCACAGAACGAGCATTTCAAATGCCCAATCATGAACTGGAGGAGCTTGTGCCTGTGGCTCGTCCCTACTCCTGCTTTTGGGTAAGAAATGGTAGAATAGGCTCAGTGGAAAGATGCTGAGGGACGTGGATGAGCAGAGGGGCCTGGAGTTCAAATACATCATTCCCAGGAAGAGCGAGGGCCTGTGGATGAAGCAGTAGGAATGCACTGCTGAGCCACAAGCACAAACTCCACCTGTTCTTGCTGTTCCTCTCCTTTGGTGATGTGCATCTTATGCAATATCCTAGATCCATTGTCCCAGCCAACAGTTGAAGACTTATAGCCACCAGCACTTCACCCGCTCCTCAAAAGCAACCCGAAATCTATAACTGTAGAGCATTTTTCACAGTTCAAGTGGACGTAGAATGATCATTTCAAATGACCTGGTGGCAATATAGCTATAGTTAGGATACACAGAATTACTTAGCATTTACAGCAAAGAAACAGGCCATTCGGCCCAACAGGTCTATGCTGGTGTTTATCCTCCACACGAGCCTTCTCCCACCTTACTTCATCTCACCCTATCAACATATCCTTCTACTCCTTTCTCCCTCATGTACCTATCATGGGCTTGATACAAGTGCTTGGTATTCTGACACTTAACACTCACTTTATAAGATTCAACACACAGAGCTCATCTTCCTTTGTAATATTATTCGCCTTCAGGATCCGGTCAATCTCCTTCACAGCACACCCTTCTCCCTTCCTGTATCGACAGTACAACTTCTTCCATGGTACAAACTGGAAAACCAAGTTCAGAAAAACAATCGATCGTGAGTAAAAATGGTTTTACCGGGAGAGCAAGATGATAAAGACTTGCATTTATATCGATCTCTCAAGACATCCCAGAGCGCTTCCCAGACCACCAATTACTTTGACTGTTGTAATCTGGGTAAACGCAGCAGATATTTTGCACAAAGCAAGATTCTGCAAACATTTAATCTGCTTTTCCAAAGTATCATTGATTGAGGGATGAATGTCGGCCAGCACACCAGGAGAAACCCCCATATGTCGAACTTTTGGTTTCAATGCCAAAGGCACACCCAACATATTAAAGAACAGCTTCTGCTTGAACTGGTTCTGTACGAAAAAACATAATAAGGCGGCAAGAAACCTATTGCCAGGTCTCGGCCAAAGCCCTGTACGCTGGCTGCTGAGATGCTCATGATAGTAGACTAAGCAGGCTTGGTCTTCTGTTTCAACACAAAAAAATCTTATCCCTTCCTGCAGATGTTGGCTCCTTGCTGTGGTATCTTCCCTCGGTCAACAGGGGGCGCGGCTGGTACCTCTCCAAGTGGCCACAGTGTGAGCTAGACAGTGACTGGCAGTGGCCTTTATGGGGGCTTCACAGCCGAGTCAAATCCTATTCACACAAGTGCGCATTTTCAGCGAGGGGGTTAGTGATCGGGAGCGGGGCCGCTCTCTAATCCAGGGGTGGTCGAGACTAATTGCATCGTCCTTACTCGCCACCCAGACCGAGATCAGCTGATTCAGCAGAGCGCAGGAATCAATCCTGGAAACTTCCTGGACTACCCCGCTCAGCGATTCACTGGATAAGTTCACTGAGCTGTCCGGGGGGGGGGGGGGGGGGGGGGGAGGAGGGGAGCTGTGTTTTGCTCTTCCACTGTCCCCTTTCCCCTGTAGCAAACGTCACCTCTGTGCTCAGCGTTACCCCAACAGCACTGGAACCCGCTGTTTAGGGGAACCACAGACGTGAACTTACGCCTGTTAACTTCTGCGGCCTGGACGAGTCAGTGAATCACATCTGCACGGAGCGTGAGAGGCCGCAGCCCCTGTTTCACTATTTGAGGGGGCCTGCTCCTCAACTTCGGGCTCCGCTGAAGTCCCACGCTCCTGATCTTTGGCCACCCGTCGTGGGGGTGGGAGGGCAAGTCGGAGGAACTCCTCGAGGGTCTGCTCCTGGGCCTGGCCAAGGTGGTCCAGGTTGGACGCTGCCTGTTGTTGCTCTGGCTGCCTGTTGTCGCTCTGGCTGCCTGTTGTCGCTCTGGCTGCCTGTTGTCGCTCTGGCTGCCTGTTGTCGCTCTGGCTGCCTGCCTCTCTCCCACAGCCTTGCCCGTACCCGAGTGGCCCTGGGGAAGAGCCGCTGGCACGCCCGAGGCCTTTCGCGACTGGTGGGCACCGCAGGGACTGGAGTGCATAGTGGATGGTGTAAATAATATTATTTAATTTCCTTTGTTTTTTTTTAACGATTTCACTTTCTATTAGTTGTGCCCTTCCAAAAAGGGGGGACATGCGTTAGATGTTTTTTGATTGATGAAACTGAGGGCAACCCAGTGTCTCCTTATCGTTGATTAACAAAAAGGTTGACGTGAACTTGTATCCGACTACTCAGCATCAGACCCTCCCCCAAAGCTTCCATCACTTTAACTCAAAATATCTGATAAGACAAAATCTAATGCAGTCAGAAAGTAAAATATGCTTGAGGCTGCATGTAACCATTGCAGGAACAGTTTCAAGCTTCCCCAAAAGTGAAATGAATCAGAAATCCAAGGAGCAAATGTTTTTTTTTTAAAATCAGTTTTCTCCTCTATCCATGGTGCCCATTGTTGCTGGGCTACGGTTCCACCATTAGCGAACCCCCTGGTACCGCACTCAATTGGCCACCATATTAATGGCCAGATTGGGAAAGTCACATGTTCATGACGATGTTAGGCTGGTTTATTCCCCTTTAACTACAGCCATTCAGACCAAAAAGATCAGATGTTAAACCCGCCTCCAGTCGGTGATTAATCACCAGGGGTATCACACTTTGCCTCACCATCTCTGTGCAGGATGTGTGGGTGGGAAGGGACAATCAGCCAGGATTCCAGTCACCTCTGCTGGAAACTGAACGTGTGTAGACATCAGGTGAGGACAAGATCAGGCTCTGGTGTGATTATTACCCTCCCTAAATCAAATAGCTCTCCGAAAGCCCCCACATCTAGGCCCTCATGTGAAGAATTGTCACTTGTATGAAATACTACTAAGGAGCCAGCAGCATAACCCTGCTCTGGAATCAATGCCTGCAGGGGAGAGGGGGAGACAATTGGAGCGGAAATTTAAGAAACAACATTGTGGTCGTGTCTAACTGGTGACAGAAGAAGCTGAGGCTTACCGTTGGGTCACTGATAACACATCGCCATTGCTGACAGACCAATCTGATGCGATAAAGGTCCACTGCTGGCAGGTGAAAGAATATGGCCCTGAGAATTTCATCCGGCAGCTGGGTGATGTGGCCGGCTGGCAGTGCGTGGGAACGAGTGCACCCCAACAGTCCGAAGCAAGAGTCAGGAAGAGGGTCCACCTCCAGCTCTTCACCTTCAACCCAATCCCTCATTGTATTGCGCTGCAGCGTCAAGGGTGCATCTTCTAGGGTGGGCCTCTTTGCACAACCACCCCACCCTGAATCATCAATCTTGTTTGGGCATCCCAGCATTAGGACAGAGTGCTCCCTGTTGGACTTTGAATTCAGAGCCAGCACGTCGATTTCAGCAGACAAGTCATGGGAAAGAAAATCTTCCGGGTCAAAAATTAAATCCACCTTGGAGGACGATGGGACAGCAATGGCTTTGCCGCTGTCACAGGGCTCACCTTCTGACATCCGATTAGCATTGTGCGGCCACTGTCTTTGGTGAGGGCACAATTGGGTTGCAGACTTTTTATCGTTCCTGTTCCTCGGGTAGAGGCCCCTGTTTAAATCTCTGCTGGTGCCTGTACAGGTGAAGGGTTGGGTCAGCGAGGACGCACCCTCCCTACTGTTGCTCAAAGACCAGCAGTCCGAGGGGGCAAGATGTTTCCGCTTGCCTCGTCTACCTGTAGGGAAGCAAAAAAAGATAGATAAATGTATAAAAGAATTTATATAGTACCTTAACAGCGTAGTGGCTCAGTGGGTAGTTTCTCTTGCCTCTGAGTCAGAAGGTCGTGGGTTCAAGTCCCACTCCAGAGACTTGAGCACAAAATCCAGGCTGACAGTACTGAGGGAGTGCTGTATAATAAATTGGTTGGTCAGGTGGTTGAAGGATAGAATACTAGAGCCTGGTCTTCAGTTGCTTCCAAACCTTTATTCACAGAGCTCCACGTTCCCCATTCCCCACCTCCTGGACAAGCTCTCTTCTCAATGGATACAAGAGAGTCCCCATTTGATACCCACCACCTGAATACAATTAACACTAATTGATATAAATCATATGCATACAATTAACATGCTGCACTGTCGGAGATGCCATCTTTCGGATGAGATGTTAAACCAAGGCCCATCTGCCCTCTCAAGTGGGCATAAAAGATCCCATGGCACTATTTCGGAAAAGAGCAGGGGAGTTCTCCCCAGTGTCCTGGCCAATATTTATCCCTCAACCAACATCACTAAAACATATTATCTGTCACTATCTCATTGCTGTTTGTGGGACTTTGCTGCGTGCAAATTACCTGCCCCGTTTCCAACATTACAACAGTTACTACACCTCAAAAGTACTTCATTGGCTGTAAAGTGCTTTGGAATGACCTGAAGTTGTGAAAGGCGCTATAGAAAGGCAAGTCTCTCCTTTTTGTATCATATTTCTCAGAAACAGCCCAAGTGTTTTACATACAATATTGAAGTGCAGCGATGGATGTCCAGACAAATAAACGGCCAGTTCATTTGTTTCTGGTTGTATTGGTTGAAGAAGGAATTATGGTCAGAACTCCCTGCCCTTCTCCGGATAGTGCCGTGGGAACATCCACCAAAACAGTGGAAGAGACACGAGTATCACTGCGTCAAAATGTTACTAAGACGTATGCTCCAACTGCCCAGAAATAGCCAAATCTGAATAGATGGAAAGGACCAGACATCCCAGCAGCTGAAAATGCATTGATCACTTCCTTCAACAACAACAACAAAGAGAGAGAGATGGATAACTATCTGATTAGGAGTGTGATCGAAGGTTACAGGATAAACAATGAAGTGAACCATTGACCATGAAATAAGTCGAAATGGGCATTCATTGCAAACTGCAGTTGAACTGGAAAAAAAGAATGACTCAGAACTCAGCAGCTGACTGCTTTTCACATCAGCGTAGAGTGGAAAAGATCAACATGGCCACCTGGGTATTCATCCATACAGTCCAATGCATCGAGTCTTACTTAATTTTTATTTAAAAATGCCCCCCATTTTAATGTACGTCCCCTTTAAAATAAACAACCGCATAAAGTTAAATAGCTCTGCAGTCTATTTCACTCTTTGATCCTACATCTCACTCCGAACACGTTCTTGCGTTCTGACAATCACACAGTTCAATTCATACATCATGGTGCAATATTGTACCATAAACAGAATATTAAAGCTTTACAGCAAAAAAACAGAAGTTTCTTGCTGATATTAAAAATATACAACAAAAGGAAGCTCCATGGGGCCCCTCCAGTGAGTCCGCCCAGTGAATTGCACAGCCGTGCAGACCAGGAAGGTCGCGGGTTCAATCTCTGGTCTGTGCTACAATTGGCCTCAGAAGCCCTGTGCTGAAAAGGAAAAAATTGGCCGGGTTTCCAGATCCTGCAACCCCAACAACAACTTGCATTTATATAGCGCCTTTAACGTAGTAAAGCACCCCAGGCGCTTCCCTGGAGCGATTAGCAAACAAAATGTGACACTGAGCCACACGAGGAGATATTAGGACAGGTGGCCAAAAGCTTGGTCAAAAAGATAGGTTTTAAAGAGCGTCCCCCACTTTCTACTCCCCGCCATTGGCGGTCGTGCCTTCAGCTGCCTCGGCCCTAAGCTCTGGAGTTCCCTCCCTAAACCTCTCCGCTTCTCTAACTCTCTCTCCTCCTTTAAGATGCTTCTTAAAACCTACCTCTTAGACCAAGCTTTGTCACCTGTCCTAATGTCTCCTTCATTGACTCGGTGTCAATTTTTGTCTGATTACGCTCCTATGAAGCGCATTGGGACGTATTACCATGTTAAAGGCGCTTTATAAATGGAGGTTGTTCCTCTTGTTGGTGGTGGTGGCACCAAGTCCAATAGAGAAAGAGCTTCGGAGACCTCCTGATTCATATTCATCTTGTGAACCCGACACAACCATTCCCCTCCCACCAGCCACATTAGCACAGGTGCCATCCTGTGAGGACTTTCTCCCAACTCCTTGGGAACGATTTTATCATGCCGGCGGGAGGAGAGTGGGGGAGGGGAGATTTTCGGGTGTGAAACCCGGAAGGAAAGTAGGCGGGTCGCGATCTTTATGAGGCCATTCAATGCCTCTTCCGAGTTTCGCGCCCGGCAGCCAGCCTCATTGACAGGCTGGCTGCCTGTTAGCATCTTGAGGCGGGGGGGGGGGTTGGGGGGGGAGGGGTGGAGAGAGACCTCATCAGCCATTGGGAGAGAGATGGGAGTGTGGAGACATCAGAGATCGGCGGGGGGGGGGGGGGGGGGGGCGGGGCAGGTAACATCGGATATCGGAGGAGGGGTCCAGGCGACATCAGAGATCGGAGTGCGGGGGGGGGGGGGGGGGGGTCCAGGCAGCATCAGTTTTAAGGTATGTTTGTTGACTTTTTTTTTTACAATGGAAAATGTCATTTTGTTTAATTTATTTAGTGCATTTTTGCCTGATCGGGTATGGTTAAAATCATTTTTAGTGTCCAATACACAAAATATAAAGTACCTTCAGTACCTCAATGAGGTGCATTGTCCCTTTAAGTATCGGCCTGCCAGATTTAAGTGGGGGCGGGACTTCTGGTGACTGCTGTGCGCACGCACACAGATTTACCTGAATCTAATGCAAAAATGGGCGGGCTCGAGCCAGGATGTCTGCCAGCTCCCATAAACATCCGGTCTTGGGGCTAAAATTGAGACCCTTGTCTTCATATTTCCTAAATATTCTCCCGTCATTCCACTTCTGAATCCTATTCCCAAATAGTAGCAATTCAAAGTGATTGAAAAGAATGAACATGCAATTTAAATGTTGAGATGTTAAAAGCGAGGAAGACAGTTTTACTTACAATGAGACATCGTAACATGGGTCACGCTGCCACGTCATTGACTTGGGGTACACAAGCTGCAAAGTAAAATAATACCACGTTAAATTCTGACAGCAACCCCCCGCCCCCCCCCTACACCGAGGGCTCAGCTGTTTAAGGGATTGACCAGAAAAGTCCTGGGGTCAATGCCCACTTTGTGCCAAGTTGGCTGACCACAGCCAGATGGCAGTAGGGGGGCAATAATTTGCCTCAGTGCCCCTGGGTTAAGAGGAAATTGGCCAGGACCTCCCCACTCCCCTGATCTCTATGCAGTGACTCTAGTTGGGAAGTGCAAATGTGGGGGTGCCAACAAGGACTGAATCAGGCCCCCATGGCCGAATAGAAATCATAGAATCATACAGCACAGAAGGAGGCCATTCGGCCCATTGTGCCTGTGCCGGCTCTTTGAAAGAGCTATCCAATTAGTCTGACTCCCCCGCTTTTCCCCACAGCCCTGCAAATTTTTCCCCTTCAAGTATATTTGATATATATTAATGACCTGGACTTGGGTATACAGGGCATAATTTCAAAGTTTGCAGATGACACAAAACTCAGAAATGTAGTGAACAGTGAGGGGAATAGTAACCAGATTAAAAACCAGGCCAATTAGGAAAAAAATCAGGAAAATTGCTCTCCAACCACTTTAGGCGATCAGAGCTGGTCCATGAGATCACACAGTCCCTGGTTTATATTGTAGTAACCAATAAGGAGGATAGTAATAGACTTCAAGAGGACAGAGACAGACTGGTGAAATGGGCAGACACATGGCAGATGAAATTTAACGCAGAGAACTGGTGAAGTGAAACATTTTGGTAGGAAGTATGAGAGGCAATATGAACTAAATGGTACAGTTGGTACAGTGGCAGGTAAAGTTGAGAAGGCTGTTGATAAAGCATACAGGATCCTGGGCTTTATTAATAGAAGCAAGGAAGTTATGCAAAACCTTTCTAAAACACTGGTTAGGCCTCAGCTGGAGTATTGTGTTCAATTCTTCAGGAAGGATGTCAAGGCCTTACAGAAGCTGCAGAAGAGATTTACTAGAATAGTACCAGGGATGAGGGACTTCAGTTATGTGGAGAGACTGGAGAAGCTGGGGTTGTTCTCCTCAGAGCAGAGAAGGTTAAGGGGAGATTTAATAGAGGTGTTCAAAATTATGAACGGTTTTGATAGAGTAAATAAGGAGAAACTGTTTCCAGTGACCGAAGGTTCAGTAACATAGTGGTTATGTTACTGGACTAGTAATCCAGAGGCCTAGACTAATAATCTGGAGTCATGAGTTCAAATCCCGCCACGGCAACTGGGGAATTTAAATTCAATTAATTAAATAAAATCTGGACTAAAAAAAACTTCAAGACTGTCGTAAAAACCCATCTGGTTCACTAATGCCCTTCAGGGAAGGAAACCTGCCATCCTTACCCGGTCTGTACAATCTCGCTACAGAAAGTCACAATAAAACCGGACGGACCAGCCAGCATCAGATCATTAGGCACCGAACATGACCAAGTCCAGTCGACCCCGCAAAGGCCTCACTAACATCTGGGGACTCGTGCCAAAATTGGGAGAGCTGTCCCAACGGCAGGACAGACCCACCAGAGGTGGCGATACAGTGATATACAGTCAGGAGGGAGTGGCACTGGGAGTCCTCAACAATGACTCCGGACCCCATGAAATCTCATGGCATCAGGTCAAATGTGGGCAAGGAAACTTCCTGCTGATTTCCACCTACCGACCTCCCTCACCTGATGAATCAGTTGAACACCACTTGGAGGAAGCACTGAGGGTAGCAAGGGCACAGAATGTACTCTGGGTGAGGGATTTCAATGTCCATCACCAAGAGTGGCTCAGTAGCACCACTACTGGCTGAGTCCTGAAGGACCTAGCTGCCAGACTGGGCCTGCGGCGAGTGGTGAGCGAACCAACACGACGGGAAAAACCTACTCGACCTCGTCCTCACCAATCTACCTGTGGCAGATGCATCTGTCCGTGACAGTATTGGTAGGAGTGACCACCGCACAGTCCTTGTGGAGACTGAAGTCTGGAGTCTTTGTGGACACAACGTGTTGTGTGGCATCATGCTAAATGGGAGAGGTTCAGAACAGATCTAGCAGCTCAAAACTGGGCATCCATGAGGTGCTGTGGGCCATCAGCAGCAGAATTGTATTCCACCGCAATCTGTAACCTCATGGCCTGGCATATTCCTCACTTTACCATTACCAACAAGCCAGGGGATCAACCCTGGTTCAATGAGGAGCTCTGCAGTCCTGCCACATCCAGTCGTGAATGGTGGTGGACAATTAAACAACTAACGGGAGGAGGCGGCGGCTCCATGAACATCCCCATCCTCACACGACGGCAGAGTCCAGCATGTGAGTGCAAAAGACAAGGCTGAAGCGTTTGCAACCATCTTCAGCCAGAAGTGCCGAGTGGATGAACCAATATCCCTACCATCACAGAAGCCAGTCTTCAGCCAATTCGATTCACTCCACGTGATATCAAGAAGCAGCTGACTGCACTGGATACAGCAAAGGCTATGTGCCACGACAACATCCTGGCTGTAGTGCTGAAGACTTGTGCTCCAGAACTAGCTGCGCCTCTAGCCAAACTCATCCAGTACAGCTACAACACTGGCATCTACCTGACAATGTGGAAAATTGCCCAGGTATGTCCTATCCACAAAAAGCAGGCCAAATCCAATCCGGCCAATTACCGCCCCATCAGTCTACTCTCAATCATCAGCAAAGTGATGGATGGTGTCGTCGACAGTGCTATCAAGAGGCACTTACCCACCAAAAACCTGCTCACCGAAGCTCAGTTTGGATTCCACCAGAACCACAGTTCCAGACCTCTGAAATTCAGCTCTTTTGTCCATGTTTGGACCAAGGCTGCAATGAGGTGAGGTGAGAGTGACTGCCCTTGACATCAAGGCAGCATTTGACCGAGAGTGGCACCAAGGAGCCCTTGTAAAATTGAAGTCAATAGGAATCAGGGGGAAAACTCTCCAGTGGCTGGAGTCATACCTAGCACAAAGGAAGATGGTAGTGCTTGTTGGCGGCCAATCATCTCAGCCCCAGGGCATTGCTGCAGGAGTTCCTGAGGGCAGTGTCCTAGGCCCAACTATCTTCAGCTGCTTCATCATAAGGTCAGAAATGGGGATGATTGCACAGTGTTCAGTTTCATTCCCAACCCGTCAAATAATGAAGCAGTCCGTGCCCGCATGCAGCAAGACCTGGACAACATCCAGGCTTGGACTCATAAGTGGCAAGTAACATTCACGCCAGACAAGTGCCAGGCAATGACCATCTCCAACAAGAGAGAATCCAACCACTTCCCCTTGACATTCAACGGCATTACCATCGCTGAATTCCCCTACCATCAACATCCTGGGGATCACCATTGACCAGAAACTTAACTGGACCAGCCACATAAATACTGTGGCTACAAGAGCAGGTTAGAGGCTGGGTATTCTGCGGCGAGTGACTCACCTCCTGACTCCCCAAAGCCTTTCCACCATCTACAAGGCACAAGTCAGGAATGTGATAGAATACTCTCCTGGATGAGTGCAGCTCCACCAACACTCAAGAAGCTCGACACCATCCAGGACAAAGCAGCCCGCTTGATTGGCACCCCATCCACCACCCTAAACATTCCCTCCCTTCACCACTGGCGCACCGTGACTGCAGTGTGTACCATCCACAGGATGCACTGCAGCAACTCATCAAGGCTTCTTCGGCAGCACCTCCCGAACCCGCGACCTCTACCACCTAGGCGGACAAGAGCAGCAGGCACATGGGAACAACATCACCTGCACGTTCCCCTCCAAATCTCACACCATCCCGACTTGGAAATATATCGCCGTTCCTTCATCGTCACTGGGTCAAAATCGTGAAACTCCCTACCTAACAGCACTGTGGGAGAACCGTCACCACACGGACTGCAGCGGTTCAAGAAGGAAGCTCAGCACCACCTTCTGAAGGGCAATTAGGGATGGGCAATAAATGCCGGCCTCGCCAGCAACGCCCACATCCCATGAACAAATTTTTAAAAAGTAACCAGAAAACACAAACGTAAGGTGATTGGCAAAACAACCAGAGGCGACATGAGGATTTTTTTTAGGCAGCGAGTTGTTATGATCTGGAATGCACTGCCTGAAAGGGTGGTGGAAGCAGATCCAACGGTAACAAAAGGGAATTGGATAAACAATGAAAGGAAAAGGATTACAGGGCTATGGGGAAAGAGCAGGGGCGTGGGACTAATTGGATAGCTCGTTCAAAGAGCCGAATGGCCTCCTTCTGTGCTGTATCATTCTATGATTCTAAGTATATATGCAATTCCCTGTAGTAAGTTACTATTGAATCTGCTTCCACCACCTTAAGGGGCAGTGTCACTTAAATGCTCACTGTTCAACAGTAATTCCACTCAGACTCCCCATTATGGTATCCAGCAGAGTTTTGAGCATCCCCTATGTTTTGCCCCTATGTTTTGCCCCCATTAGCCAGCTGCAGTCTGGGGATCCTATCCTCACACAGAATTGAGTTTAAAACCAGTGCATCATCCAGAGGACACTCCCTTCAGGACAACCAACCAAAACAACCTGCTGTTAGTTTATTAGTCAGCTACTCACCATGACCAAGATACCTCAGTACTTACAGCTTGCAGCCTCTGTGGATTTAAATCTCTGCCTAACTCTTCTTCTGAAACATCGCAAAGCCAGAGTTACATTCCTAACCTCCCCCTCAATAGTAGCTTCAGTTCCGAGCCCCTCACACGTAGCTACCACCTCACAACCTCCTGTACATCACATAACCTCATCCACGGGAGCAGGTCCCTCTTTGATTGACAGCACTGAATGGCCATTCACAAAACCCGTTGCCTGTCATTTACCAATCGGACGTAGCAAAGATCCTTCTAAGCAAGTTAGTCTCATTCTGGGACAACAGTGTGCTTTCCATGAGTTTGTTGTTACTTGTTTGGTCTCTTGTTAAAAGTGGTTTTCAAACTTTTCTGTGTGAGGGATCCCCTACAAATATTGACACACACTCCTAGGGGATCCCCTGTAAATATTGACACACTCCTAGGGGATCCCCTGTAAATATTGACACACTCCTAGGGGATCCCCTGTAAATATTGACACACTCCTAGGGATCCCCTGCAAATATTGACACACTCCTAGGGATCCCCTGCAAATATTGACACACTCCTAGGGGATCCCCTGCAAATACGTAGATACTCCTTGGGGATCCCCTGCAAATATTGACACACTCCTGGGGGGATCTCTGGTAAATATTGATTATTTTAGGATTTAAAATGTCTGCTCACCTTTTCAGTTTATAAATTTCTATAAAAGCACTTTTAAATGACGAGAGTTGGTATTTTTAATTGTTTGAAACCCTGACCGAATCAAATCAGAATTGACAAAGGGTTCCCAAAACGTTAACCTGCCTCTTGTTTTTTCTCTCTCTAAGGTGCTGTGTATCTTCTGATTTTATGCCCTGGGAATGTTTTTAGTCGATCACCGACAGTCTGGAGGGTGGAGCTGAAACCCAAGTGCGTGTGTGATGGCTCAAAGCAGGCAGCAGTAAACCGAGCTGCCAGTGTGCTGTGCTGTACTGTGCAGTTGGACAGTGTACCAGCACTCGCTGTCAAGGCTCACGCATGAACTAATGGGCACTATTAAAGCGAGGTAGCAGAGGGTGACCACCAGTACTGGTGAGGGAGTCAGGAGAGCTCCACTCAATGACTGCAGAATGAGGCCCTGTGGCACAAACAGAGGAGTTTGCTTGCAGATTATTACAAGTGAGAAGAGACATTAAATGCACAATACTGTGTTTTTTTGGCCAAAGTTATATTTTGGGATGTGGATATATATTTAGATGAAAACCAGTAACTAATGGCCTGTGGGGACAAAGTCAAACACCTCATTAGAGTGACCCAAGAAGGGAGCCTTTGCCTCCTTAAAGAGCTGTGCCAAGGTGAGGGTATCAGGAATGCGTTGTTAAAGGGGCACTTTGGGAGCTCGGGTGACACCGTGCTGCATTATGCAGCCAGACACGGGCACCTGGAGATCCTGAAATACCTGGTAGAGGAGCTCGGCATGGACGTCGGGCTGGCCAATAATGATTACAAGCGAGCCTTGCATGAAGCTGCATCCATGGGTCACAGAGAGTGCCTACGGTACCTGATCGCTCAAGGGGCCAGGGTTGACTGTTTGAAGAAAGCTGATTGGTGAGTGACAGGACTGTTGCATGATCCGCAATTGAGCAGCGTGCAGAGTATATCTTTCTGCCTTCTGTAAAAATCCATTTGTTCTGCCTCTCGGGACGTCGTCCTACATCATTAGCTGTTCCCCACCAAGGTGGACAAATAATGCCCCCTCCCCCCACCCCACAGTCTGCCCTCTCAGATGGACGTAAAAGATCCCCCTACACTATTTCGAGGAAGAGCAGGGGAGTTCTCCCCGGTGTCCTGGCCAATATTTATCCCTCAACCAACATTGCTAAATCTGATTATCTGGTCATTAACATTGATATGCGGACGGGGTGAGATGAAGTAAAGTGGGAGAAGGCTCATGTGGAACATAAACACTGGCATAGATCTATTAGGCTGAATGATTTGTTTCTGTGATGTGAATTTCTGTGTAGTTATCACATTGCTGTTTGAGGGACTTTGTGTACAATTGGCTGGCTGCCGCATTTCATACATTACAACAGTGACTACACTTCAAACGGTATTGACTGCAAAGTACCTTGGGACCTCCTGAGGTCATGAAAGGCACTATATAAATATTCATTCTTTCTCTTTCCCCCCACCTGGTATTGCTACTATTACCGTGGGCTCTAAGAGGTGCAGGAGCATAGCCACAGGCTCTGACCATGGCCTTCTGATTTCTCCTCCCCTCCCTGTGAAGAAACACGTGATACAATTGCAGTGTAATGCATGCCCCACCCTCAGAATCTCACCCCTTCCCAGTGCTGCAGTAGGGCAGCATTGCTCCATTTCCTGAACCAGCCACCCTCACGGCCTCTGCCTGCGAGTTTGCTACTTTGCAGTGAACCATAGCCGTTTTTGTCCTTTAGATCTCAGCCCACTGACTTGAAATTGCAGAAACATATTTTGCGCAGCCAACAAAGAAAAGACCTTCTCCTCCCATCAGTCCAGGCTGGATATGAACCCATGTCCCAGGTGTGAAAGGAGAGTATGCTGATCCACCATGCCACTCAGGATCCTGGGATTCAGTCACGACCTTTATCCGTTCCAAAGGTTTTTATAGACTTTTTTTTAAAAACTGCAAACGTTGGTCCATCAGCATCTGAAAAGAGAAAAGCCCAGTCCTTAACATTTCAGGTATGTATAGGCTCGACTATTCTAATAATTAGCTTTCCGGCCTCCCATCCTAAGTCTTCCTTAAACCTCAAACTCATCTAAACCATATCCCATACCGTCTTTCAGATGAGACAATAAACTGAGGCCTCACCTGCCCTCTCAGCTTCATGTAAAAGATCCCACAATACTATTCGAAGAAGAGCAGAGGAGTTCTCCCAATGTCCTAACCAACATTTACCCCTCAACCAACACCTAAAACAGATGATCTGGTAATTTCTGTCATTGCTGTTTGTGGGAGCTTGCTGTGCGCAAATTGGCTACTGCATTTCCTACGTTACAACAGTGACTACACTTCAAAAGTACTTAATTGGCTGTAAAGCACTTTGGGATGTCCTGAGGTCGTGGAAGGCTATATAAATGCAAGTCTTTCTTTCACCAAATCCTGCTTGCCCATTGATCCTGTCCTCACTGATCTACTTTGGCTCCCAGTTCCTCAATACCTCATTTAAAATTCTCATCCTTATGTTCAAATCCCTCCATTGCCTTTCCCCTCACTTTCTCTTAACCTCCTCCAGCCCTACATCCACCCACCCCCCCTGACCGAACTCCGTTCCTCTGACTCTGGCCTCTCTTGCATCCCCTCTTCCCTTCATCTCATTATCCCATGCTCTGGAATTCCCTCCCTCAAGCCCTCGCCCTCTCCACCTCCTTTAAGATGCTCCTTAAAACCCACCTCTTTGACCAAGCATTTGGTCATCTGTCCTAATATCTCCTCCAGCTGGGTGTCCATTTTTCTTTCTTTATGCCTCTGGGTAATAATTTGGTTAAGAAAGAACATGCATTGATATGACGTCTTTCACGACCTCAGGACGTCCCAAAG
This sequence comes from Heptranchias perlo, assembly GCF_035084215.1. NCBI lineage: Eukaryota > Metazoa > Chordata > Chondrichthyes > Hexanchiformes > Hexanchidae > Heptranchias > Heptranchias perlo. Next base: position 40,623,694 of record NC_090348.1, on the reverse strand, counting down.
CACTTTGTACATTTTGAAGTGTAGTTTGAAATGTAGGCAGCCAATTTGCACACAGTAAGGTCCCACAAACAGCAATGAGATATTGACCAGATAATCTGTTTTAGTGATGCTGGTTGAGAGATAAATGTTGGCTAGGTCTCCAGAGAGAACTCCCCTGCTCTTCTTCGAAATAGTGCCATCTTTTGTGTCCACCTGAGAGGGGGATGGGGCCTCGGTTTAACGTCTGATATGAGAGACGACACCTCCGACAGTGCAGCATTCTCTCAGTACTGCGCTGAAGTGTGAACTTGGATTACGTGCTCAGGTCTCTGGAGTGGGACTTGAACCCACCACCTTCTGACTCAAGAGGTGAGAATGCTGCCCCGAGCCACAGCTGACACCCTACCTCACACACGAGAGGAAATGAAATAACCTGTAAAGTGCGTATACGGAAAACAGATGATGGTTAAATCGCTGAAATTATATTAACACGAGAATTTATGAGGCATAATGAGGGACATTAAAGACATTTACAAGACACACAGAGAAAGTAGGAATAGTTGAGATGGGGAGGGGGGATGGGGAGGGGGATGGGGATGGGTTGGGGGGTGGGGGGGGGTTGGGGGGGATTATGGAGGTAAAAATGGACGCAGAGAAATCTAGCAAAGTGGCTCAGGTGGCACCAACGGCGCAGTAACCAGAAAGAAGAAATAAGCTGACTGCCCTACCAGCACAGTTGTGACAGAGGGTGTTCGCCCCAAACACAATCCTGTCCCTCATCCCCGCCACCCCCCCACGGAAACGCTGACACACCCTTCCCATACAACCAGCAGTTCCTGCCGAAGGGAAAGTGGGAGTTACGGTTCAGGTCTGAAGTTATTAAAGTCAGTATTAAGGCCAAAGTGCCTAATAGAACGATTGGGTGCTGCCCCTCAAGCTTACAATGAGCTCCATTGGAACATTGTAGAAGGCCAAAGACAGAGAGGGCAGAGTGAGACAGAGAGGGCAGAGTGGGACAAAGAACTGAAGCCGCAAGCTGTTCGACGTCACACTCACGGACAGAACAGAGATGTTCGCCAAAGTGGTCATCTAACCTGCGTTTGGTCTCCCCAGTGTAGAGGAGACCGCACTGTGAGCATCGAATACAGTACACTAGGTTGGAGGAAGTGCATATAAATTGCTGTCTCACCCAGGAAGCAGTGTTTGGGACCTTGGACAGTGGTGTGGGAGGAGGAGGAGAATGGACAGGTGACTTTCCTGGTCCGTACAGCTCAGGTCTGGTCTGAATGACTCCATATTACACCAAGCGATGCCTTTACCCATTGAACCATGAGGGTTGATGGGGAGCAGCTTCTTGAATATGCAAAGGGTTAACTTCTCTGAACACCCTGTAGGACACCACTGATGATGGCTTGCACGAGACGGAACCTCGAGGTGATTAAGGACCTGGTTGAAAGTGGAGCGAGCCTGACCCTGAAAAACAAGGATGGCTGGAACAGTTTCCATATCGCTTGCCGTGCGGGCGATCCAGAAATTATCCAGTATCTTCTCGAAGTCAGTCCTGGCATCTGGGACGTGGAGAGCAGAATAAAGAGGACTCCTCTCCACACTGCAGGTGAGGTGAACAGGGATCTGATGTGGTGTGAGATATATGTTCTGTACTGGATTATATTGTACAGTACTATAGATCTCCATGAATAGTATATCAGTTTTCTCATTCATACAAAAGGTGAGGTAAATCAAGTAGTGGTTAAGTGACTCGAAGCTTGGGTTTAAAAAGCCGTAGAAGGAAGGGAAGACTAAAGGAGCCAAAGGTGTTAATGATTCAAGCTCGCTGCACAAAAGTTCTGCTCGCACAGGCAATCTTTCACTCCCTATGGACGGAAATGTGACCTTATGCATAAAGTAATTTTGGGTTGCAACATAACTTGGGCAAATAATGACCCATTTATCATCAATATGTGCACTGGAAGCAGTGTGGGATACCACCATTAATGCCTGATCTTTCTGACGAGAGGAAAATAACACTGGAAAATCACATTCTCAGGCTAAAAACAACAAATTAGATTTATTAAGGAGGAAGATTAAAGAAAACAACAGATATGGCCATCCTTCAACGCTTTGCTTAATTGATAGTGTCTCATTAGGGAATTTGAACATACGGATGAGAATTTTAATATCGAGGCATTGCCGGACCAGGAGGCAATGTAGGTTAGTGAGCACAGGGGTGAGGGGTGAAGGGGCTTGGTCCAAAACAAAACAAGTCCTGAAGCCGTGGTAATTCTCATAGTTCTTATGTCTGTGAACAGAAGCTATACGGAGGACTGAGCTCCACGGATTGCCTTGCCAGGTATAGGAAACACTAAAGAATCAGCATTACCAGACCCAGTCAGAAACCGCTTTTGCTTTGAAGTCCAAACTGAGACAAAGGATGCTCACTCTAGTCAGAACTGCCAATCAAAACAGACTTCAGATGTACCAGAATGGTCCCTCATAAACTAGACAAACCTTCAGTACAAAGCAGGTTGAGTCAAGTTTTTTTTATTCATTCTTTGATGGAGGCATTTTATTGGTCAGCATTTTATTGGTCATCCCTAGTTGCCCTTTAGTGGCTTGCTAGGCCACCTTAGAGGGCAGTTAAGAGTCAACCATGTTGGTGTAGGACTGGAGTCACATATAGACCAGACCAGGTAAGGACAGCAGGTTTCCTTCTCAAAGGGACATTAATGAAGCAGTTGGGGACAATCCAACAGCTTTTTATTGGTACCAGCTTTTTATTTCCAGATTTTTTTTCTCAAACTGTCCATGGTGAGATTTGAACTCACGTTCTCTAGATTATTAGTCCAGGTCTCTGGATTACTAGTCGAGTGTTTATTGATCCAGGTCTCTGGATTACTAGTCTAGTATTTATTAGTCCAGGTCTCTGGATTACTAGTCTAGTATTTATTAGTCCAGGTCTCTAGATAACTAGTCCAGTAACATAACCACTATGCTACGGCTGGGATATGAGTTTCATGCTTCAAGATCAACTGGAGCTTGTGTAGGGTGGAGACAAGAATGTTGGACACATCCACACTGCACATTGGGTCCAACAGATTAAGACAGTGTGCTGTGTTAGAGTGGCATCTGCAGTCACCCACACAATGAGCTCCTGGTCTCGGTTGAGCTGTCAAGGTAGACAGCGACACGTGAGCTAACGCTACCCCGTCCTCCCCCCTTCCCATACTGGGTCAACTGTCCTACAGATAGGGTTGCCAACACTCCAGGATTGCCCTGGAGTCTCCAGGAATTCAAGAAAAACGTCCTGGACCCTGCTGCGAGCAACCCAGGAGAAAAATTCATAGGGGCATTTAAAAATAAAGTGTGTTTTTTTTTCATTTTGTTTTGTTTATTTGTTATAAATAAAAGTACTGGATTTGGTGGGGGGGTGGGGAATGGCTGTTTTGCCGAAGCAGTTGGAGGTAGGAGGTCATGTGCTAAAACCTCCAGGAATACGTACCACAGCGATGCTTGAAGGGTTAATTCCTACCAGACTGAACAACAATCCTATTGGGGAGGGAGAAAATCCATAAAAGTTCAGATTCCTTCCCCCATTATTGGAGGCTGGCCATGTGTAGGGTTTCTTTGTTGCTAGGCAGATCCTGTGACATCGCTAACGAGAGGCCCTGTGTGGTCCTCAGGTGGCTCCATAGATTGCAATGGAGGCCGTGATGTTAAAACAGTCTAGTGGCAAGTAGCCCTTGCATGATGAGTCTCCAGGCGGTAAGGAATTTGACGTTTTAATTGGGGGAGGGGAATATCTGTCCTCCAAACATGCTAAATGATTTGTCCTGAATAATTTATAAGTACACTGTAGGAGCTCACAGTGTTTTGGAAAAGGACAGATAGGCTAATTGGTAGGGAGGCTGAGATTCTTTTTAAAAAACATTTTCTCTCCTTTTTCTGCCAGTTTTCCTTGCAGGGATACAGTTCCACAGGCACTGGTCACCCTCTAGTACCTCATCGGAGTCAACATTCTCCATGTGGGGATGGTAATGTAGAGGTTATGTTACTGGACTCGTAATCCAGAGTTCAAATCCCACCATGGCAGCTTGAGAATTAGAATTCCGGAAATAAAAAGCTGGTATCAGTAAAAGTGACCACAAAGCTGTTGCGTTGTCGTTCGGGGAAGGAAGTTTGCCATTATAACCCAGTCTGGCCTATATGCGACTCCAGTCCGGCACCAAAATGGTCGACTTTTAACTGCCCTCTAAAATGGCCTAGCCAGCCACTCAGTTGTGCTAGGGATGGGCAATAAATGCCAGCTTTGCCAGCGACGCCTGCATCTCAAGAATAAGTTAGATTAATAAAAAGTGTATGAACCTAGGAAGTGAGTGTTGACGGGCTATTCCACGCTGATGAGGTGAGGAGGGAGGAATGGGGATCCCTGATTCTGTGTTCATCAGGCTTTTAAAAAGGTGCTATGTTCGTAGCAAGGGAGGGAGAATAAAAAAGAAAGAAAGCAAGACTTGCATTTATATAGCATCCTTCACGACATCCCAAAGTGCTTTATAGCCAATGAAGTACTCTTGAAGAACAGTCACTGTTGTAATGTAGAAAACACGGCAGCCAATTTGCACACAGCAAGGTCCCACAAACAGCAATGTGATAAATGACCAGATAATCTGTTTCAGTGATATTGGTTGAGGGATAAATATTGGTCAGGGCACTGGGAGAGAATTCCCCTGCTCTGCTTTGAAATAGTGCCATGGGATCTTTTACGTCCACTTGAGAGAGCGGACAGGGCCTCAGTTTAATGTCTCATCTGAGAGACAGCATCTCTGACAGTGCAGCACTCCCTCAGTACTGCTCTGGAGTGTCAGCCTAGATTTTGTGCTTAAGTCTCTGGAGTGGGACTTGAACCCACAAACGTCTGACTCAGAGGCAAGTGAGCTACCAACTGAGCCACAATAACGTGCATTGTTTTTCTCCAAAGCGACAAATCATTTAGACACAGATCATATTGTGTATTTGACTAATGCGATTTTAGAAAAAAAAAGTTTGTCGAAATGGCCTTTCAGCAAACACAATGCCCCTTTGAGATGTGGCTGTTTGTGGTCAGTGTTGCAAGAACAGCGCCAATTGATTCAACTTGCAAATTGTTTTTTTTTATTCAGCTATGCACGGGTGCTTTGAGACTGCGGAGGTACTCCTAGAGAGGTAAACTCTTTTTTTACAACAGGAAGATGTCATTTACTGAAGTACGATGTATAATAACTATAGTGATAGTTACAGAGTCCAATCTTAAGCCTTTCATAGAACGTGCATCACACTGTGACACTAGTGACACACTGCCATCAAAATGGTGTTAGCGCCTTGGTGCATGCATGATACCAGCCTAATTTAGTGGTGTGCAAGTCATGTTGGATATTTTAATTCCCTGTTCCCCTGTTGTCTGCAGCTATAGGAACATAGGAACAGGAGTAGATCATTCAGCCCCTCAAGCCAGTTCCGCCATTCAATGGCTGATCTGTATTCTAACTCCATCCACCTGCCTCGGTCCATATCCCTTAATACCCGTGGCTAGCAGAATCTGTCGATCTCAGATTTAAAACTACTATTTGAGTGAGCATCTACTGCTTTTTGTGGGAGAGTGTTCCACACTTCTACCACCCTTTGCATGAAGAAGTGTTTCCTAACTTCTCTCTCGAAAGGCCTGGCTCTGATTTTAAGGTTATGTCCCCTTGTCCTAGACTCCCCCACCAGCGGAAAAAGAAACCTGTAGAGAGTTTGTGGATTATGCTCCTGCCCCACCTGGAGATGGGAGGTCAGTGCAGGTGTTACTTGTTCTGTTTTGGTGCCCGAGCCTTGGCCACAGATATTACGACTTTGGTGGAAATGCATCTTGAGAACATTCAGCCCTGCTCCCCCACATCGAGATTTGTGCTGGCGCTGGCATGGACAGCTCGAGTACAATTTCCTCCCAAAAGTGCACCATATTAAGTGTATTTTTGTTAATACTATTGCAGCCTTGTTGTTCTAAAACTGTAAGGACAGGTCCTGTTGTCACCAGAACTCAAGTTATGGGTGTGATGTCCTGGCAATATCTTCATTGTGTCAGATCACTGGAGCTGACACAAGGGTCCATTGTGTGTTGAAATCAATGGAAAATGCTGCTGATACAGAAGACTTGCTAGAGATTTAAAAGCAGTTTTCTTTTGTTGGTGAGGTTTGGGCAAAACCTGAATATAATTCAGCGACAAGAAACGGGTGCTTTCATTGTTGGACAGCTTATTACTCCGATTTCAGAAGTGATTTTTTTTTTCATTCATTCTCATCTATTTGAGTACAGGAGCAAGGATGTCTTACTGCAGTTATACAGGGCCTTGGTGAGACCACACCTGGAGTATTTTGTGTAGTTTCGGTCTCCTTACCTAAGAAAGGATATACTTGCCATAGAGGAAGTGCAGCGAAGGTTCACCAGACTGATTCCTGGGATGGCAGGACTGTCGTATGAGGAGAGATTGGGTTGATTAGGCCTGTATTCACTAGAGTTTAGAAGAATGAGAGGGGATCTCATTGAAACGTATAAAATTCTGACAGGGCTAGACAGACTAGATGCAGGGAGGATGTTTCCCCTGGCTGAGGGGGTCCAGAACGTGGGGTCACAGTCTCAGGATACGGGGTAGGACATTTAGGACTGAGATGAGGAGAAATTTCTTCACTCAGAGGGTGGCGAACCTGTGGAATTCTCTACCACAGAAGGCTGCGGAGGCCAAGTCACTGAATATATTTGAGAAGGAGACAGATAGATTTCTAGACACAGAAGGCATCAAGGGGTATGGGGAGAGAGCGGGAATATGGTATTGAGATAGAGGATCAGCCATGATCATATTGCATGGCGGAGCAGGCTCGAAGGGCCAAATGGCCTACTCCTGCTCCTATTTTCTATGTTTCTCGGGATGTGGGTGACGCTGGCTAGGCTGTGTTTAATGCACACCTCTAGCTGCCCAGAGAAGGTGGTGTTGGTTTTCTCCTTGAACCATTGCAATCCCTGTGGTGATGGTATTAGGAAGGGAATTCCACAATATTGACCCAGCGACGATGACACTATATATCCAAGTCAGGATGGTTTGTGACTTGGAGGCTATGGTGTCCCACAGCATTGCTTGTCCTTCTTAGTGGTAGAGGTCACAGTGAAGGGAGGTACTGTTGAAATAACCTTGGCGAGTTGCTGCATAGCATCCTGTAGCTTGTATGTACTGCAGCCACTGCGCTGATGGTGGAGGTGAAGGATATTAATTCCAGTGGCGGGGGGCACTGATCAAACAAACTGCTCTGTCCTGGATGGAGTCGAGCTTCTTGAGTGGTGTTCAGTCTGCAGCCATCCAGGAAATTGGTGACTATTCCATCACACTCCTGACTTGAGCCTTGAAGAAAGTGGAGAGGCTTTGAAGGGTCAGAACGTGAGCCAGGATTGCTGCCCCTGATTGCTGACCAGAAATGCTGCCAAGTGTACATGTGTTGGCAGAAGCTGAAGAAAGGGTTGTCCTAAGCTGTGATGTTCCATTCCCCAAGTTGAATAACCGTCCAGCATTCACCTGAACCTAGGTTCACTCGTGAAAAGTGGCTATTTATTTACTCATCAGCCTGTTACACTATATATCCAAGTCAGGATGGTTTGTGACTTGGAGGCTATGGTGTCCCACAGCATTGCTTGTCCTTCTTAGTGGTAGAGGTCACAGTGAAGGGAGGTACTGTTGAAATAACCTTGGCGAGTTGCTGCATAGCATCCTGTAGCTTGTATGTACTGCAGCCACTGCGCTGATGGTGGAGGTGAAGGATATTAATTCCAGTGGCAGGGGCACTGATCAAACAAACTGCTCTGTCCTGGATGGAGTCGAGCTTCTTGAGTGGTGTTCAGTCTGCAGCCATCCAGGAAATTGGTGACTATTCCATCACACTCCTGACTTGAGCCTTGAAGAAAGTGGAGAGGCTTTGAAGGGTCAGAACGTGAGCCAGGATTGCTGCCCCTGATTGCTGACCAGAAATGCTGCCAAGTGTACATGTGTTGGCAGCAGCTGAAGAAAGGGTTGTCCTAAGCTGTGATGTTCCATTCCCCAAGTTGAATAACCGTCCAGCATTCACCTGAACCTAGGTTCACTCGTGAAAAGTGGCTATTTATTTACTCATCAGCCTGTTAGGAGTTGCGGCTTTGAAAATGTTGTTCTCGGTTTGTTTGTAGGTGCTGTTACAAGCCAGATGAAAATGTTGTTCTCGGTTTGTTTGTAGGTGCTGTTACAAGCCAGATGCCAAAGACAGCTGTGGAGTCACTCCGTTCATGGACGCAGTGCAAAATGGGCACATCGAGATTGCAAAGCTCCTACTGGAGAGACACGGGGTGGGCCATGATTTGACTGTTGCTAAGTAGTGTGTAACACGTGTGGAGTTACAGGGTGGGGACACGTAGAGAAGTCTGTATTTCGAGCCTGTGGTATCAGTGCTGAACGCTGTCACAGCTTGGACAAGCATTACCTATTACATAGAATGTACAGCACAGAAACAGGCCATTCGGCCCAACTGGTACATGCTGGTGTTTATGCTGCACACAAGCCTCCTCCCACCATTCTTCATCTCACCCTATCGGCATGACCTTCTATTCCTTTCTCCCTCTTGTGCTTATCCAGCTTCCCCTTAAATAGATCAATGCTATTCGCCTCAACCACTCCATGTGGTAGCGAGTTCCACATTCTTACCACTCTCTGGGTAAACAAGTTTCTCCTGAATTCCCTATTGGATTTATTGGCGACTATCTTGTGTTTGTGGCCCCTAGTTTTGGTCTCCCCCACAAGTGGAAACATTTTATTCTACATCTACCCTATCAAACCCCTTAATAATTTTAAAGACCTCCACCAGGTCACCTTCTCTTTTCTAGAGAAAAGAGCCCCAGCCTGTTCAGTCTTACCTGATAGGTATAACCTCTCAGTTCTGGTATCATCCTTGAAAATCGTTTTTTCACCTTCTCCACTGCCCCTATATCCTTTTTATAATATGCAGACGAGAACTGTGCACAGTACTCCAAGTGTGGTCTAACCACATTAACATTAAGATGTTACTGTGTTAATGTGATCAATGTTTAGTGCGTTGGCTTAAAGGGTTGGTGGTACCAGGACTTTTAAAATTGTGTTGTACACAGAGCATAGTACAACAGTGCAACTAGCAGAGATATTGTAACATCAAACTGAACTGCTGCTACAAATTTGTTATTTTAATCTTAGTTTTAATAAAAGCTAAGATTAAAAATATGGAAAGTGCATTGAAGATGGCAGCGACTTGGTAGTAGAGTGCCTACGACCTCTCTCAACAGAGGATAGTGTGCAGCAAGGCAAGACCCTGCTAGGGGGCCAAGGGAAAGAACACCCCACAGGGATATTTCTATCGCGCTTGCACTCTTGCTCTCGCTATCTCACTCGCTCTCGCTCGCTCTCCTCCTTCCATTTCTCCTTCCCTCTCCCTGCTCTCCTCCCCTCTCCCTGCTCTCCTCTCCCTCTCCCTGCTCTCCTCTCCCTCCTCTCCTCTCCCTCTCCTCTCTCTCTTCCTCCTCCTCCCTCTCTCTTCCTCCTCCTCTCTCTTTTTCTGTCTTCTCTCTTCCTCCTCCTCTTCTCTTCCTCCTCCTCTCTTTTTCTCTCTTCTCTCTTCCTCTTCCTTCTCTCTCCACCTCCTCTCCCTCTCTCCTCTCTCTTCCTCCTCTCGCTCCTCCTCCTCTCGCTCCTCATCTCTCCTACATTCCCTCTCTTTCTCCTCCCTCTCCTTGTCTTCAATTTTTCTCCTCTGCATCTTTTTCTTTCTCTGCCCCCTTCTCTTTCTCTTGCGTTCTGCCATTAGTAGAGGAGGAAGTGCACAAAAAAGATTCAGAATTAGCCTCAAAATGTTGCTACAAATCATACTATTGGGCTTTTTAAATGCAATTCTATAAACAGCCCTGGACACCCATATATGAGGGTAGATGATTGAGTGCCATACCTGCATAAACACTGGAAAATTGTGTGAATGGCGGTGACAGGGCCAAATTTAAGTACAACTGCTTCCAGCATGAAGGAAAAAGCTGACTGGAAAATTGGGTGGGCCTTTCGAAAAAAGCAGCAAACTTGCATACCAGTTCTCTGCCCAGATTTCAGATCAGTTACGCCGGTTAATTGAGCAAAACCAATTGTAAAGTCGGCCCTAATGGATCAGATGGGATGATAGTGTTAAGAATTATTGGCTGGGGTTCAGTCCCTATGGTAACCCACAAACCCATTGTCTGTTACAGGCCAGTTTCTCAGCCACTGACGCCCTGGGTGCTCAGTCGCTGCACCGAGCCACAGTAACAGCACAGGACAGAGCCGTTCACTTCCTGGTCACGGAGCTTGGTGTGAATGTAAACAAGAGAGCCACGGATCTGAACCTAACAGCCCTGCACTACGCGGCCAAGGTCAGTTGTCAAGCGATCAATGTCAGGAATAGTTACCGAGCAGTACTGTGTAGGTTGCCCAGTTTTCACGACAGCAGCACTTCTGGAAAGATCCAAATTGTCCCAGTGAATCTAGACGAGTGCCTGTAATGCCCAGAGGTATGTTTATCCCCACCCATTAAAGTGTCATCTTACTAAAAGTTTTAAACGACTGTAAATAAATCTGTATTAAAAGCCACATTAGCCAGCTGTGTCTCTGGGATGTCTTCGTGAAATTTCCTTCTGTGGCAATTATTCTGCGGTTAGCCTATCCATGGCTGGCTGCATGGCAAATAGTCCTCACCAGCTTACTCGAAGTGCATGTCTGACTTGAATCTATTTTTGTTCTTGGTTTCTCTCCATGTCTGGCAGCCCATAATACAGCCCATTGTTTGTTTCCATGGAATCCTGCACAGGGCTATTTAATGTGAATTCCTCTCGGTCGCAGCAGTCCGAAAGTTCAATTTTCAATCGTTGGGTGTTAAAACCAATGGAAAGTGTGAATACCACTGAGAGGAGACTTGTTTCTGAGGCTGAGGCTCTCGGCCATTGTTTGAATCATAGAAATCATAGAATGATACAGCACTGAAGGAGGCCATTCAGCCCATCCTGCCTGTGCCGGTTCTTTGAAAGACTGGAATGTTAGTCTGCTCAGATTCTATTTGTTACAGACAATCTTCCAAACTGACAGCTTCTACATCTGCTTCTGCATTGAGGGGCCTCCAACTTATAAATGTTAGTCTTTCTATTCATCCGACCTCTACACAAGATGGGATGCATAGAGCTCCACCATTGTCAGCCTTGGCTCAATGGGTAGCACTCTCGCCTCTGAGTCAGAAGATCGTGGGTACAAGTCACTCTCCAGAGACTTGAGCACAGAGTTTAAGCTGACACTCCAGTGCAGTACTGAGGGAGTGCTGCATTGTCGGAGGTGCTGTCTTTCGGATGAGACATTGAACGAGGCCCTGTCTGCCCTCTCGGGGGACGAAATGGCACTAATTCGAAGAAGAGCAGGGGAGTTCTCCCTGGAGTCCTGGCCAATATTTATCCCTCAACCACCATCACTAAAACAGATTATCTGGTCATTATCACATTGCTGTTTGTGGCACCTTGCTGTGCGCAAAACTGGCTGCTGTATTTCCTGCGTTATGACAGTGACTACATGTCAGATGTACTTCATTGGCTGTAAAGCGCTTTGGGACGTCCAGAGGCGGTAGCCTAGGTTTTCTGACTGGTGTTATTTTAATGCTGGCAGTTAAGATAGGTTACTGCCAGTGTTAAAATAATGGCAATCAGAAAATCTTGGCTTGTGTTATTGTTGGAGTTCACTGGACTATTTTTTAAAAACAGGTTTGGCTGGTGGAGTATTTGCAGGGAAGATCTTGTCTGATAAACCTCTTTAACTTCTTTGAGGACATTATACATAAAGTGGAATTCCCTACAACATTGCTTGCTTGGATTTTCAGAAAGCTTCTAATAAGGTTCCACATGAAAGACTTTAATTGAACTGAAAGCCACGGGACTCCCATGTGGAGGAAGTGACTGGATAGTGGGATAGCGTAATGGCAGGGCGGGAATTCCAGCCAGCCCTCCCACTCCACCACAACCCCCATTTTCCGGGGTCGGGGTTGATTAGACACCCAGGGCGGCCTCCCAACAAGATTCCCGTTGCCAAGAGGGAACCCCCGGCTACAAGTAAGGGAAATGGGGCAGTGCTGCCGTGGGGCCCATCACTGCAGCAGCAGAAGACTTCCACCACATGGTTTAAAGAGGCAGAAGTGGCCTAAAGGATAGGAACAGAGAGTGCTGGCGACTGGTATTTTGTCAGCGGAGGGGGGTGGGGGGAGTTACTAACAATTGTTGAGTGTTCTGCAGGGATGAATGCCGTGACCTCTTGCTTTTGATGTTTCTTTGTCTGTTATGAGAGTCACAAGCATTCAATTACCACATAAGCTACATTAGCATTTGATGCCTGAGTATAGGACCGAAGATAGACACAGAGGAGTCATTTTACTTATTTTAATTTTACAGCAGTATAATATGTGCAGTGTACTTAAAATTGGAGACGCCATTTATATGTTGTTTTTTCGTGTCCACAGGAAGAAGGTTGAGTAACTTTGTTGACTTGTGAATTAGTTGCAGCAAACCTGCTCATTGTAGAAACTCCCCAAACATATTCTTGTTTTACTGTTTTTAAAGGAAGGGCACGCTGGGACTGTGGAGACTCTGCTAACATTAGGTGCTGACGTACATGCGAAGGATGTCAAAGGTCGCTCTGGTAAGTTTTTAATTTGAATTCACTCGAGGGACCAAGGCTGATTAATGCAGGGCATTACCGCGGCTGAAAAAAGTATGGGGAGCAGATGAGATTTCACCTAGTTTTCTTTTAGATTTAAAAAAAACAAACAAAGCCACCTCACACAAGGGAGCCTGGATTTCCCTCGTTTTGGCAGAGTAACGACAGGGCAGGACTTCCACCCACCCCTCCCACTCCACCACAACCCCCAACCCATCTTCCTGGGTTGGGGTTAATTAGGCACGCAGGGCGGGCTTCCAGCAAGAGTCCCGCTGCCAAATGGAAGCCCACCGCTGCGAATAAGGGAAATGGGACGGTGCTGCAGCAGCATAAGTCCTCCGCCACATGGTTTAATGCAGCAAAAGAGCTCCAAAGACAAACATGGCCACAGTTTTTGTAAGCCTTGCCCTTCAAAAGTAAGTACTGAGGCCCATTTGAAGGTAGAGGAGGCCTCAACTAGGCCCTCTTCCACCATCAGGAGACTTCGATGCCACTTTCATGCTACCCCAATAATAAATTAAATATCCCAAATAAACGTTGATTTTATCCCCCCTCTTTTTGGCATTCTTGGGCCGATTTACATTTCTGCATTGGAGGTGGTAGGCACATGTCCTGCTGGCTTTCTACATAAATAGCTCCTGACATAGTCACTAGAGGGCAAACAGGAGAAGTCTGAGCTTAAGAAAGTGAGGAGGTCGGTATTTTGTGATTGATGTGTTATTACCATTGACCTGTGGATGTGGTTCTCCCTCACAGTTCTCCAAATGGTGAGTTCTGGTGCCACTGTTCACCAGAGTGAGGGATGACAGTTAGCAGAACTAAGGCCCAGAGGGACCAAGGGGAAATCAGGTGGTGAGACGTCACTCTGCTGTACAATAGTGGCTGGTCTAAGAGTAACCTAAGCAATGACCAGGAGCAGGTCAGTTGCCTGTCGCCTTCCTCAGAGTGACTAGGGGGGTTTCATGATACTAAATAAGAAACGATATGAAAAAAAAAATCAAAAATATGAGGAAAATTAAAACACGAACAAAAAAAGAGGAAGGAAATGAGTAGAAACAAAAGTAGTGTTTATATTTGTACTTGCAGAATGGTTATTTAAATATGTTTTCTGATTATACAGGGTCAGATGTGGCTCAGTTGATAGCACTCTCTCCTCTGCGTCAGAAGTCTCACTTCAGAGACTTGAACACAAAATCTAGGCTGGCACTCCAGTGCAGTACTGAGAGAGTGCTGCACAGTCGGAGGGGCCTTCTTTCGGATGGGACGTTAAACCGAGGCCCCTTCTCTCAGGTGGATGTAAAAGATCCCATGGCACTTTTCGGAGAACAGCAGGGAAGTTCTCCCCGGTGTCCTGGCCAATATTTATCCCTCAACCAACATCACTAAAAAACAGATTATCTGGTCATTATGTTTGTGGGACCTTGCTGTGCGTAAATTGGCTGCCTGTGTATCCTACATTACAACAGTGACTACACTTCAAAAAAAGTACTCCATTGGCTGTAAAGCGCTTTCGGACGTCCTGAGGTCATGGAAGGCGCTATATAAATCCAAGTTCATTCTTTCCTTTACAGCTTTGCACATGGCCTGTGCAGGCCAGCATGTCAAGTGCATAAGAGTGCTCGTTGATGCTGGACTAACTGATTCTTTCGACAACAGTGGAATGCTAGCAAGACAGCTGCTCAAGAAGCCCGAAGCACTCAAGGTTCTGGAAGACGTTGCTGACGCTAAATAAAAGATATTTATTCAATTCCATTCGCTGTAAATTTCTTTCTACTTTTGATGAAAATCACTCTGAAGGTACGACATCCATAATTCTGCACCTTCACCTCCGCCCAACTGGCTGCCTTAGGCCTCGGGGCTCGACCACTGTTTCCTCTTTGCCAGTTTCCTGCCACCGAATTGAGAAACTCACTGCTGGGAGGACGGAATCAGTGAATTTTTCCTCAGCTCTCATAATACTCCTGTACTTATAAAACGGCATATTATCCAACTTAACGTGTGCAATACCACGGGAGAGCCACTTAATACTTTTCCAAGTGTCACACTGCAAGTTCCTGCGTCACACTTAAAAAAAAAATTACATAGAATGTACAGTACAGAAACAGGCCATTCGGCCCAACTGGTCTATGCTGACGTTTATGCTCCACACGAGCCTCCTCCCACCCCTCTGCATTTGACCCTATTAGTATATCCTAAATATAAAGAAACAAAAGCAGTAAACTGGAACGTGCAGCAAATTAAAATACCTTAATTAACATCGGAGTCAGAATATCTGTAACTTCCGAGTGTCCTTATCAATCACACTTTCTATTAAAAAAAATGAAACCTTGAAGAGCAATTAAAATCTGACCTCACCCAGTGTTCACTTTAACAGCAATTAGACTTTGGGAGTTGCTAGTGCATTTCCCATGGAACTGCTTATGAGTCTGAGGCTGTGGCCAGATTGTATTCTCTACATGTGCCTACATGCTCCCTTTCTCTCTCTCTCTCTTGTCTGCTTAAGCCCATAACATAGCAACCACTTAAATAAACCGATCTCATAACACCAACCAACCCATCATGTAGAATTTTGTTTTTTTTCCCCGTAAAATAAGAATTACTTCCTTAGAAACTAAAAGCACACTGAGAGAGTGCTGCATTGTCTGAAGTGCTGTCATTTGGATGAGATGTTTAACCGAGGTCCCGTTTGCCTGTTCAGGTGGATGTGAAATGTCCCTTGGTACTATTCAAAAGGGAGCAGGGAGTTCTCCCAGTTTCTGGGCCACATTCATCTCTCAACCAACATCACCTAAACAAATTGATTAGTCGTTTACCTCATTTGCTGTTTGTGGGACCTTGTTGAGTGCAAATTGGCTGCTGTGTTTGGCTACATAACCGTGTCCACTTCAGAAGTTATTCATTAGCTGTGAAATGCTTCGGGACATCCTGAGGACATAAAAGATGCTATATAAATACAACAACAACATGCATTTATATAGCATCTTTAATGTAGTAAAATGTCCCACTACACAGCAGCATAATCAGACAAAAAGTGACTCTAAGCCAAAGAAGGAGACCTTAGGTGACCAAATGCTTGGTCAAAGAGCCAAGTTTTAAGCTGCACCTTAAAGGAGGAGAGAGAGGTGAAGAGGTTTGGGGTGGGAATTCCAGAGCTGTAACCTTAGCAAATACAAGTTCTTTCTTTTAATGCATCAAACTTCTTGGCATTTTGCAACAAGGATGCACAATGGGAAGTGGAAGGCAAGATAACTAAAAATAATTTGTACTGTGAGAAAACACATTTGCAATGCAATACGAATGTAACTAAATTGAGTTCCCTGCCTCGTCATCAGATAACCCTGTTGTTGGCAGGAACCTCCACCTACTTGTGTAAAAACACTGAGTGGGCAGTCTGTACAAATCCTTTCCTGGCTCTGTTGACAGCACCAATTGGTATCGTCTCAATGCTACTGATTTTTTGAGAGGAGCGCTGCAGACCAGGTTTAATAAGTTCCCACATTAGACAACAAGCTTCATCTCTCATTCATGTTTTATGTGAATATTGTCAGTTTTCTCACCTGTGTAATTCGTATGTTCCGCCCATTCAATTGGATCGTGAATTGACCCCCCTGGGGGCGAGAGGTCTCCAGGTTGCCACTAACCACTGCGTGAAGAAGTGCCAATCACCTCCTCTTGTGTCGGCTGATACAAGAATGTGAACACAGTTGAGTTACAAAAGCAAAATTATAAACAATCGATGCGTTTTAAACAACCCAGCTACTGCATTTGAATGATTTGCACATGCTCCATATACACAGTGAGGGAGAATTGTACGTTCTTAGAAATCTTATTATGGAATCATAGAATCTTACAGCACAGAAGGAGGCCATTCGGCCCATTGTGCCTATGGCGGCTCTTTGAAAGGGCCTGTGCTGGCTCTTTCCAATTAGCCCCATTCCCCTGACCTTTCCCCATCGCTCAATTTTTTTTTTCAAGTATATATCCAATTCCCTTTTGAAAGTTGCTATTCAATCTGCTTCCACCACCCTTTCAGGCAGGGCATTCCCTCTTTACCCAGAGAGTGGTTAGAATGTGGAATTTGCTACTGCATGGAATAGTTGAGGCAAACAGCATAGATGCCTTTAAGGGAAAGCTAGACTAGTGATGAAGGAGAATGGAAGAGAAGGATATGCTGATAGAACGAGATGAAGTAGGGTGGGCGGAGGCTCGTGTAGAACATAAACACTGGCATAGACCAGTTGGGCCAAATGGTCTGTTTCTGAACTGTAAAATCTATGTAATACAATGTATGAAATTCCTCTGTGTGCTATTTGTAATGAGCAGTTGGGATGACTTTCCTCTGTTGGCCATTTTAACAAAGCAATTAACTAGTTTAGTTTAAACAGGTTAACAAGGGAAGTATACAGTGATGTTCCCCAGGGATCAGTATTAGGACCACTGCTTTTCTGATTTATATTAATGACCCGGACTTGGGTATAGAGGGTATGATTTCAAAGTTTGCAGATGACACGAAACGTGGAAATGTAGTAAACAATGTGGAGGATGAGAATAGACTTCAGGAGGACATAGACAGACTGGTGAAATGGGCAGATACATACATGGCAGTTGAAATTTAACACAGAGAAGTGTGAAGTGATACATTTTGGTAGGAAGAATGAGGAGAGGCAATATAAACTAAATGGTACAATTTTAAAGGGGGTGCAGGAACAGAGAGGCCAGGGAGTGCACATACACAAATCTTTGAAGGTGACAGGACAAGTTGAGAAAGCTGTTTAAAAAGCCTATAGGATCCTGGGCTTTATTAATAGAGGCATAAGGTACAAAAGGAAGGAGGTTGTGCTAAACCTTTATAAAACATTGGTTAGGCCTCAGCTGGAATATTGTGTTTAATTCTGGGCACCACACTTTAGGAAGGATGTCAAGGCCTTAGAGAGGGCAGAAGAGATTTACTAGAATGGTACCAGGGATGAGGGACTTCAGTTATGTGGAGAGATTGGAGAAGCTGGGGCTGTTCCCCTTAGAACAGAGAAGGTTAAGGGGAGATTTAATAGAGGTGTTCAAGATCATGAATAGTTTTGATAGAGTAAATAAGGAGAAACTGCTTCCAGTGGTGGAAGGGTTGGTAACCAGAGGACACAGATTTAAGGTAATTGGCAAAAGACCCAGAGGTGATATGAGGAAACATTTTATTTATTCAGCGAGTTGTAATGATCTGGAATGCACTGCCTGAAAGGATGTTGGAAGCAGATTCAATAGTAACTTTCAAAAGGGAATTGGATAAATACTTGAAGGGGAAAAATTTACCAGGCTATGGGGACAGAGCAGGGGAATGGGACTAATTGGACAGCTCTTTCAAAGAGCTGGCACAGGCATGATGGGCTGAATGGCCTACTATGATACTATGTGACCACCCTGTTTGTGTCCCTTTCTACAAACTCATTGACTGTTGATAAGCAACTGACTGATCTGATTGTTCAGTGTTCGATTGACAGGGCTGTGGTGGTAAGGCAAAGCAGATGGGATCAGGGATTTACTGGGATTCAAGTTTTCTAGTCCCTACTATCCATGTGACCATTTCCATGGTTTGCATTGCTTAACATATTTTGACCATTGTGTTTGTTGTGCGCGAACAATGCGACTGGAAAATCTCATCTGCCAATGGCCCCAGGCAATTATGTGATTGTAATGTGGAATTACATCACAATGACAAAGTGCTATCACAAAGCAGTTTGAATTCATTTTACTTTGGGTGGGTTACAAAAAAAAGTCTCTTCAAAATATGTTACCAGAGACAGAAATAGAATATAAATTGGAAGGGATGGGGTGGAGAGAGGATTCAACATTTTCTTCCCATTTCTTGAGCCTAAAGACCTTCTCCTGTTCCTGAGGTATTCGGAAAGTGTTAAGCATTTGTATTTTCACTTTCAAAACAGCACAACTTCAATGGAGTGGTGCTTTTGACCCTTCATTTTTTTTAAAAACGAGAAACCTAGATGAAGGGCCATGACCCATAGAGGTTGACAATTGTAAACAATTTTACAGCACCAAGTTATAGTCCAACAATTTTATTTTAAAATCCACAAGCTTTCGGAGGCTTCCTCCTTCCTCAGGTGAATGTGGAACTGAAATCCTCAAACCTATCGCATTTATAAATCACAGAACAATGCCTGATGATTACAGAGAGTCTTTTCAACTGCCCGTTGCCAAGGCAACCAAAGTGTTCAGACAGATAGGTGTTACCTACAGGCCCACCGAATATACAAACGGCCAGAACTAAAAAAACAGATGATGTGGAGATGCCAATTAAAAAAACAGAGCGAGAGAGGTAGAAACATAGTAAACATCCGGAAGAAAAAGACAGCAATTGACCCGTTATATTAAAAACAGATAACATTTGTTCGCTGGTGGGGTAACGTGTAGCGTGACATGAACCCAAGATCCCGGTTGAGGCCGTCCTCATGGGTGCGGAACTTGGCTATCAATTTCTGCTCGACGATTTTGCGTTGTCGAGTGTCTCGAAGGCCGCCTTGGAGTATGCTTACCCGAAGGTCGGTGGCTGAATGTCCTTGACTGCTGAAGTGTTCCCCGACTGGGAGGGAACCCTCCTGTCTGGCGATTGTTGCGCGGTGTCCGTTCATCCGTTGTCGCAGTGTGTGCATGGTATCGCCAATGTACCATGCTCTGGGGCATCCTTTCCTGCAACGTATGAGGTAGACAACGTTGGCCGAGTCACAGGAGTATGAACCATGCACCTGGTGGGTGGTGTCCTCTCATGCGATGGTGGTATCTGTGTCGATGATCTGGCATGTCTTGCAGAGGTTACCGTGGCAGGGTTGTGTGGTGTCGTGGACGCTGTTCTCCTGAAAGCTAGGTAATTTGCTGCGAACGATGGTCTGTTTGAGGTTGGGTGGCTGTTTAAAGGCGAGTAGTGGAGGTGTGGGGATGGCCATAGCGAGGTGTTCGTCATCATTGATGACATGTTGAAGGCTGCAGAGAACATGGCGTAGTTTCTCCGCTCCGGGGAAGTACTGGACGACGAAGGGTACTCTGTTGGTTGTGTCCCGTGTTAGTCTTCTGAGGAAGTCTATGCGATTTTTCGCTGTGGCCCGTCGGAACTGTCGATCGATGAGTCGAGCGTCATATCCCGTTCTTACTAGGGCGTCTTTCAGCGTCTGTAGGTGTCCATCGCGTTCCTCCTCATCTGAGCAGACCCTGTGTATTCGCAGGGCCTGTCCATAGGGGATGGCCTCTTTGACGTGGTTAGGGTGGAAGCTGGAAAAGTGGAGCATCGTGAGGTTGTCCGTGGGCTTGCGGTAGAGTGAGGTGCTGAGGTGCCCGTCTTTGATGGAGATTCATGTGTCCAAGAAAGAAACTGATTCTGAGGAGTAGTCCATAGTGAGCTTGATGGTGGGATGGAACGTGTTAATGTTATCGTGTAGTCTCTTCAGTGATTCTTCGCCGTGGGTCCATAGAAAGAAAATGTCGTCGATGTATCTGGTGTATAGCGTTGGTTGGAGGTCCTGTGCAGTGAAGAAGTCCTGCTCGAACTTGTGCATGAAAATGTTGGCGTATTGGGGTGTGAATTTGGTCCCCATGGCTGTTCCGTGTGTTTGGGTAAAGAACTGGTTATCGAAGGTGAAGACATTGTGATCCAGGATGAAGCGGATGAGTTGTAGGATGGCGTCTGGAGATTGGCTGTTGTTGGTGTTGAGTATTGATGCTGTCGCAGCGATGCCGTCATCGTGGGGGATACTGGTGTAGAGTGCCGAGACGTCCATTGTGGTGAGAAGTGTTCCTGGTTCAACTGGTCCGTGGGTACTGAGTTTTTGTAGAAAGTCTGTAGTGTCGCGACAGAAGCTGGGGGTTCCCTGTACGATGGGTTTCAGGATGCCCTCGATGTATCCAGAGAGGTTCTCACACAGGGTTCCGTTGCTTGATACGATAGGACGTCCGGGTGTGTTGGCTTTGTGTATCTTTGGGAGGCAGTAGAAGTCTCCCATGCGGGGAGAACGTGGGATGAGAGCGCGTAGGATGCTTTGAAGGTCTGGATCGAAGGTCTTGATCAGTTTGTTGAGCTGGTGGGTGTGTTCTTTGGTCGGATCTGCGGGTAACCGTCTGTAGTGTTCCTGGTTGTCCAGTTGTCGGTATGCTTCTTTGCAATAATCCGTTCTGTTCTGTACGACTATGGCTCCTCCTTTGTCCGCTGGTTTGATGACGATGTTGCGGTTGGTCTTGAGAGCGTTGATGGCGTTGCGTTGTGCTCGGGTGACATTCTGGACTGTCTTGTGAGTGCGGCTGATGAATCTGGCATTGACGCATTTCCTGACAGCTTGAGCATACATGTCAAGCTGAGGGCAACGACCCTCCGGAGGAGTCCAGTTTGACTCTTTCCTCTTCGGTTGCTGTACCGTGGATCCCTCTGTCTGCTGTTCCGGATCGTTGATTGTCTCATTGGGTTCGCTTCTGGAATTTTGGGGTTTGTGGAAGAATTCCTGGAGCCTCATTCTCCTGATGAATTCCTCTGTGTCCGCTGCGAGACTAATGGAAACACACGGAACAGCCATGGGGACCAAATTCGCACCCCAATACGCCAACATTTTCATGCGCAAGTTCGAGCAGGACTTCTTCACTGCACAGGACCTCCAACCAACGCTATACACCAGATACATCGACGACATTTTCTTTCTATGGACCCACGGCGAAGAATCACTAAAGAGACTACACGATAACATCAACAAGTTCCATCCCACCATCAAGCTCATCATGGACTACTCCTCAGAATCAGTTTCTTTCTTGGACACACGAATCTCCATCAAAGACGGGCACCTCAGCACCTCACTCTACCGCAAGCCCACGGACAACCTCACGATGCTCCACTTTTCCAGCTTCCACCCTAACCACGTCAAAGAGGCCATCCCCTATGGACAGGCCCTGCGAATACACAGGGTCTGCTCAGACGAGGAGGAACGCGATGGACACCTACCTACAGACGCTGAAAGACGCCCTAGTAAGAACGGGATATGACGCTCGACTCATCGATCGACAGTTCCGACGGGCCACAGCGAAAAATCGCATAGACCTCCTCAGAAGACTAACACGGGACACAACCAACAGAGTACCCTTCGTCGTCCAGTACTTCCCCGGAGCGGAGAAATTACACCATGTTCTCCGCAGCCTTCAACATGTCATCAATGACGACGAACACCTCGCTATGGCCATCCCCACACCTCGCCTTTAAACAGCCACCCAACCTCAAACAGACCATCGTTCGCATACTCCAAGGCGGCCTTCGAGACACTCGACAACGCAAAATCGTCGAGCAGAAATTGATAGCCAAGTTCCGCACCCATGAGGACGGCCTCAACAGGGATCTTGGGTTCATGTCACGCTACACGTTACCCCACCAGCGAACAAATGTTATCTGTTTTTAATATAACGGGTCAATTGCTGTCTTTTCCTTCCGGATGTTTCTATGTTTCTACCTCTCTTGCTCTGTTTTTTTAATTGGCATCTCCACATCATCTGTTTTTTTAGTTCTGGCCGTTTGTATATTCGGTGGGCCCGTAGGTAACACCTATCTGTCTGAACACTTTGGTTGCCTTGGGGCAGTTGAAAAGACTCTCTGTAATCACCAGGCATTGTTCTGTGATTTATAAATGCGATAGGTTCGAGGATTTCAGTTCCACATTCACCTGAGGAAGGAGGAAGCCTCCGAAAGCTTGTGGATTTTAAAATAAAATTGTTGGACTATAACTTGGTGTTGTAAAATTGTTTACAATTGTCAGCCCCAGTCCATCACCGGCATCTCCACACCATAGAGGTTGTAAAGAGTAGGATAGAAAGTATGCTAGGGCAGATCCTCCTCTCCTGGCACTGTCTGAGAGCAATTAGTGTCGGGGCCCAGAGCTCAGTACCCAATCTTGCTCTCAGGCCTGCTTGGTGGCACAGCATTGGCCTCAGTCGCAAAGGTGGGGAGCTTCCTGGGCCTTGCAGGCACTGGCACCATTAAAGGGGCAGGCACAACTGAAGCCCCATGGGGACAGCCAGAAAGATTTTTATTTTTTGCCAGAATGAGGCAGGCGTTTTATCTGGATGTCTTCTGATGAAGAACGGTGAGTTCTTCAATTAAAGTATATGTGCCAGAAGCTGTGAATTGCATGTCGGTGGTCTTAAAATACCCCAGGCTGGAAACTTAGGCCAGCAAGTGTGTTTCGCAATTGCCCTGCCCCCGGTGTCCTCATGAGACTTGCTCCGGGTTAAAATCAACCCCTAAGTGTACTGTTTAGTAAAGCAGGGTTAGAGGATGAGGGATAATTAGACCAGAGTGTACAGACGTAATTCAGTCCTCAGTTTAAAGTCATACACTCCGCCCTTATTAAAAATATTATTATTTATAGATAAATAAAAAAATCTGGGAACCAGAGAAAAAAGAAAGAAAGACTTGCATCACCTTTTACAACCTCAGGATGTCCCAAACCGCTTTACAGCCAATTAAATACATTTGAAGGGTAGTCACAGTTGTAAGTTAGGAATCGAAGTAAAGTTGGTTGGAGCATAGCAGTTTCTCTGCAATACAGGCTGAGAAATTGGGAGCCTCAACAGCGAGGCACTGCAGTGCTGCCACTGGTGGGAGGGTGTAATTACAGTGTGACACGTTTACATAGGCAGTTCCCATTCTAAATGTGGACATAGGAATTTAGAATGGAAAAAGTTGACACAAAAGTGTGATATAAATATGACAACAGGAAGTAAGGTTTTGTAGACCTGAAGTATGTGCAGATATATGATTTTAAATATATTATAGATAACAATGATTGTCATGTTGTTTCTATGACTACATTATCTTCCAGAATGATTCTGATTTCTGTCGGTCATGAACACAGAGATGGCTTATAAAAAGTCAATCTGCAGGTGACATTCACAACCACAGCCTATGCACATAAATTCCTCTGTAGACTGATTGACCTGGCATGTGTTGTGTTCTTTTATCTTTGTCTTTCTCGGCTAATGAAGTAGGTGTTGCTTTGCTATTACAGGTTTTGGCTGGCAACTTCTCAGAAGTCAGTGAGGATGTTGGACACCTTTATACACTGTTTAATCCTGTTCTTATACCTCTCGCATCAAAATCACCAGCACTAATAGAATGGGGCTCAAAATGTTTCTGCATCCTGCTTCAAAAGCATGATGAATATTCTATGATTCTATAACTCTCCTCCCCCCACAAGGTCACATGCTGCCATTGCTTTAGAGAAAAATTATTATAAGAAGCAAAAATCAGCAGAAACCTGAGCAGGTGTCGCTATTATTTTGGGCTAAAGCAAACCTCTGCAGCAAATACTACATTGTCTGGTTTTCCCAGTAAGGGCAAGAAATGCTGGAGAACAATCACAGAAACTAGGCACATTTTATTATTTTATTACTTTTTTTTTTAAAGATATTTATTATTTTCCTCCTGCCTTTTTATCTCACTTTCTAAGTCACCCCAGAGCTTGAAAGAGGGTAAAATCAAAACTAATCTGTGGCAACATTATTTCAGTGAGCGAGTGGTCAATCTCTGGAACAGACATCCTGGAGAGACGATGGAAGCAGTTAGTACTGATTCATTCACATGCAAATTAGATAGATTTCTTTCAGGAACTAACATTTTGGGATACAGTATATGAGTAATTTGAGACATGACATGTGGTAAGTGTAAGTAGCATGCGGTAAGTGTAAGTGAAGGAAACAGGTGACTTTGGACCTATGGTTTCCAAAGCTCTCCAGTGCTGGGGTTTTCCTCAAGTCATGTCTGGGTCTGTTGTAAACTAATTGTTAGAGATTGATTGTTATGGTTAGGCAACAACTCCAATATCGTTGTATCACGCGACTATCAGGATGGTAGAAGGCGAACTAGATGGACCTTGATCTTTCTTCATCTAGCATTTCCTGTGTTCCTGAGTCAGTGCACAAGAAAACACTGGTGCAAACTAAGTTCCTACCACCTCGAGGCACAATGCATTGGAACCACGGCACCAAGCCAGCCCACAGTTTTAACAATTGTAATTTAAACTGCATAAGTTATCGTGAAACAAATACACATTTACATTTCAGAGCTGCCATAGTATCTTCAGTTATTATGATATATGTAGATATATTTGATGTTTCTTCCAAAATAAATGCTTCAGTTATGTGTCACTAACTTTTGTTAAACAAGCAGGAAATATCAACCAGGTTTAAATGTTTCTGGGTTTAGTTCACCTATACATCTGCTTTGTGAGCAACACAGTCTGCTTCCTGTTTCTGCACAAAAGGAGGAATTAGTGAGAAACGGGGACTTGTACCGTGCAAATAACAGAAGTGAAAGAAAACTGATCTCGCCTGCCTAAGGTGGGTGAGTGATAAGAATGCTTGGAACCAGAAAAGGCCATTTCGCCCATCAATCCTGCTCCATGGTTACCTCAATCATGGATTCCCCCCAACCCACCCAAGCACCTCATACATATGGACATACAAAAAAGGATAGAGACCAACTGGACCACCGAGCCCATCTTATTCTGTTATGATGTAACTTCTGCATTAGCTTCATTCGCCCTCTCGACCAACATCCACCAACCACCAAGCACACAATCTCCAGCGAGAGGCAAAAGAAAACCCAGAGAAAAAACTTTGGGCCAATTTAGGAAAAAAAACTCTGGGAAATTCCCCTCCGACCTCCGAAGGCAATCAAACAAGTTCCAAGATACCATGGCGACTGGAAGTCACAAGTCTCAATACCCACCTACCTTCCAAATGCAATTATGTTGGCCAGTCTCAGAAGACACTCTAGCTCTCTTCTGAATTGCAATGAATCTATATGCCAGCAACTTGTTGCAGAGATCAACAACTCTCTGTGAAAAGAAGTACCTCCTGACATGTAACACCTGTTCTATGCTTACGTAAATTATACCTATGTCTCCTGGACCTCCCTTATCTACCCAGCTCAAATAGCCTATCCACAAGGACTGGATTTCATTATTTTACAGACCTCAATCAAATCTCCTCAAAGTCTGCCCATTTCCAGAGTAAAAAAGCTCTCTAAGCCAATCATGGTAACTGAGGGCCTTTAAATTAGATATCAATCTAGTGGCCCTCCTCTCAACCTTTTCCAGGGCCTCCATATCATCCACCATGTGAGGGGTCCAAACCTGGACATAGTATTCTAGATGAGGCCTGACCAAGGCCATGTACAGGGACAGAATAGTATTTCTTGTTTTGTATTTAATTGTCCTGGCAATACATCCTAACGCTCCATTTGCTTTTGCAATAGCCTCATGATACTGGTCATAAACTTTCAATGACTTCTGCTCTATAATAGTTTCGGTACTGGAATTCATTTATTAACCAATTTTCTAGTTCACTGACCTGTTTCCTTCTGCTATTGTAGAGTGCAAGTAGTCGACCATATTGGCATGCCCATATCAGTTTTAATATCTGTGGAATGTTTGTTTTTAACTATCATTACTGTGTTGCATCTCATAGGAACATAGGAACAGGAGTAGGCCATTCAGCCCCTCGTGCCTGCTCTGCAATTTGATAAGATCATGGCTGATCTGTGATCTAACTCCATATACTTGCCTTTGGCCCATATCCCTTAATACCTTTGGTTGCCAAAAAGTTATCTATCTCAGATTTAAATTTAGCAATTGAGCTGGTATCAATTGCCATTTGCGGAAGAGAGTTCCAAACTTCTACCACCCTGTGTGTGTAGAAATGTTTCCTAATCTCACTCCTGAAAGGTCTGGCTCTAATTTTTAGACTGTGCCCCCTACTCCTAGAATCCCCAACCAGCGGAAATAGTTTCTCTCTCTCCACCCTATCTGTTCCCCTTAATATCTTATAAACTTCGATCAGATCACTCTTCTAAACTCTAGAGAATACAACCCCAATTTGTGTAATCTCTCCTCGTAATTTAACCCTTGAAGTCCATGTATCATTCTAGTAAACCTACGCTGCACTCCCTCCAAGGCCAATATGTCCTTCCGAAGGTGCGGTGCCCAGAACTGCTCACAGTACTCCAGGTGCGGTCTAACCAGGGTTTTGTATAGTTGCAGCATAACCTCTGCCCACTTGTATTCTAGTCCTCTAGATATAAAGGCCAGCATTCTATTAGCCTTATTAATTATTTTCTGCACCTGTTCATGACACTTCAATGATCTATGTACCTGAACCCCTAAGTCCCTTTGGACATCCACTGTTTTTAACTTTTTACCATTTAGAAAGTACCCTGTTCTATCCCTTTTTGATCCAAAGTGGATGACCTCATATTTGCCTACATTGAATTTCATTTGCCACAGTTTTGCCCATTCACCTAATCTATCAATATCACTTTGTAATTTTATGTTTCCATCGACACTGCTTACAATGCCACCAATCTTTGTGTCATCGGCAAACTTAGATATGAGACTTTCTATGCCTTCATCTAAGTTGTTAATAAATATTGTGAATAATTGAGGCCACAAGACAGATCCCTGCGGGACTCCACTAGTTACATCCTGCCAATGTGAGTACCTACCCATTATCCCTACTCTCTGTCACCTTTTGCTCAGCCAACTTCCTAACCAAGGCTGTACTTTTCCCTCGATTCCATGGGCTTCTATCTTAGCTAACAGTCTCTTATGTGGGACCTTATCAAATGCCTTCTGGAAGCCCATATAAATAACATCCATTGACATTCCCCTGTCTACTACTTTAGTCACCTTTTCAAAAATTTCAACCAGGTTTGTCAGGCACAACCTACCTTTCACAAATCCATGCTGGCTCTCTCTGATTAACTGAAAATTCTCGAGGTGTTCAGTCACCCTATCCTTAATTATAGACTCCAGCATTTCCCCCACAACAGATGTTAGGCTAACTGGTCTATAATTCCCCGGTTTCCCTCTCTCTCCTTTCTTAAAAAGCGGAGTGACATGTGCAATTTCCAATTTAGAGGGACAGTTCCTGAATCTAGAGAACTTTGAAAGGTTATAGTTAGGGCATCTGCAATGTGCTCACCTACTTCCTTTAAAACCCTGGGATGGAAACCATCTGGTCCTGGGGATTTGTCACTCTTTCGTGCTATTATTTTCTTCATTACTGTTGCTTTACTTATGTTAATTTTATTGAGTCCCTGTCCCCGATTCAATATTAGTTTTCTTGGGATTTCCGGCATGCTATCCTCTTTTTCTACTGTAAATGCAATGCAACCAAAATGTCAAACGTTAGTTTACCATTAAAAAAAAATCAGCACATAACCTTAGTTGTTTAACTGGCTTGTTTGTGCTTTGGTATGAAAAGGCCACATAACCAGTAATAAGAGTGATATTTCATAGAAATATTTCCTAGAAATTCATTTCTCCAAAGCTTACATTTCTAACAAAATACAAACGCAGAGTTTTGCTCTCTTTTCCATTCCACATTTCTTTCCTGGAAACAAAGCGAAGAAGTGAGAAATAAAATTCAGTCCATGACGCCTGAAATAGTAAAGTTTTCATGCCTTCAACTTGCAAGTATGGATGTCATTTTATACAGTTTAATAATACAGCAGTGGGCCTCTTTTAAGCTGAGCAGCAAAATTCCAGTAAATAATATGATGGGTTTCCCAGAAATGCAGCGAAGCCATGTTCAGTCCCTAACAACACAGCTAAGCTGAATCTCAGTGGGGAACATGGCTGTACAGATAAGACAAAGATTCTTCTTTGTGGGTTCTTCATGTTGCCTCAGCAAGGGTCAGTCACCTGATTCTTTGAGCAAACCATCATTTTGTTCCTCTTGTGGAATGGTGTTCGTTACAACAATAGCTTCAAAGCCAGCATCAGTAATTTGGCAAATGGCCGAAAACAAAAGATTGTATGAGTGAGGATAACATAAACTTTCTTAGCACCAGCTGCTTCCACATGTGTCAGTCATGTCATCCACAAGAATGGACACTCGGTCTTTCACACCACCAATGAGTACCGTTCTATCCACCTCATTTGCCTTCTTCCTTTCTTTGTCGATCAACATCAACAACTTGCATTTATCCAGTGCCTTTAACATAGTGAAACGTCCCGAAGAGCTTCACAAGAGCGCAATCAGACAAAAATTGACACTGAGCCAAAGAAGGAGACATTAGGACAGGTGACTAAATGCTTAGTTGAAGAGGTACGTTTTAAGCAACGTCTTAAAGAAGGAGAGGGCTGGAGAGGCGGAGATGGAATTCCAGATTGGAGCAAATTCAACACTCATTTTGTCAACAACTGATGTAACCCTTTTAGCTCCCTCAGCATCTTGAAAGACAATTATGTAATTCTGGAATATTCTCCTTTACCCATTGCAGTACTGCTGGTTCTGCATACAAATTATCCAAAGGGCTATGAAAGAAACCCTGTATATTACAGCCAGGCATTCGTATCCATGGTGATGCTATGATCTGCTTCTGCAACTGACAGCATGTTGGTCAGAAGCTTGGCTGAAGTATGGGCACAGCTCTTGCCCTTCTTGTGTTGTCTGGCATATGGAAAACACGGACTAACTCCTGTGACTCAAGATGATGATGCAAAGTTGCAGGCATTGATCGTGATAATCAACTCCATCAAATTGTCCTTGATTTCTCAGCCACTTTGGATGATGGTACACTCGTTCCCCTCTCACAGTCCCTCCAATACTCACACGCGTTCTCCTGGTTGCTGAATTTCTTGACCAACAGTTTGCCCAGCTCAGAACCCAAGCCTGTCAGCCACTCTCTGCGAGAGGTCCTGCTGCAAGCTGCCGCTCAAGAGCACAAGCATACAGCACGATGGTGGCGTGTCTCCCTGTCGGTGACTCTTCCTTTCTCTCTCTGCCGGAACCTTCCTCACGGCTCCTCACGTGAACCAATCAGATTAATTAATACCTTTAACCTCTGTTCTCCGCAAATAGTTCCTTTTTAAAAGATCCAGAGTTAAATACTTTCTCTGGTGACCTGTTCTACTTGAACCACTGGTTGCCAAATACAGGCCAGGCACTCCCCCGCTGGAAAAGAGAAAAACTATAGGGCGCACAGTTCGAATAAGTTGTTTTATTTTACTAGGGTTTTTGATGCTGTTACAACCTTGCCTCCTAAAAGCATTCTCTTTCCTTCTTTTGTTGGGGAGGAAGCAAGAAAATGGCAGTGAACAGTAATGGATCCCAGCCCTGTCAACACGGCCAGGCAGGCCACGAATGGTGGCCCGCAGGCACATGGAGCAATAAATGTGCCAAGAACCACAGGTGCTTGGGGCCTCTGGAGCAAGCCTTTACGCACCGTCATGGTCACATAGCCCAACAGACGGTTCCGCGTCTTATGCTGTTGTGATATTATGTTTTGCTTTGTTACATCTGCTGATGAGACCAATGAACTGTGGTCCAAAAGAGATGAGAGAATGCCTGACACCAAACGCCTGACAGCAAAAAAATCTTTCGATAAAATAGCACTCGACTTACCGAAAAAGCAGCACCTTTGTCAGGGGTTCTGCAGTCTGGACTGTGCTCGGTTCATTGATGTGGTTAAGAAACTGCACAAAGACCCATTCAAGATATTACACAATCACAACTTCCTTTAGCAAATCTTACAGTAATTAAGCTAATGAACATAATGTGCAATAGCTCCCTTCTACTACTTAGCATTACTCACACAGTATTACATAATCTGTAACTGCTACTGAAACCTCTAATGAACACAGCTCTCATGATAGTCTATAATCTAGGGGTCATACAGCACTGTAGAAAAATGCATGCGGTACTTTTAATATTTCCCTGATGGAGAGGATTCTGATACGCTGCTGTGTAATGTGCTCTCTGTCCATCTAATGTTCTTGGGCATAATTTTAGCCCGGAACCAGGAAGGGGGCGGAAGGGTCGAATTGCGGATGGGAAACCCGGACGTACAGGTCTCTCGGACGTCCTTACGATTTTGACGTAAGGACGTCTTGTTTTTTTGACCATTTCCCGCCTGACAGGCCGGTCTGATTGACAGGCTGGTCTCAGTCGGACCCGAGAAGAACAAGAGGTAAATGTTCAGGTAAGTCTTAGATTGGATGGATGTGGGGGGGAGGGGGCATGGGGAGGCGCATGGGGTCATCGGTGGGGGAGTCAGTCATTAGGGTCAGTCATTGGGGGGGGAGTTAGTCATTGGGGGTCAGTCATCGGGGGGAATCAGTCATTGGGGGGGTCAGTCATCGGAGGGATCGGGGATCATTGGGACGGGGATCGGAGGTCATCAGGGGTCAGATACCGAGGGGGGTTCGGGATCGAAGTTCATTGCTAGGGTCGCGATCGTTGGGGGGGGGGTCGCGATCATTGTTGGGGAGGGTTCGCGATCGTTGGAGGGGTCGCTGCAGGTAGGCTTGTTGGGGCCTGGGGGAAGCACTCCTGCAGTGTCGGGCCTCCTCGCCTCCTCTCAAGCGGCGTGAAGGAGAAGGCCTAGGAATCCCAGCCTCCAACGGCTAAAATCACAAAACCTGAAAAAAATGGAGGCCCACAGCCTCCTTGAAAGGTTTTAATGACAACCCACGATTTGTTTTTGTTGCGGTTATATCTTATTGTTTGTCCCATCTGTTAAAGTCTGCCTGAGCCATTCACCATCTGCAGCTGGCAGAGCGGATGAAATACATCATCCCGCATCTCTACCAATGCCAACTCTTTATCCTTCTGTTAGGAGGTGAGCCTGGGCCCAACCAACCCATCATTTGTACCCTCACAACCTGCCTCAGCTTAAGGCCTTCTTCTGAGGGGCATGGCTGAAGTGGGAATCTCGTTGTGTTGCTTTTTTTAATTGAGAAAGCTAGGTAAAGCACCAAGGCTATGTGACACCAAGCCTGAGTTTTAAAAAAATGGATTTTAGTAGATTATAGATTATAGGAGGAAAGGACAGTCAGTGGAGGTAGGGAGTTCCACAGTTTTGAGGTCCTGGGAAAAGAAGATGACAACATAAGTATAGATGAGAAAGGCCATTTGGCCCATCTTAATTCATCCATCCAGTTAGATCCTAATGTCTCCCCATTGTAGTGTCCAATCGTTCCTTAAATGTTTCCAGGGTTTTTGCCACCACTAGTTTATCTGGAAGTTTATTCCACATGTTGATCAGTCTTTGTGTAAAAAGAATTTCTAGATACCAGTTTGAACCTGCATCCCCTAGTTCTACTTCCACAGTTTAATTTAAAGTGATATTCTGGGTTAACTTTTTTGTACCTTTAGTAATCTTCTCTACCTCTACAAGTTCTCAGAAGCCTCCTTTCTAGGCTGTAAAACCCAAAGCTATCAAGTCTCTCCTCATAACTCAAACCCTTGACAATAGGCATCAGCCTCATGGCTCTTCTCTGCACTGCCTCCAGCATTTGAATGTCTTGGCACGTTTCTTGGCAACCAGAACATGGCGCAGTATTCAAGTTGCTGTCTGACCAGAGCACTGAGCAGTTTGATTATTCTTCCTCTGACTTATATTTTACTGTTTTGGCTATTGTAATTCAACATCCTATTGGCTTTGTTAATTGCTGCTCTACATTGGTTGGACATGTTTAACGTTGGGTCTACTAAGACTCCTTGGTCTCTTTCAGTTTCATCCTTGGTTATCTCAAACCATTCGTGGAGTTTGTGTTTCATCTATTTTTCCTTCTTATGTGTAAAACTTTACATTCGTCTGCATTGTTCTGCTCACTTAAATTTTTTGTTCAACTCATTCTGTAATTTCTGAGCTGCCTCCTCCGCCCAGTTTGCCTACTGGTGTGATATCCGCAAATTTAGCCACTTTTTATAGAGTTTCTGAATCCAAGTCATTTATATAAATTAGAGACAAAGGTGGTCCCAACACTGAGCCCTGATGTACCCCACTGAGTATTCCCCCCACCCACCCTACTCTGTCATGACTCCTCTATTGATTACTTGTTGTCTCCTACCATTCAGCCAATTTCTTGTGCATTCACAGGGCTTAACCTGAATCCTCACAGCTTTCAGTTTAATTAATAGCCTTTCGAGTGGAACTTTATCAAAAGCCTTTAGTAGGGCAAAGGGGAAAATAACTGGATGAAGAGTTGAGGAACTAAAAAGGTGGGAGGGAAGTGGAAGAAGTTGAGTCAGAGAATGATTATATAAGAATGAGACAGGACAAATAGAAGGAAAAGGAGAGAGTAAGAAACACATTTTTAGGATAATCATCTCTGCCATTTTAGTGGAGGTGCTCACCCATTTAAAATAAACAAATTAACACCTGCATTAAAATAGCAGACAGGGGAATGTCAAATAAACATGTTAAGCATTAATCCACCAACACTGACAACAATCAATTCTGGGCAAGCACCTCAGGACACTGGAACACCCTTGTAAGATTCAACAGTGTCTATAAGAGGTGACAGTGATGTTATCCCCAATCTAATTGGGGAATCAAAGATGTGATCCTATCTTCTTCTAATGCTCTTTATAGTGTGATGGTGTAACAACTTATGCACCACCAAACTACTTACATCCTGCATATTTTCTCGAGATACTAACTGCTGAAATGGTGCCAGACCCAGACTGCAAGAATTTTAAGACAAATAGAGGCAAGTACAAAGAATGGAAAGATGAATCACCTCTTGGACACCTTTGTGAAATTTCTAGCAACCAATTATTGACGATTGCTATTATTCATGACTGTTTCTCACTTTTCAAACTGGACCCAAAATCAATAACTTAAAACAAGATGCTGAAATTGGGAAATATTGGTCATTTAACCGATGTAAGCGTCAGGGATGAAAACATGGGGAGGAAAGGCTAATTCTCCTCTCTCGTCCCAACAAATTAATTGGTATCTACATCCCACTGTAATATTGGCTGTGGAAATTCGCCACAATCAATACAGAGCTATCGATTACTGGGAGCTTTTAACTTCTGGCTGACTTCAGTTTAATTTGGAACTGAAGCTCATGTACGTGAGATAACTGTCAAGATCATCTCGCATGAATCATGTTGCTGATTTGACCTTTAGTTTTCCTTTGAATAGAAGCAAGCATCAAACCCAGGACTCCTTGCTACAACTTTACATCAATTTCCTATAAAGTGGATCACTTCTATGTTAAATGTTGCGGCCCTCTTTTTATTGTTTTAAAAATGTCTACCTTTTGTTTTCTCCATCCCAGTCGGACCCCCTTTTTAAAAGTATACGTACATCAATGTAAAATAAACTAATTGCTTGCTGTTCATAATAGTACTAAATACAACAAGGATAGTTTGAAGCTAAACATTAGCAAGAACGAAACCATTGTCTTCAGCCCTAGACACAATCTCTGTACCCTTGTCACTGGTTCCATCCCCCGCCCCCCGCCCCAGCCACTGTCTCAGGCTGAACCAGACTGTTTGCAATGTTGGAATCCTGTTCAACTCTGGGCGGAGTTTCCGATCCCATATCATCTCCATCACAAAAGATTACCTACCTCCACCTTCATTTCCTGCGTTTCCTACATTGCAACAGTGACCACATTTCAAAAAAGTAATTCATTGGCTGTAAAGCGCTTTGGGATGTCCTGAGGTCATGAAAGGCACTATATAAATGCAAGTCTTTCTTCCTTTCATAACATCACCTGCCTCGGTCTCATCTGCTGCTGAAAGCTTCATTCATGCCGTTGTCATCTCCAGACTCAATTACTCCAATGCTTCCTCATCTTAGATAGCTTCTAGAAACAGAACCATGGTGAAAAACAGATTGGCTTACCTACCCTTGTTATTTTTTGAGGATGTGAAATCTCTCCCCCTTTTTCTTCACGTCAAGTATTACTGGGCCACACACCTCCTGGGACTCAAAAGTCAAGTGGGTGGCCTACTCACAAGCCTCCTCTTTAGCAGTCAGTGTGACAACCATCCCTCCAACTGTTTTACGCTATTGTTGTTAACTAACAAGGTTGATCTCTACAGATAATCACGCGTGAGTAAAGGAGGCCATTCTGTGCATGAACAGTTCACGATATTTTCTAGAAGGATGCACAAAACGGTGTTCTGTCTGCGCAACAGGATTCCCCCCCCCCTCCATTTCATTTATACCCATGATTCAATTGAACTCCAAGTTCAGCCAAGAGTGGTTTTGTACAAGGATGAAGGATAATGGTCTAGTATTTCTGATCTACAGCAGAAGGCAAAGTCCGTGACACTGAACCCAGTTACAACAATAGAATCTCCTGCAAAGCCATCAATCTGTACTGCCTTGTTTTTAACAATTTAACGTGACTAGGTCGAATTCAGATTAGAATTTTTGACATGCTCATCCCTTGAGGCCAGAATGAATACCTCACTATTGATTCTTTTTCAGCAGCACAAACGTATTCCCTGAATAGTTGTATCTGCACATTTCATGCATAAGCTGAATCGGCTAAGTATGAGTCTGCATCTTGATCCAGTCTCTGCTGCAATCGCAGGGTTTAGAGAGCTAATACTTGAGCCTTTTGCTGCAGATTGCTTTTCTTCCATTATCATTAATGCTTATGTGTTTGTTTATAGAAAGAAAAGAAAGAATTTGCATTTATATAGCGCCTTTCATGACTTCAGGATGTCCCAAAGAGCTTTACAGCCAATGAAGTACTTTTGAAGTCTAAGATAGGAAATGCAATGGCACTGCAAGAATCCACAAACAGTAATGAGATGATGATCAGATAATCCGTTTTAGTGATGTTAGTTGAGGGATAAATATTGGCCCAAGACATTGGGGAGAACTCCCCATCTTCTTCGAATAGTGCCATGAGATCTTTTACTTCCATCTGAGAAACCAAAGCCCCATCTGCCCTAATGTCTCATCCGAAAGAGGGCACCTCTGACAGTGCAGCGCTCCCCCTGATGCAACATTTACCCTAAATCTCCCCAATTTATCATGTCCCCATTTTCCTTACTTTAAAATTATTTTTAAAATTTCACCTCATTTGTTTTCTCCTCCCTTTCAGGTTCTGCTCCCCATACCAAGCATCATTCATGGGCTACGAGAACAGATAGTCCGCCCGTTAGCTCCTGCTCCAACTAACCACAGGGAGGTATACGAAAGCAGCCTGGAGTACCTTCTACTACTATTTCCCCTTTGTTCCTTGTGGGGAAGCTACCTGACACTTTTCTTCTCGAATAGTTTTTTCTCTATTCAACCTCCTTCAACATCGGGGACAGGTAAGCAAATCATAAGCATCTTGTCACAATGTTGCTCCTTCATGCTCATTTAACCATGGAATGTGTATATCAGTACACGCCACAAACTGGGGTCCAGCTGAGAACTGATGAATCTCACCAACGTGATGGACAAAGTGAGCAAAAAGAAGGTAAGTGAAAGAAAAAAGCCCAGCAGAGGTGAGATGTAAATATGGAAACAAATAAAGGAGAGAGTTCAATGAAAGGAGAAACACTGGATGTGAAGAGAGGAAAATCAGGAGAACAGAAGAAATTTCTTCTCATCTTCGAAAGTCACTCTTCAACCATGC
Source organism: Heptranchias perlo (assembly GCF_035084215.1). Classification (NCBI taxonomy): domain Eukaryota; kingdom Metazoa; phylum Chordata; class Chondrichthyes; order Hexanchiformes; family Hexanchidae; genus Heptranchias; species Heptranchias perlo. The sequence goes on along the minus strand of NC_090348.1, from coordinate 40,587,534 downwards.
CTTCCTCTAATGCTCAGCATCCATTTCTCCTCCATGAGTTGCCTTAAGATATGTACTAGATTTGACAGAATGCCAAAATAAGAAGGGAAGCGTAAGAGTTGATTAGTGGTCTTTTAGACACTATGGGGCTGAATTTACTTGGCTGTTCCACTGGAATTACATCTAGCAGAATGACTCGGAAGAAAAGTTGAAACCTGGGAATTTGTGATCCCGACTTGATTTGAGAATTCCCACTTGACCTTGTGAAGCCTCCACCCGCCCCTTACAAGACTTCTGACATTGGGAGTTCCCATATGAGACCTGGCGTAAGTCTGGGGGCTGGTACACCCGGTAAGATGAGGCATACCAGTGTCCAGAAGGGCACATGTGAGCCTTACCAAGGTGGGAAAAGGTGTATGGAGTTGAGGCCAGGGAAGAGGCCTGGAACCCAAAAGATATCAAATTTTTAAAAACTTTTAGTTTTTCACCCCCAAACCCTCCCTTAAACAGGGGGCTGAAGAGGATAGTGTCTTAAAATGTACTACTTTGCACTTCTCTACATTGAACTGCATCTGTAACCGATTTGCGCATCCCACTAACCTGTCTATGTCACCTGCAGTCCCCTGCATTTTGTCCTCACTGTTTGCCACTAATTTGGTTTCATTAGCAAACTTTGATGTCATTCTTTTTGGGCCTGTGTCTAAATCATGTATATAAACAGGAAATAAGTGAGGTCCCAGCACAGATCCATGGAGCCAATGGTGCAGTGTCAATTTTAGAAATGGGTATTGTACATCATAGATGAAAATATCTATAGCAGGGGCATGCCCCATAAAATGTAGATTTTTAATTTTATTTGGTGCATTTCCAGTGTTTTGTGGTACACTTTTTCTTATATATACATAGTGACTCCAAACTTCTTTGGGCTGCCACTGTAACCCTGGCAGGAGCCCATCGGAACATGCAGGGATTCAGTAGTGTCAGGTCTCCGTTTATTCCAGGACTGCCTGGTCGGTTTTGTAAAAGACAGAAGCTCCAAATGGCCATTACAAGCCCAATGACACTATGGAGTGGCCCTGGGGCAGAGCCAAGGGTGGGGACTCCCTACACTGAACGTTGTCGCTTCCATTGTCGTTCATCTCATTTGCTGTTTGTGGGCCCTTGCTGTGCACAATTAGGTGCTGCGTTAGCCTACATAACAACAGCACTTCAAAAGAAATTCATTGGTTGTGAGGGGCTTTGAGATCTCCAGAGGATGTGATAAGGCACTATATCGATACAAGACGGTTCTATCCTCCCTTGCCCAAGGACCCACCTGCATCTGCGACTCTTCTGTTGCTCTCTGTTTGACTATTTCAAGTTCTCTGGCCTCCTTCATCTCCTTTTCATCATGGATGTGCAGTCCCTGCAGCCATCTGCTTCTTCCTTGAACAGGGCTCTGTTGCTCTCCATCCACCACACCCTCCTCTACCAGGCTGAACTTGTTCTCACCTTAAACAACTTCTCTTTTAACTCCACTCAATTCCTCTAGCCAAAAGGTGTTGCTATGGGAACCTGCATAAGCTCCAACCATGTATATCTTTTTGTAGCATATGCAGAACATCTTTGTTCCAATCTTATGCAGGTCCCCACCTTGACTTCTTCTTTGAATTATATTGCTGGCTGTTTACTTCCTGCTCATGCTTTAATCTTAAGAATTTCATTAACGGTTTTGACAGAGTAAGTAAGGAGAAACTGTTTCCAGTGGCAGAAGGGTCGATAACCAGATGACACAGATTTAAGGTGATTGGCAAAAGAACCAGAGGCGACAAGAGGAAACATTTTTTTAACGCAGCGAGTTGATATGATCTGGAATGCACTGCCTGAAAGAGTGGTGGAAGCAGATTCGGGGAATTGGATGACTACTTGAAGGGAAATAATTTACAGGGCTATGGGGAAAGAGCAGGGGAGTGGGACTAATTGGATAGCTCTAGCAAAGAGCCGGCACAGGCATGATGGGCCGAATGGCCTCCTCCTGTGCTGTACCATACTATGATACTATGATACAAAGATGCTTCCAATTTCCATGCATTCCTCACCTCATCTCTGACTCTCCCCTTCCCTTGCTGGATTTGTTTTTCTCTCCATCTCTGGCAATGAGCTTTCTATTTCCACCTATTACTAGGCCACTGACTCTCACAAACACTTGGCTATTGCTTCTTTCTACTCTCTTTCTGTAAAGACTTCACTCTTTTCTCCCAGTTTCTCCAGCACTATCACGTCTGTTCTGGTAGCTACACTTTTTGCACCAGAACTGCCAAAGTATCCTCCTTTTTCACATCCAAAGTTTCCCCTCAACAGTGGTCCACAAAACACTCAACACTAGCCCTATTTTATACGCCTCTGCTCTCACCCCCTCCTGCTCCTCTCATAACAACTAGTTTCCTTTATCCTCACATCCATCACCACTAGGCTTCACATTTACTGGATTGTCTTCTGCCATTTCTGCCACATAAAACATGATGTCGTTGACAAACATGTCTCACCCTACCCTCTCCGTTTTTAACTTTCCAGTGGTACCATTTCTTCTGGGATACTCTTTTTCTCCCTTCCATCACTCCAGCTGCTCTTCTTTTAGCACTTTCTGCTGCAGATGTAACACCCGTTCGTTCACCTCCCCTGAGCATTCCTTCAGTTTGAGACAGCAAATTATATGTATTTCCTTCAGTCCAGAATACCGGAGACCAAACGCAGCTCAAGTGATTGCTTTGCTGAGCAGCTGTATCCACAAGTGTGACCCTGGCATCATTGTCTCTCCTACACTGTTCCAACCAAGCTCAATGCAAGCTTCAGGAGCAATATGTCATCTTTCTCCTGGCACTCTGCAGCCCTTTGGTGTGATCATTGATTTTTAGGTCCTTCAGACCTTAGCTACATCCCCTATTTTCTTTAAAGCAGGGGGTGTAAGTGATGCAGAATGTGTCTGTCAGTGCCCAGGCTGAGGGATGGTGGCTTGATTTTCCAAATGTTAGCCCTTTGTGATCTAGCTGGTAGGGGGTGGTGGTGGTGGTGTTCGGTGGGTGGGGGCGGTGGTGGCTTTAGACTATTTCTTCTCTTTTTAGCAATTTTAGTTTTCTTTTCAAACCACCTGCAGATATTATTCTTCCCTCCTGGTTTCTTTGATTTCCTGGCTTATCGTTTTCTTGAATAAAGATGAAACATTGCCACTTTACACTCCTTTTGCATAATTCCCTCTGGCAATTTCAGTGGAATAAGAACAGATCTGGCACAGGTAAATTGGAATCAAAGATTGGCAGGCAAAACAGCAATTGAACAATGGGCAGCCTTTAAGGAGGAGCGGGTGCAGTCTAGGTACATTCCCACGAAGGAGAAAGGTAGGGCAACTAAAGCCAGAGCTCCCTGGATGACAAAAGAGAGAGAGTAACATGAAGCAGAAAAAAGGGGCCTATGACAGATGTCAGGTTGACAACACAAGTGAAAACCAGGCTGAATGTAGAAAGTTCAGAGGGGAAGTGAAAAAGGAAATAAGAGGGGCAAAGAGAGAGTATGAGAATAGACTGGCGGCCAACGTAAAAGGGAATCCAAAAGTCTTCCATAGGCATGTAAACAGTAAACGGGTAGTAAGAGGAGAGGTGGGACCGATTTGGGACCAAAAAGGAGGTCTACTCATGGACGCAGAGGGCATGGCTGAGGTACTAAATGAATACTTTGCATCTGTTTTTACCAAGGAAGAATATGCTGCCAGAGTCTCAGTGAAGGAAGATATAGTTGAGATACTGGATGGGCTAAAAATTGATAAAGAGGTGGTACTAGAAAGGCTAGCTGTACATAAAATAGATAAGTCACCTAGTGCGGATGGGATGCATCCTAGGTTGCTGAGGGAAGTAAGGGTGGAAATTGCGGAGGTACTGGCCATAATCTTCCAAACATTCTTAGATACAGGGGTGGTGCCAGAGAACTAGAGAATTGCAAATGTTACATCCTTGTTCAAAAAAGGGTGTAAGGATAAACCCAGCAACTATAGGCCAGTCAGTTTAACCTCGGTGGTGGGGAAACTTTTAGAACCGATAATCCGGGACAGAATTAGCAGTCACTTGGACAAGTGTGGATTGATTAGGGAAAGCCAGCACGGATTTGTTAGAGGCAAATCATGTTGAACTAACTTGATTGAGTTTTTTGATGAGGTAACAGAGAGGGTAGGTGAGGGCAATGCAGTTGATGTGGTGTATATGGACTTTCAAAGGGTGTTTGATAAAGTACCGCACAATAGGCTTGTCATCAAGATTGAAGCCCATGGAATAAAAGTGGCAGTAGCAGCATGGATACAGATTGGCTAAGTAACAGGAAACAGAGAATAGTGGTGAAGGTTGTTTTTCAGACTGGAGGGAGGTGTACAGTGGTGTTCCCCAGGGGTCGGTACTAGAACCACTGCTTTTCTTGATATATATTAATGACTTAGACTTGGGTGTACAGGGCACAATTTCAAAATTTGCAGATGACACAAAACTTGGAAGTGTATTGAGCAGTGAGGCGGATAATGATAGACTTCAATAGGATATAGACAGGCTGGTGGCATGGCGGACACGTGGCAGGTGAAATTTAACGCAGAAAATTGTGAGGTGATACATTTTGGTAGGAAGAATGAGGAGAGGCAATATAAACTAAAGGGCACAATTCTAAAAGGGTTATAGGAACAGAGAGGTCTGGGGGTATACATATCGTTGAAGGTGGCAGGGCAGGTTGAGAAAGCGGTTAAGAAAGCATACGGGATCCTGGGCTTTATAAATAGAGGCATAGAGTTCAAAAGTAAGGAAGTCATGATGAACCTTTATAAAACACTGGTTCGGCCACAACTGGAATATTGCGTCCAGTTCTGGACACCACACTTTAAGAAAGATGTGAAGGCCTTAGAGAGGGTGCAGAAGAGATTTATTAGAATGATTCCAGGGATGAGGGACTTTAGTTACATGGATAGACCGGTGAAGCTGGGGTTGTTCTCCTTGGAACCGAAAAGGTTGCGAGGAGATTTGATAGAGGTATTCAAAATCATGAAGGGTCTAGACAGAGTAGGTAGAGAGAAACTGTTCCCATTGGCGGAAGGGTCAAGACCAGAGGACATAGATTTAAGGTGATTGGCCAAAGAACCAACGGTGACATGAGGAAAAACTTTTTTACACAGCGAGTGGTTAGGATCTGGAATGCACTGCCCGAGGGGGTGGTGGAGGCAGATTCAATCATGGCCTTCAAAAGGGAACTGGATAAATATTTGAAAGAAAAAAATTTGCAGGGCTACAGGGATAGGGTGGGGGAGTGGGACTAGCTGGATTGCTCTTGCATAGAGCTGGCACAGACTCGATGGCCGAATGGCCTCCTTCCGTGCTGTAACCTTTCTATGATTCTATGAAAACCAGAGTCTGGCAAGACCTGGACAACATCCAGGCTTGGGCTGCTAAATGGCAAGCAGTATTCAGGCCACACAAGTGCTAGTCAATGATCATCTCCAACAAGAGAATCTAATACTTCCCCTTGAAATTCAATGACATTACCATTGTCAAATTCCCCACCATCAACATCCTGGGGTTCAGAAACTCAACTGGACCAGCCACATAAATGCTATGACTACTAGAGCAGGTCAGAGGCTGGGTATTCTATCGCGAGTGGTTCACCTCCTGACTCCCCAAAGCCTCTCCACCACCTACAAGGCACGTCAGGAGTGTGATGGAATACTATCCATTTGCTTGGATGGGTGCAGCTACCACAACTCATGAAGCTCGACACCTTCCAGGACAAAGCAGTCGGCTTGATCGGCAGCCCATCCAGCAAAGTAAACATCCACAACCACCAGCTAGTGTGTACCATCTACAGGATGCACAGCAGTAACTCACCAAGGATTCTTCGACAGCACCTCCCAAACCCACGACATCCACCACCTAGAAGGACAAAGGAAGCAGGTGCACGAGAATACCATCACCTTCACGTTCCCTTCCAAATCACACAGTATCCCGACTTGGACATATATCGCCGTTCATTCATCGTTGTTGGGTCAAAATCCTGGAACTCCCTAACAGCACTGTGGGAGGACGTTCACCACATGGTTCAAAAACAAGGCTCACCACCACCTTCTCAAGGGCAACTAGGGGATGGGCAATAAATGCCGGCCTCGCCAGCGACGCCCACGTCCGAAGAATGAATTTAAAACGTCTCCACCCAACTGACAGCTCTAAAAAGTGCTGACAACAGACATGTGTGGACGAATACACAAACACTCTTTAATCTTCACATGTCATAAGACTTATATCCAGGGCTGTTTTTGAGGTGATTGTCTTCTGGAGTTTTGGAGCTGTTGGCCAGATTTTCCCTAGTTTTCTGGGTTAACTTTGCTTGTTGATTACCAATGATAACGAGTGAGATTTCATAACTATTGTTAGCCGGGTTCAAGGGTGCGACACAAACACTGTCATTTTGCGGTTTATCCTCCCTCGAATGTGCAAATGCTGATGTGGACATCTCTCGACTGCGCGTGCGCGAATAATTGCCCGGCCTCTCAGGGACCCACCTGCGCCTGCGCAAAAAGAAACACGCGCCTCGGAAGAGCCACCCGCGCCTGCGAGGGAGGGGCGAATGCGCGTGCGCAATCGGTCGACGAGCAGCGGGCGTTTTAACGCATGCGTGCTAGGGCGCCCTGTGCGTTTTTTTTAAAAACAAAACCCAAATCCTCCCCCCTCCCTCCTCCTCCTCTCCTCCGCCTAAGTGCGCGTGCGCTGCTCAACCTGCGCGCCCGTAGGAGATTAGACTTCGCCGCCGCTCAGCAACCGGCCGCTGCCGCCATCATCGTTATCACCATGAATGAGGAGTACGACGTGATCGTGCTGGGCACCGGGCTCACGGTGAGTTTGCCTCCTTTCCCCCCCCCCCCCCCCCCTCTCTCACCCGTGTGTTGAGAGGCGGTCAGTCGGTAGGTTCTCGGGGTGTGTGAGGGAGGGAGACCGCCCGCCGCCGCCGCCGCCGCCCGCTTAGGCCTCAGGCCTGTCAGTCAGTGCGTCTACTTCAAGTTGGGTCGGGCGGGTGGGCGTATGTGAGGGGCGGTGGGTAAAGGTCTTTGACCACAGGGCGTCGGGTCGGGTGGGGTCGGGGTGGGGAGAGCGGAGAGGCTGTTGTATTTTGAAGGAATTTAATTTTTTTTTTCTCTCCGGCTTTGGGCGGAAGCCTTTTATTTTTAATCTTTCCCTGTGCCTTTTCTATTTTTTATTGTGTTCACGGTCGTTTCCTTCTCCGTCTTCCCCGGAGGAAGATTTATGATTCCTATATTCTTGGGTTACGCAAACGGCACAGGGTTTTTCTTTTTTAAATACCGGAAGCTTGTGCGTTTGCGGTGGTGAAGTCTGAGGCTGGGGAACTGGGTGGCGACAGGTCATAGGTTTTTTTTTGGCAACACATTTTAATGGTTTGGTCAGTAATAAAGGTGTTTAAGCAATAATGTGTGTTCTCAATATATTATAAACTACCGTAAATGTGTGGGATTTTAAAGTGGAAATATGCAACTATGCTTTTCACATCTCCTCCTTTCATTATTTAGCACGAGCAGGTCGAGCCGTGGGCTGAAATCGCCCTAAAGTGCACAATGTCGTCATTTTATATTTCACTCTACCAGAGTTGCATAAGTTGTCTCTATCGAATGATACTTCTAGTGCACCTACTGGAAGGTTAGGAAGATCTGTTATAAGGCTGGAAGTGATTTCGTGTTTTTAAACTTTACCAAAAGTTTGATAAAATTGTGGCCGAGAGGAAATGTACTACTTTGTATTGTGTGCAATTCTTTTGCAATCCTCTTGTTACCCAGATTGATTGTTTGGATTAAGAGGTGTGATGCGGAGGTAAACAGACGCAGTAGATGCTAAAGATGGTGAGGTTTGGATTTTAGACAGCATGTATTAAATTCTCAGACTTAATACAGATCTGTCTTGATCAGCATAGTTGAACAGCTGATTTATTTACATGATAGGAGTGTGGATTCGTTTTTCACTTGAGGCTTATGTGAGTTCTTTACTGTTCTTGCTTCTGGAGTAAAACTTGTGATATCTGTAAGCATGTAAATATTTTAATGTGTAAATGTTCCTGTACAGATTTTATTACAAATGTGAGGTCTTGCCTCGATGCATGTTGACCTTAAAGCAAAATAGTTTACACTGTTTACTGTGTAGTGAATACATTTAAAATCACGTTGCCTGTGAAAATGCACTCGTTTTACCTTGAGGGGATGAGGGCAACTGTTTCGAATCAATTATGGTTCCAAATTGAAGAGTACATTTTAGGAGAAGTAGCCTTATTCCTCTAGGTTGGTTAATAAGAGTGCATTGGGATTGTGCCATACTTCCTGCCCCTCTTTCTCTTTTTTTTCTCTCCTCTTCCCCTCCCCTCCCCCCCCCATGGAAACTCTATTCTTAAAAAGTTCTTTTGGGAACAACTACTCGATCATTTAATTAAATTGTCTTTTGGCAGCAATCAATTTCTCTACATTTTCCATTTGGCAATTAAAAAACAGGATTACAATGTAAATCCAAACATCTTTTTTCCCCTTGAGTGAAATCCACTGTGGTTTTTAATATGTGGGGCTTGGATGAAATAAGCTTTCTTTGCTCCAAGTTGTTGGTCTGGCTATAAAAAGAAACTGTGTAGGAAAGTCACTGGTCCATTAAGCATGTTCTTTTAATGGATTTTCCTGCCCCCTACCCTAATTGAGTGGGTGGGGAATGTCTATTACACATAACCTAAGATGTGATACCTAAGATTTTCTGGCAAGCCTAGTTGAAGGAAAAGGCCTATAGTGCAGGATACCATGGTTGAAAGAAAAGACAGAACTTGCATTTATATAGCACCTTCCACGACCTCAATGTCCCAGACTGCTTCACAGCCAATGGATTACTTTTTGAGATGTAGTCACTGTTGTAATGTAGGGAAACGCAGCCACCAGTTTGTGCACCAGAAGGTCCCACAAACGGCAATGAACGACCTGATTTTTCAAATGTTAATTGAGGGATGAGTATTGGCCAGGACAACACTGGTGCTCCTCTTTAAATAATGCCATGGGATCTTTTTTGCTGACCTGACTGGGTGGATGGGGACTTAGTTTAACGTCTCATCCAAAAGACAGTGTAGAAATCCCTCGGTACTGCACTGTAGTGTCATCCTAGATTATGTGTTCAATTCTCGAGTAGGGCTTGGACCAATGACCTTCTGACTCGAATGTGCATGCTACCACTGAGCTAAGACTGACACGTTGGACAGAAGCTAGGGGAGAGAGAAGTTTTTTTTAAAAGCCTCTGGCAACTGCTTCAACACACTTATAATTTGGTCCAAGGTTAACTGAGAATCTGCTGTAAGTGGAAGTGCAAAACATTGTAATTCAATGTATTGGAAAATGAACAAAAACTAACTGGCACAGATGGTGGATGGTTTAATTGTGGAAGTTTGTGGGCTAGTCAGCTCTCAGTTCTGCTTTGAATTGAGTGTTGTCGTATGTTATGAAATTGACATATTAGGAAGAGGTAGTTTCACGAAAATAATAGTGATTTGGGGCGACGTGACTTAACAGGAACAAAAGATTTGAAGATTGTGTATTGTCCTGATTGCAAGACCTGGTCTACTTGTTTTTAAAGATACATTTGCTTTAAGTTGTCACTTGAGATTTTTCTGCACTGGACTACTTTTCATGTTGATGCTGAAATCTAAACTTGCTGTTGGGTCAACCAATGATTACAGACCAAGTATTTGTATTAGTGAAGTTTGATACTGAAGGATGAGCAGACCTAAGCAGATTGCTGAATCTGTAAATCCAGAAATTGCAATTATAAAGATAAGCAAGAGGTGAGAAAGATGCATGTTGGGGTGAGGTGGCTGGCTTTTGGAAGGAATTAGGACATGCACAGTAAAGCTGCCAAATCTATAAATTGTGGTTGTAAAACATGCATGTGGTTTAAAAACAAATCTGCAAAATTATTCAGTAAACCACCTTTTTTAAAAAAAAATGTATTAAATTGCATGGTTTGCTTTGAGGATATGACAATCAGCACTATTTTTGTATCTATTGTTTTTAGTTGTCACTTGTGTTCTCCTTTTTAGTTACTTGTGTTCTGCTCTCATCACATCAAAAACAGTTGTACATTTAACAATGGGTGGAGTTTAAAGGCTGTTTCTTGGCCCATTTGTAGGTACCTGAAGCACTTCTTGAATCTTGGCTCCAAGTCTTCCTGCTGTTAAATTGATGCTATTTATAATAGAGCATTGGCTGTACAGAGGTGGGCAGAAGCATTTCAACTGCTTCGCTTGCTGATGGCCATTTTTTGGCACTTATATCGGTGTTTATATTGTCAGCTGAAGTGTCATTGTTGTCGGAGGTGATGCTGAAAACCATTTACTTGTGCTTTGTGTACTATGAATATACAAAAATAATTTGGCTAACTATGCTGCAAAGTCTCTTTAATCATAGTGACATAATTGATTCATTGCAGCTTGAATTTAGTAATTGCACCAGCATTGGTTTTATGATGTTACACCGTGCAATTTAGTAGAGGAACTCTTGAATGTGGAAAAATATGCTGTAATTTCTGTGCATGGTTATTAGGCAGTATGGTCATAGGCACTAAAGTGTTTTGAAAATCAGCTTCAGCAGTGAATCATTAAATCATGGAGCTCTGTGTATTAAATTATTTTTAAAAGTCTGATTTTTGGGTAGAAAAGGTATACTTAATGTACTGACTAGTCATTTTGCTGTTAATATTTGGCTTTTAAATATAAATTGTCTGGGTGGAGTAGGGCAAATAGTTTAAAAGGATCTAAACAGTGACAGTTATTCCTTCCATCCATTGCACTGGTTGCCATTGATTAACAGGGCTTTTCTGCAGTGGTGCTGTTTTAGTTCTGATTCTGGGAGATTGGTGTCTTCAAGCTGGATCCTGGTGTTTATATTGCCAAACCTGGTTCTCTTGTCCCAGAGGAGTTGTCCTGGTCTCCTGGCCAATGTTCATCCCTCAACCAACAACACAAAACAACTGCAAGTGATTACAAAAGAGCAATGGCTTCAAAAGTAATTCATTTGGGTGTGAAGCACTTTGGGAGTGCTCTGAGGATGTGAAAGGCACTATATACAAATGTTTTTATTTTTAAAAAACTTCCAGTTTATTCTTGACTGATTTCACAACTTTCCTGGTGCTGATATGAGACTAACTGGTCCATAGTTCCCCAAGGGAACTTCTTTTATGCCCCCATCCATTTCAAAAGAAACTTAATTTGCTGTTCTCCAATACCATCCCTTATCTAGCAAATCCCTAAACATTTCTTCGTGGTTTAGCCAGCGCATTCTTTGAGTTCCCTATTATCCTATCCAGCCCTGTGCTTTATTCACTTGGATCTTATTCAAGTATCCAGCTCCCAACTCTGTAGTAAAACTATTTTTATTACATCCCTCATTCTGAATGTCTTTGAACACCCACTTTGCTATAGACCTGTACTATCCCGTTCTCTTGTAAATACAGAACTAAAGAACTAATTTAACATTTCAGCTATGTCCACATCTTCACTGATCCCCTTTTCAGATACTCATCATCTGATGATTCCCTGACTCCAAACTGAAATAGAGCCAGTACAAAAGCAGCACGAGTGATTGGTGTTGTCCTTTGAATATCCCACCCTATAATATCAGAAAATGTACATAGGTATGCCTGTTTTGTGAATTATGAAGAATATATTAATACATTGAGTGGCATGCTGATTTTCAACCTAATCAAAATTCTCTTTCAAAACTTTTAGCCTTGCTACCTCACTCCTGCCTTCAAAATACTCCTTTTACCCAGCCTTTGATCAGTCTTTCTCCTTTCCCCCTCTCCTTTTAAAGTGGTCGGGGATGTTTTACAAAGGATATGTAAATTGTATTAATATGTGACCTCAAATTAGAGCTTTATGTCCATGTTATGTGAATCCTGATTCAGAGAACACTTTTTTTCTTTCCTCTTCTACTTTGGTCTTCTGCTCTTTTTGCTTTCCATGTGACATTCTCCTGCTGTCAAGTGACCCGTTCAATCTACTGATTATGTCACTTGCACCAGCTGTAAGGAGTTGCATGGCTGGCTTGGGATGATTTGTTTTTTCACTCCATGTGGGAGTGGTTGGAGTCCTTGGCAAGTCTTCCATATGTGCTCCTCTCTGACTTCTCTCCCTCTGACTTCACAGCTAAGATTGTGCATTCATTTCGCTGGGAAAACCTGACAAATTAATTTTCTATGTTGACAATGCAAGACAAATCTAATTCAACTTGATTCTTAATCATATTACTGAATGAGCATCATCTTGGGTCGTTCTAGTAACTAGTTTCTTGGGAATTTTGAACTTGGGAAATTTTTTTCCCCCTTACAATTTAGAAACTTAAACCATTCCTTAGGATATCAGGCTGTTATGAAGCTAAAAGCTTCTAAATCCAGTGAGTACCAGAGCATTTCATGAGCTAAGCTCTGTAGAAATGGGCTTTTTTTTTATATCTTCATGCTGCTGTGAGGATTTAATTTCAAAATGTCTCCTTCCTCCTCCCTTAACGCCGCCCCCCACCCCCACCGAATTCCTGAAAGTATGAATCAGTAAGAAGAATGAATTTAAACAGTGTAAATATGTTCTTGCAAAAATGTTTGTGGTATCATATGCCTTGGCTCGTCCTTCTTTCCCCCGAACATATGACCTATAAGCTTTCCACTATAGTCCATAGCTACTGTCAGTAATTGGAAAATGATGACTAGAAATAAAAGATTGAGTGTTCAGTGTGTGGGTATATTACACTAACAAGCATCAAGATGCAGGTTAACATAGGGCTCCAACCTATTGCACTGGACCATGTTCTTTTCAGGTGATCCAAATGGGGACTGGTGAACAGAACAAAACTAGATTACAGATGTTCTTGAGTGATATATGGGTCACTGGGTGTTAGAAGCCAACCTGAAAGTAAAACATGTAAAGTGTAGTCCTGCCCTAAAGAGCAGCATGTGGAGTGTTAGTATTGGTAAAGGTAGGGAAGCTGTAATGCTATTGAGACTGAAATTCAAACTCTTGAATTGATGTCAAAGTAGGTACAGCACAGGAGGAGGTTATTGAGCCCATCTGCCTGTGCCAGCTCTTTGAAAGAGGTATCCCATTAGTCCCATTCCCCTGCTCTTTCCCCATAGCCCTATACATTTTTTCCCTTCAAGTATTTATCCGATTCCCTTTTTGAAAGTTACTATTTGAATCTGCTTTCATCAACTTTTTCTGTCCCCTAGCCAGTTTTGTATCCACGCTGCCACTGTCCCTTTAATCCCGACGTGGAGATGCTGGTGATGGACTGGGGTGGACAAATGTAAGGAATCTTACAACACCAGGTTATAGTCCAACAGTTTTATTTGAAAATCACAAGCTTTTGGAGCTTACCTCCTTCGTCAGTCACCTGACTAAGGAGGTAAGCTCCGAAAGTTTGTGATTTTCAAATAAAACTGTTGGACTATAACCTGGTGTTGTAACCTTTAATCCCATGCGCTTTAATTTTGCTAACGAGTCTATTTGGTACTTTATCAAATGCCTTTTTTGAAAGTCTATATACACTTCATCAACCCTCTCTGTTACATCATCAAAGAACTCAATCAAGTTAGTCAAACAGGATTTTCCTTTAACAAATAAGTGCTGACTTTCATTTATTAGCTCATACTTTTCCAAGTACCAATTAATTTTGTCCCGGATTATTGTCTCCATAAGTTTCCCCACCACTGACGTTAGGCTGACTGGCTTGTAATTGCTGGGTTTATCCCTCCCCTTTTTTTGAACAGAGGCATAACATTTGCAGTCCTCCGGCGCCATCCCCGTATCTGAGAATTGGAAGATTGTGGCCAGAGCCTTAGCAATTTCCACCCTTACTTCCCTCAGTAATGTAGGATGCATCCTACCTGGATTGGTTGACTTTTCTACTTTGAGTACTGCCGATCTTTTTTAAGTACCTCCTTTATTTTTATTCTATCCAATATCATTACTACCTCCTCCTTTACTGCTACAATGGAGCATTCTCTTTAGTGAAGCCGGGTGCAAAATATTCATTTAGTACCTCAGCCATCCCTTCTGCCTCCACAAGATCGTTTTTGTCCCTAATCGGTCCCACCCTTCCTTTGATTATCTTTTTACTATTTATATGTATTAGCTAGTTTGTACTTTAGGCTTTTACAAAAGTCAGAAGTAGGTTAAGACTACAACTGGGTGGGGGAAAAACACTGGTCTATGGATCCATATTGGTGATGGGCATGTTGATAAATCCTTTTGTATCTTTTAAAATTCACAATCTGAGGTGTGAAGTCTGAATGCATTAACTGCTCACATAAAAATATCTTATAAATATCCATCGTAAGATCAAAGTATTTTGAATAGTGGATCGTTATCCAGAAATGCAAGTACAAGTCTTATTGATCAGTGACTGCAGAATGGATCTGCAGTTCTGGATATCAGTTTGTTTAATCTTTGTACTATTGTCATTGCTAGCAATTTTTTGATACTTCAAAAGCTTTATAAAGTCTTTTTCTAAGTAGTTGTAGCTTACGGGGATTTCTGGAAGTTGGCAGCAATAATATGCAGCCAGATAAACTTAGACTCTTGTTACTGAGCACTGAAGCTGTGTACTCTAGCTATCGCTTGAAATCAAAATGACAGCCAGTCGTGGAAGGATGGTAGTACCCAGGGGATTAAATCAAATCATGACTGGTATTAGAAGCTGAGTTGTCAGTTTTAAAGCCCATTGGAACCAGTAAATCTTTGGCTTCATTGCACTGTCAATAAAACTGCTTTTGGAAGTTGCAGGTTGGTTAACTTTCATTATCTTAATCCCTGCCCTAATTTGAAAGGGGAATGACGAGTAGTATAATTAGCCCTCTTGCAAGCTATTTTTCAAACTGTCCACTTCAGCCACTGCACTGATGTTCAAGGATTTCTTGCAGCTCCCCGATGAAGATGCTACACTGTAGAATAGCAAGATCGATATGCAAGGGGTATAATTTGTGCTGTTATAGCATTTTTACTAGTAAAGTGGTTTCACCACTTGCATCCTTTCAATTTGTTTCATCGGACTCTTCAGCAAACTCATTGTAAAGCAGATAAATCTAATGGGTTGTAAGAAAAATTGCCTTGAGGGTTTTGAAATGTGAGCTCCAATTGAATAGCTTTCCCAGTAAGTAATTGTGCAAAAAATCTTTTATTATGGGATATGGAAGGCTCTAGAGATTTTGCATGTTTACAAACTGATTTGTAGTAGATGCATGAGTAAGTTGTTTTATGATTTATTTTTCAGGTAAAACTGGACTTTTCAGTTCCCTTGGAATAGTTTTTGATTTTCAGATTTTGGGACCTCAAATTTACAATCAATGTACTTTTATGAATTCCCACGAGCAGTAATATCCTTCTTAGTTAGGTGATTAGAGCTGTGTGCCGTGCTCCAGGTGGGGTCCTGGACATACCTCGCATCCAGCAACATGCCCAACTTAGATTTGTACTCTTTTCCTCTTCTAGTGAAATCCAGTCCTTTATTTATCTTTTTACTGTAGCCAAATGTGCACATTTTTTAGTCTTCAGTAATTCCTAAAGGTTTTCCTGATCAGCTTACTGTATAGTATTTGTGCTTAGTGCATACTGCCTCTTTCCACATTTGTAAACAGTTTTACAACACCAAGTTATAGTCCAACAAACTTATTTTAAATTCCACAAGCTTTCGGAGGCTTCCTCCTTCCTCAGGTGAATCGTGTCGAAATGACATTTTCGAATCCTTCGCATTTGAAAATCACAGAACAATGCCTGGTGATTACTGCCCGTTGCCAAGGCAATCACAGTGAGCAGACAGAAAGGTGTCACCTTTCCACATTGATATAACTTGGTAATAGGTGGCAGATATATAAAAGATCCAAATCCATTTGCATCTGCTTGCAATATTTGCTGTACCTGCTATTTTGGTACTGGAGATTTTGCTTTTGTACGTCGTCAAAGTGGTGTGTGCGTATAGATAGATGTCTGTATGCACAAATGCTTGTAGCAGCTTTCCAGCCTGATGCGCTGCCACTTAAGACTACTCGTCCCTGTTTTAAGCCCATTATCTCTTCTTCACCATACTTGACCCTCTTTCACAATTCCTTACTGTAGGCATTAATTGTGTGGAATCTTGTGGTTAATTAAATCACTTTAAGGGTGTATCAGTTTGTTGAAGGTAAGATGTCCACCTCCATATATAAAGCTATGCAAGTTGGTCAAATTTTGTCTAATCTTTATTTCTAAGATCATTTCAATTCACTTATGCTGTACTTTAAACTGCTATCTGTAGGCTGCATGCTTTGTGTCACAGCAAATGGCATTGCGTGTCCTGTTTTTTTTGGATGCAGCTGTTTTGAGAGCATTGTGAACAAAATGAGAACGGGGACCATTTTCACAAGGGTTGAAACATGATTGAGGCAGACACGATGTGGTAAAATGTTGTAGTCTTGTCGCTGGTAGCGTAATAGTGCAAACAAAAAACAAGGTTTATCATAGACTTCTCATGAAGACTGCACATAAAATGTTTTGAGTTTGACGTATTTGTCAGCATGACGTATTTGGGATGAATGGAATTAATATTTATATTTCTGAAATGGAATTTACGAGATACCAATTCACAGGCTTGGAGCTCAGCAGTCTTTTGATCTTATTGAATGTTTGAGGAACAGAACAGAAAAAAGGCATTTTGTAACCCCCACTATGTGACTTTCTTTTTTTCCTTTCTCCACCTCCAATTCGAAAGTAAATCAACAGTCAGAATCAGGGTTGTTTTGTGTAAATTTGTAACTACAAACCCACATACAGCTCCATAAGAACTGGGAATTGTCACGTAGCACTGCTTATCTATCTGCTGTAATGCACTGCAGACAAAATTACATTGTTCATGTTAATAGAATGACCAAATTGAATCTGTGATGACAATTATCATGTTGCTAGATCAAATACTGGGGATTGCAATGAGGCTGGTATTGTCAACACAATATTGTGCAAGGAATTTAGCCTGTCTATCCAGCATGTTAATGTGATTATGCTAGATAAGTTTACTGGCAGGAGGTGGGGAGGAGCATCTCTTGAGGTATTGCTCACAGGATTGAGCTGCCAAATGACTAAATAATTTAATTTGCCGCGCTCAAAATTTTATTTGGCTTTCTTGTTAAATGTTTAATTTTAGAACCTTGGTGTATAGCCTAGGAATAGGCCAGTTTAAGAGGGAAGTGTGCACTATCGACTGATAGTTTACTTTTTTTAAGGAGCTAATAAAATTATGAAGAATGGAAAAATCTGTGAAGAGGCAGTGACTAATGAATTTCCAATGTGATCTGTTCTAGTCCCTGTGGTATTCATGTCATCCAAAATTGATGAGGATGTACTGGTAATTTAAAATTTGGTGATTGCAAGCTCTAGTCAGTTGATAAGCATGAGTTTGGAGATCTGGACCTATTAAGCACAAGATAGAGATGTATTGCACTTTGGAACATGATGTGTACAGGACGACAAGCATTTGGGTTTAATTGACCATTTAGCTAATGAGACAGATCTCAAGGGCATTTTGCTAAAAGCTGGAACAGGTGGTTGATCATCACTGAGACCACCTTTTGATTATTGTATTCAAAAAGATATTGGTATATTGGAGACTGTTGAGAAGCACAAGGATGGTTGAGTTGTGACTGCATATAGCTACGGCCCCTTATATGAATGAATGAAAGATGAAGTTTTCAAAATGCTGAGACATAGATCATAGGTATGAGCAAGGTGAAATTGGAAGGAATTGTTTTCTCATACTGCACATGTAATAGAATCTCAGCTAAAGCAGTTAGTGCTGTCAATTTAATTGCTTTCAAAAGAATTGAATGCGTATCTAGTGAATAATGGGGTTGGAGGTTAAAAGGGCTGTGTGAAATATGGTTTGAGCTCCTGTCTGTTGTCCCACCAGAGAAGGCAGCTGCCTTGTAATGTTATGTAAAGTTCGATACGCTGGCTATGCTTGATTTGCCCCAGAGTGGGGGGGTGGAGGAGAAACTAAAATAAGTTACAGAAAACTGATCGTGATGAAAGCAGTTTCATCCTGCACCAAATAAGGAAACGTTTTGATGTTTTACTCTATATAGGACTGGATGTGGAGTAAATGTGAAATTCAAAAGATAGTTGTGTCTTTGAGCTCCTTTGTCTCCGCCAAGGAAGTGCCCAGTACAAGCATGTTCTGATTCCACACTGTGAGTTGGCTGACATCCTTTGATGTCACTGGCTATATTCAGAAAGTAGGTCAAGCTTAGTAGCTGGCTATTTATTCTTTGAAAGGTTAACGTTGCAAGAAATACATTCTGAAGGAGATATTTTAAACTCTTGTGGGTGGATTCAATCTTTGTTTTCTGTGTGCTTGTACTGCCAGTGATTTCTGCTTCTGTGTGTTTATCTTGTAATGGAAACTTGGCCTTAGCCTGAACCTAATGGTCTGACAGTGTGGCGTTTGCTGCTTTTCGAAGCAACAATCTTCAGCCAGAAGTGCCGAGCGGATGATCCATCTCTGCCTCCTCCCGATATCCCCACCATCACAGAAGCCAGTCTTCAGCCAATTCGATTCACTCCACGTGATATCAAGAAACGGCTGAGTGCACTGGATACAACAAAGGTTATGGGCCCCGACAACATCCCGGCTGTAGTGCTGAAGACTTGTGCTCCAGAACCAGCTGCGCCTCTAGCCAAGCTGTTCCAGTACAGCTACAACACTGGCATCTACCCAACAATGTGGAAAATTGCCCAGGTATATCCTGTCCACAAAAAGCAGGACAAATCCAATCCGCCCAGTTACTGCCCCATCAGTCTACTCTCAATCATCAGCAAAGTGATGGAAGGTGTCGTTGACCGTGCTATCAAGCGGCACTTACTCACCAATACCCTGCTCACCAATGCTCAGTTTGGGTTCCGCTGGGACCACTCTGCTCCAGACCTCATTACAGCCTTGGTCCAATCATGGACAGAAGAGCTGAATTTCAGAGGTGAGGTGAGAGTGACTGCCCTTGACATCAAGGCAGCATTTGACCGAGTGTGGCACGAAGGAGCCCTAGTAAAATTGAAGTCAATGGGAATCAGAGGGAAAACTCTCCAGTGGCTGGAGTCATACCTAGCACAAAGGAAGATGGTAGTGGTTGTTGGAGGCCAATCATCTCAGCCCCAGGGCATTGCTGCAGGGGTTCCTCAGGGCAGTGCCCTAAGACCAACCATCTTCAGCTGCTTCCCTCATCATAAGGTCAGAAATGGGGATGTTCGCTGATGATTTCAGTGTTCAGTTCCATTGGCGACCCCTCAAATAATGCTGCATGCGGGCTCGGACTGCTTCAAGACCTGGACAACATCCAGGCTTGGGCTCATAAGTGGCAAGTAACATTCGTGCCAGGCAATGACCATCTCCAACAAGAGAGGGTCTAACCACCTCCCCTTGACATTCAATGGCATTACCATCGCCGAAACCCCCACCATCAACATCCTGGGGGTCAGCATTGACCAGAAACTTAATTGGACCAGCCATATAAATACTGTGGCTACAAGAGCAGGTCAGAGGCTGGGTATTCTGCAGCGAGTGACTCACCTGACTCCCCAAAGCCTTTCCAACATCTACATGGCACAAGTCAGGAGTGTGATGGAATACTCTCCACTTGCCTGGATAAGTGCAGCTCCAACAACACTCAAGAAGCTCGACACCATCCAGGACGAAGCAGCCCGCTTGATTGGCACCCCATCCACCATCCTAAACATTCACTCCCTTCACCACCGGCGCACAGTGGCTGCAGTGTGTACCATCCACAGGATGCACTGCAGCAGCTCGCCAAGGCTTCTTCGACAGCACCTCCCAAACCCGCGATCTCTACCACCTAGGCGGACAAGAGCAGCAGGCACATGGAAACAACACCACCTGCACATTCCCCTCCAAGTCACACACCATCCCGACTTGGAAATATATCGCCGTTCCTTCATTGTCACTGGATCAAAATCCTGGAACTCCCTTCCTAGCAGCACTGTGGGAGAACCTTCACCACACTGACTGCAGCGGTTCAAGAAGGCAGCTCACCACTGCCTTCTCAAGGGCCATTAGGGATGGACAATAAATGCTGGCCTCACTAGCGATGCACACATCCCATGAATGAATTTTTAAAAAAGTACGTGGGCAGTTGTGGTATGTATTGTCTGTAGTAGTTATACAGTTATTGAAAAGTAATTGTTAATCTTTCAGCACAGTCCCATTTGTGGCACACAACAGTGCATGTTTTGTTCATGGGGGACTTGGTTAGCTTATGAATACCTTTTTTTAAATGTTGGGAGAAAACTCAAATTGTAAGGTGACATCTGTATGTTGAAAATGTTTTTGAAGCTGTTCCAGCTGAAGATATGGATTGTGGAAACTACATGGTGAAGTGGTATCTTTGATATGATTGGTCTGTGAAATGACTGTGATCCATTCCTCCAATCAGCTGCTTGCAACGTTTCCGAGAAGTGTCTTTGCTTTATAGTGCTCTGATCCATGGGCGACTATATTGGTAACATTGGTCTGCACATTAAAATTTGGGTCAAATTGCTCCAATATGATATTGTACTTGTTCATCTTGGAAGCTGAACTAATAACCTATAGCTTGTACCTTGTGCTTGAGATCTATTACAGTGGAACATTACTAAAAGGTTTTTAACAAGTGGGTTGGATTGTGGAACAAAAAAAAGATTTTAATGGAATCTGGCAATCTGAGACATCAGTGAAAAGTAGAATTTCCACAGTAGCTGATCATGAATATATGCCTAACACCATAAGTGTGTATTTTGTACTTTGTTGTTGCAAATTTGACTTCATGGTGGGTCTCTAGCGAGGAGATAAAGTGGAAGATTTCTCTGTTATGGAAAATCTCTTAAATGTCGTTTTTTTTTATGATCGTGAATGTGGACAAGAAATTTTGAACCCTTCCATATTGAAAATTCTTTTCCCTCCATTTTATCAGTCCCTCCCAACCTCCACCCACCAATCTCCTTTGACTCGGCTGGATTCTAACCTACCTGCCAGAGGAGGAACAAATCTGATACCCTGCAGAGTTGAATTGTTTTTTTAAAAAAAAAAGTTTGCTTATGGCATTTCATGTTATAGCAGCCATATAAATAGCATATGATGAGTTAAATATTTGAGATTACCCTTTTTTTCATTCCACCCCTTCCCTACTGCCCAAAATCAGATTTTAGTTATTTTGGATTTTGTTTTCTGCTCCCCCTCATACTGCAACTAACTTCTCTTTTTTGGGATTTTGATTACAGCTCAGAAAATCTCTTCTAAAGGCTGTTCTTGGAAGTATCCTGGCTGAATAATGCAATTTGCATAAATAACTTTACTGCAACAGTTTTCTAAATTAATATTTTTGTGAATGTGTGGAAATTATGCCATTGCCTTCAGTTCTACAGGCTAATTACATTGCAATTCCTTATGTCTTGACTTTCTGCTATAGCTTTTTTTAAAAAAAATGTGGGGATATGGAAAAGTAATTCCAATTGCCGTAACAGGATTCAATTTATACATACGGGTTATCTTTAAATTCTTCACTGAATAGTGCTATGTGGAACAGGTCTTACAATATTGTACTGTTTTTCATTAAGGAATTTCTTGACTGATCCAACAGCTAGGGTAGCTTCATCTGAATTTTACAGGTTCTGACTTTGTTGCATTTTCACAGGAATGCATCCTTTCTGGTATAATGTCAGTGAAAGGGAAGAAGGTCCTTCACATGGATCGCAATTCCTACTATGGAGGTGAAAGTGCATCTATAACACCCCTGGATGATGTAAGTAATACAGAAGAACTGCTTGCATTCTTCCTTCACTTAGCATCAAATATATGTAATCGTGAAATCTGATCTTTTTACCTCGACTCTTCACATTCTTTGCTTTTATGTCCTTTTTAAAAAAAAATGTGGTAGCATTGAAGAGTTTCATAATATTGATCTTGCCTCACTAGCTACGAGGCCTGTTCCCCAGATGTAAGTCTTAATCTTGGATTGTTTTAAAATCTTGGGTTCTGATTTCCTTCGGGCAGTATGCTTATTGAAACTAGCTTAGGTTTGTCAAAAATGCTCAGTTATCCACTCACCAAGTTAAGCCAATTGCATATGCTCGTAGAATCTCTATGAAATGGAAGAGGAAATCTTAGCTTATTAAATGAGTTTTTGGAGAATTTTGGTGTCCACCCTATTTACATTGGGTCTGGGACTTCAGTTTCTGGTTCTGGATGAACAGAATTGGGTCAATTGTGCCCCAAAATGCAGTATAACTGGGGTGTGCAACTGACCTCATACTCTTCAGGATCAAACCTCATTCGGCATGCTTGGTTTCATTGGTCAGAACATTGAATGCAGGAGTTGGGATGTCTTGTTGAAGTTGTACAGGGCATTGGTGAGGCCACACTTGGAGTACTGTGTACAGTTCTGGTCACCCTATTATAGAAAGGATATTATTAAACTAGAAAGAGTGCAGAAAAGATTTACTAGGATGCTACCGGGACTTGATGGTTTGACTTATAGGGAGAGGTTAGACAGACTGGGACTTTTTTCCCTGGAGAGTAGAAGGTTTAGGGGTGATCTTATAGAAGTCTATAAAATAATGAGGGGCATAGATAAGGTAGATAGTCAAAATCTTTTCCCAAAGGTAGGGGAGTCTATAACGAGGGGGCATAGATTTAAGGTGAGAGGGGAGAGATACAAAAGGGTCCAGAGGGGCAATTTTTTCACTCAAAGGGTGGTGAGTGTCTGGAACGAGCTGCCAGAGGCAGTAGTAGAGGCAGGTACAATTTTGTCTTTTAAAAAGCATTTGGACAGTTACATGGGTAAGATGGGTATAGAGGGATATGGGCCAAGTGCAGGAAATTGGGACTAGCTTAGTGGTATAAACTGGGCGACATGGACATGTTGGGCCGAAGGGCCTGTTTCCATGTTGTAACTTCTATGATTCTATAGTGGATTAGGAGGAGTCAGCAGTCTTCCACATCACAGTTGAGTTTAGTACAGTACCCAATGTTTCACCATTAACACACCTGTGCCACATTTAATACTGTCATGATTGCCAGTTTGGCTCATTTGGAACAGTAAACACCTGGATCAGAAGCCTGTAGGTTATATCTCCACATCAGGCTATTGTCTAGGTTAGGCTGACACTTCAGTGCAGTTTTGAGGAACTACCTTGTTGGAAATGCTGTCCTTTGAGATGTTAAAACTGAGGTGTTGCCTCCTATTGTAGTGGTTCATGTGGAAGTTAAAGACCCATGATACCACCAACACTTCCCCTGAGCCAGCAACGCCAACAACAGATTGACATCATTCATCTTGAGACATTGCTGGCACAAAACAGCTGCCTCATTTGCCTACATAAGGCACTTCAAGAAGGAATGAAAAATGTCATAAATGGAAGTATTTTTTATACCAGCATTGCTGTTCCTAGGACCTGGGTGCCATTTGTGATCCATCTCTTCACCTGTGGCCCTTGGTTAACTTATGGATCCATGTATCCCTGGACTTCGATGTGCAAACCAACCAGTCGTGGAATGTTGACCTGAGTTGGCACTCAATGTGCCTCTTTCCTTGTTTTTAGCAACAGAATAGGGTGTATCCCAGTTTCCATACAGCAAGTAAAACGACCCAGTTAAAATAGAAATATGAACATGTAGCTTTTTCATTTCCTGTGGGCGGTATATGGCCAACTATCCACACTGACTGAAATCGAGAGATCACTTTGTGAGGAATTGCAGCTGCAGATACCCATTCAATCACTTTTTCAGCATTCCTGATAGTTGCCCTCAAGAAAAATAATGGAGATTTTAGTCCTCGGCAAAAAACAAATAATGCTGCCATATACCATCTACGCAGAAGTTGGTTTGAATTTGCTATCCTTTTTGTGTATCTGATTTTGTTATAAATGCTTAAAAATCCATATACTTTCTGCTTACACTATCCTAATTACATGTTCTTCAGCTGTACAAAAGATTTAATCTCCCTGGCTCACCACCAGAATCCATGGGCAGGGGAAGAGACTGGAATGTGGACCTGATTCCAAAGTTTCTAATGGCGAATGGTAGGAAAATTCCTTCTTGAAATATTTATTATTTAACCTATGAGACAAACTGCCTATATGATTCAGGAGGTGAAGTTTGAGGGAGCAGTAATTGTGATAGTTCATGACCATAAACACTTGAAGCTTCATTGTAAGGTTCAAGCTTAATAACCTGGAAGCTTTTTTTTTTAAAAAAAAGCATTGTTCTTCAAATGGATGTTGACATCCAGCGGTGAGCTTGTCTGGGTGCGGATACCCAACTGCCCCCCCCCCCCCCCCCTCCCTACCTCCCCAATCATAACGATAAGTGGAGCTCTTGGGGAAGCCACATAAGATGACATATTGAGCCGGGGGTTGCCTTAGGGCAGAATATACAGGAGGAAACGTATGTGTTTTTCATTTGCTAATGCCACCCCTACCCTCACGAGTTGCTCTTCTGGTATGCAACCAAGTGATCATCCTTCATGTGTGAATTGTTTCTCTTGCACTCTTCAATTCGCCCCCCCTGATTATTGTGGTGGTGTTCCTTACTGCTATCCTACTAAGTAATGGTAGGTAAAGCAAGTTCATATAGCAAAATGCTGGGGTGTGTAGGCTGACATCTAATTGAGTGGTGTAAATACACTATAGAAGGAGCGGAGTTGTTGAATGTAAGGCACGTCAATCTTGACTCAGTGGTAGCACACTTGCCTCTGATTCAGATCCTGGGTTCAAATCCTTCTCCTGAGACTTCAAACAATCTAAGCTGATACTTAATCAGGGATGTCCTGAGGTCATGAAAGGTGCTATATAAGTGCAATTTATACTCTTTTCTCCTTTTCTTTCCCCCCCCCCCCCCCCCCTGTCTTCTCCCATGCATTCTAAAGTATAATCCTTTGCTTGCAGGTCAACTTGTGAAGATGCTACTGTATACTGAAGTCACCCGTTACCTTGACTTTAAGGTTATTGAAGGCAGCTATGTTTACAAAAAAGGCAAAATCTACAAGGTCCCATCTACTGAAGGAGAAGCCTTGAATTCCAGTGAGTAGAAAATAAAATGGTAAATGTGTGGTGGCTGGGAAACAGACATTTTAATTTTAGACAAGGTGTATCATGGGTAACTTTTTTAACTACCAGTTGTGTCTAATCTCTCTCAAAGATGAAGTAAAACAAAGCCAATTGAAACATTAGTGGCTGCCCATGTTGGAAAACACTTCCAAAGCCAATTATTTTTTTTGGTTTAGAACTGGCATTTGGGACAGAAAAGATACTTGTCAAGCTCTTGCAAGCACAGCTGCACCTGGTTCGATAGAGCAGCTCTTTTTCCAGTTAGAAGAGCAGGCACGTGTTTGATAGCCTGTTCTGGTTTTGAATTTTGGTACCATTGTTTCAACGGTCTTGCAGGTCCTGTAAGCAGACCTTTTGCTTCTTAAGACTTAGAAATTGTATACCTTTGAGTCTTAAGTTACTGCACTTGCAGAAATCTGCTGACTAGATAACATCTATGTAGATGTAACATGTTCTGACCTTGCTACCAAATCCACTCTGATTTTTCTTTTTCCTGTTGCTCAAATATTTCCCCCCTTCACATAGTGTTTGAAAACATGCTTTCTGTTTAGCAAGAGATTTCTGGGGGGGGAAATGAGGAGGAAGAACCTCTTTGCTTTCCCTGAGCATTCACTAATCCTGTGTGTAGAACACAACAATCTTGGATATAGTTTCCAGGCAGAATCGATAACCTTAACACAGCATAGATTGGTAATTGGTCTGGGCATTCACAATGGGGCAAACCTTTAATTACCAAATGATCTTTAGAACCAGGGAACAAACAATTCTGACTCTGCCACACTGCTAGTCAGTAGTAAAAGCAGTTTCTCCCAACTAATGGAAAAAATGTAATTTTTTTTAACTTTGAGTGGAAAGAATAAAATAACTTGACACCCCTCTGCCCCTTTAAGCTTGGCGGGTTGTGACTTTTTTTGTTTCCTTTTTACCAGTGAAATCGCTGCTTTATGCCACGTCATGAGACATGAGATCAGAAGCTTTAACTGTTTGGGGAATTTTTACTAACCCACATCCTTCCACTTGGTCTAATGCACTGCTACACTACTTCCTATAACATCTTAACTTGCCAACAGATTGTCCTGTTTAGCAAAATGTGTGTTGCAGTATCCTTGACAGAGCTCTGGTTTTGCTACAGCCTTCTGCAATTAAAGAATTGGTTTAACCTACTGTTGTCATTAGGCTTTCAATGGGAAAAATAACAGAAATGGAAAAAACTGCTATTGCTTGGTTTCCAAACCTGAATTCTGTCTGGACAGAGCATTTTGAGAAATATAATGCCAGACATTTTCAGGTCTGTCACTGGTGAATGTAGTGCAGGAGCAATTCAAGCTAATTAATTGGTATCCCACAAACACATAGGTTTGTTTCTTTTCATAGTGTTTTGATACCAAAATGCTAAATATGTCTAATGACAATACTGTTTCTTTTCAGTATTGTAAAATGTGTAGGCCTTGGTGCCAAAGGAAAAGAAACTGAATAAAAGGGTTCATTTGGTTTGTAGGTCCACTAGTGTGAAAGACAAAATTATATTTCCTGTAATAGAACCAGGATTATTAAACTAGTTTCAATACTAATAGGTTCTAGTTTTACTGTAACCAATGTTTCATGAGCTGAACTGTAAACTAATATTGCTTTTTCTTAGAGTTGTTGGGCTTTATGGAAAAAAATCGATTTAGGAAGCTTTTACAGCGTGTTACCGCTTATGATGAAAATGATCCCACAACTTGGGATGGCATTGACCCCAAGAAAACAACTATGAGGAATGTATATGAGAAATATGGCTTGGGGAAGGATGTCATTGAATTCACAGGCCATGCTCTAGCCTTGTACAGGACTGATGAGTAAGTGCTTGTTGCTGCAGTAATTCTTCTGTCTAGCATATTTATATTTCATATGTATATCAATACTGTGCCTCATCACCCTTTTAAGTGTTTGCATTTTATTATTAATACCAGTGAAACTTTTTCCCTGCAGGGTTTGAATATCATAATTTGTTAATCCATTTAGGGTTGTATTTGTTTAGTCTAAGCATGTTTATTTTCACTCTTTATCCTGCATGCTCAGCATTATATAACATCTACTTGGCCACTAAAGTGTTGTCGAAAAGCCTTCCTTATAGTTTACAATATATATCAATGACTTAGATGAGGGGACAGTGTGTAATGTATCCACGTTTGCTGACTACACAGGTGGGAAAGTAAGCTGTGAGGAGAGTGCAGAGACTGCAAAGGTTAAGTGAGTTGGTGAGAAGGTGGCAGATGGAGGCGAATGTGGGAAAATGTAAAATTATCCACTTTGGTAGGAAGAATAGAAAAGCAGAATATTTTTTAAAAGGGGAGAGACTAAAATGTTGGTAGTCAGATTGATTTGGGTATCCTTGTACATGAATTGCAGAAAGTTAACATGCAGGTACAGCAAGCAATTAGGAAGGCAAATAGGGTATGTTTGCCTTTATTGCAAGGGGATTGAAGTATAAAAGCAAGGAGGTCTTGCTGCAATTATATAGGGCTCTAGTGAGATTGCACCTGGAGTACTGTGTACAGTTTTGGTCTCCTTAACTTAAGGAAGAATATAATTGCCTTTAGGGGTGCAATGAAAGTTCACCAGATTGATTCCTGGGATGAGGGTTGCCCCCATGAGGAGAGATTGAGTGATATGGACCTGTATTCTTGTTTAGAAGAATGAGAGATGATCTCATTGAAATGTATAAAATTCTTTGAGGGTTTGACAGGGTAGATGCTGAGAGGCCAAATGGCCTACTCTTATTTCTTGTGTTGTTTTCTTCTTTAGTTTATTCCCTCATTTCATTGAATTTAGCCCTTTTTAGAGTTATATACCTGGCCCTTGGTCTTAAATATTTTAGATTCCCAGATCATGTTAAATTTTATCTGGTCACCCAGCTAATACTCCCAATTCCTTGACATTAACGAATGCCAGGTCAGGATGACATCTGCCTTTGCTTCCTTGATGCTGTAGGTTATGAAAAATTTGTGCATTCTATTTACCAAATCTGATTCTAGACTACTTGGGTTTTCCCAATTTATATTTGATTGAAGTCTCCCACTACTCTGTTCTTGTATGCCCTATCTGTGTCTTCATAGAAAGCTTGGTCCTCCTTATGCTGATCAGGTGGTTTGTAGCATAGCATTAGTGGATTTTTTTTCTCACTAGATTTGTCTAACCAGAGTAGTACATTCTGTAGCTTTCACCTTTCCACAGGATCAACTTGGATTATCTACCTGGCATCTGACATGAATGCTGGAAGAATTTTCCTTTCCCATGCCTCTTGGGAGAAGCAGTGGACCCCATTATGTGCTTCCACTTCATATGGATGAGATCATGAACTTGCTGATATGTGTACATGCCTGACACTGGCTGTAGCATGATCCCATCAGTCAATTCTCTAACTTGTTTAGAAAAATGAATACTATGGTCGCATTCAAATCTTTCTATCCCTTTCAGGTACCTTGACCAACCTTGCCTTGAGACGTTAAACAGGATTAAGCTTTACAGTGAATCGCTGGCTCGCTATGGGAAAAGTCCATACCTTTACCCTCTTTACGGCCTTGGAGAATTGCCTCAGGGTTTTGCTAGGTGAGAATTACTATAAATGAGCAAAAGTTCTGAATAGAGAAATGGACTGTTGATGAATCCAGGCCTTTGGCAAGGAAGAAAATTCAGTGTGAAATATGCAAGTTAGATTCAGGCATTTTATTCTTGTAACTCTAAGCTAGAAAGCTCTTGTAATAAACACTTGATCACATCATAAATCTGAATTGTATATTTTTGAAGTATTATAAGTATAGACAGACTTCTATAGGGGTTTAAAACTGGGTGTAGTAACCTACTCTTCCAGGCTTTCTCAGACCATATGTGGATGGGCAACCCTGAGGCCTTTGCCGTAGTCACTCATCTCACCAGGAAGCACGTGCCCAGCCAGGAATGACTCCAATCTTCCCTATCTTTTTTGAAAGCACGTGACCTCCTTTTCTCATGCACAGCTGAGTCTGGGATCAGTCATTTAGTGTAGGAAAGGTAGGCACACTCGCATTTCCTCAGGAATTGTTGGGACCCTACTCCCTTTTTCAATGGTTGAATGTTTGGTTAAATCTTAATTTGCACAAACTCCTAAACAGACTTACAGGGTTGGATATTGTGTGGCATGTGTGTAACTTGTATGTTTACTTAAAACCAAGTTGAACCTGTTGCACTTGGTTGTAAATCTCAAGTGCTTCATGATTAAAGCTTGAAGAGCCCTATCCTTTTTATAAGCTACACCCAAGTACATCAAATACCACAAGATGTTAATGTTCCAGACTAGAATGCCACTGCAATGTTGCAGGTTAGGATTGATTCATAAGATTGGGGGAAAGTATCATTTCTCTTGGAATTTTTTTTTGCTGTGTGCAGTCACCTCCATCAAATTAAATAGTCTGGAGATTTCATGACAAGTGTGGCCTTGATGGGCTAAATATCCTCAGCTCATTCTATACTTGTGTATTTATAGTAAGTAAACAAGTTTTTTTTCCAGAAGTTTGCTTTTACACAAGAAAGCCATTACACATTTTGATTGCATGTTGCTGGCAGCTGGACTGCATTGAAACATTTGGTTTTAAAGATAAAACTGAGATTTCATTATTTGTGGTCCTGATTACTGATGCCTGGATCATGGATTTCAGGTGTCTGTGATTTGTGGCTTCTAGATTGGAGAAAAATCTGCACTTGATAGTTAAGAATCTAAATATTCACTGTGTGAATGTAGAAAAGCACATCTGTTTGAGTATTTTGGCTTTTATCTTTTGTCCAAAATGAGTGCCAAGGGACAAATTGCTCAAATGGCTGAGTTCTATATTCCCAAATCAAAGGAATTTAACACAGCTTGTATGTTTGGGAATGTGCTTGGACAAAATCATCGACTGAGATTGATAGATTTTTGGACTCTAAGGAAATCAAGGGATATGGGGAATAGATGGGAAAGTGGAGCTGAGGTTGAAGATCAGCCATGATCTTATTGAATGGCAGAGCAGGCTCAAGGGCCCTTATGGTCTACTCCTGCTCCTATTTATATTCTAAGACAGGAATACTTATGAGTTGTCATCAGTATTTTTCATGGCTTTTGGTCTGATTCTTGAATAACTTGTGAAATCTGCCAATTAAAGGTTACACCTACAAACTATGCCCACACTGTGTGCATGTATCCATAAATGCTGAACAAACTGTTTTAATGCCTATTTTTCCTTTTGTAGGTTAAGTGCCATTTATGGTGGGACTTATATGCTAAACAAGCCTATTGAAGAAATAATTATGGAAAATGGACGGGTGGTTGGAGTCAAGTCTGAGGGAGAGGTGAGATCTTTAAGCGCTTTGCTAGCTTAAATTATCAGTTGTTAAACTGGAGTCCCTGGATGCTGAGAACTTCTGTCTGATCAAACAGATTACTGTTTCGATTTTTATATTTGACTTGTACACATTTTTGTTCTATTATAGATATGTTGTAAAGAAACTCTATAACAATAGCGCCTCTTCTTTGGGTAGCTGACACTGTCTTTCAAAAGTTCGGATGTAGGGTGGGTTTCTAGGAGTGTGAATGTTTGGAGGCGGCCCTCCACGCAATAAGGTTTGAAAACCACTGGCTTTCCACCTTGCTGAATAGGGATTATGCAGGATTGAAGTACTTTTTAGCATGTGTAAATGTGGCCGGCAGTTAATGCCCAAGCCTCCTACACTCTAACAATATCGGTGTTACAAATTCGGGTCTGCTGTAGATACGTTAGTGGCCTGATCGCCTTACTTTTATAAGAGTTGACTCAAACTTCTACTTGGATGATTCCTTGTGACCTGGACTATATTTGTGTCTTTTTGCCTGTGTATTTGTTCAATCTCTCCAAAGGCAAACCCAAGTGAGTGCTTGGTGAGACAACTCAATGAATTGTTAAGCTGCATTATTTTCCATCGGCTGAACAATCATTTATCTCTCTATCAAAAAAGCTTTGCATAATATAAAAATAATGAATGTTGTGCTACCCGTCTTCACTGGATCATCTTGCTTGGCTTGAAGCTAATTTTCTAACTCTTCTCCCCTGTATTCTATCCTTCTCGTAGCCCTTTGCTGGCTGTAGCTTTTGCAGCAATTTAATTTTAAAAAATTAACTCGTGTTAGATCTTAGTCAAACTAACTACACTGCGAAAGAGCAGAATCCATCTACCTAACTTGGCATTGACCCCTGCTGAGTTCCAATGAATAGAATCTACGCAGCAACAATGTGTAAGCGATCACTGGAATATCAAATTTTCATTGTTAGCGCGCTGCCCTGTCTGAAACTAATTTATACCTGCAAGCCTGCTGTCTGTGAATTTAACCCTCAGCTATACGTTTAGCTCATTGGTAACATTTTTAACATTACATCAAGTTCCTTGCATAGAAGCATAATCTGAAATTCCAAAATGTAAGACACAACTGTCCAATAGAGTCTGCTTGAGTAAATAACCTGTTTGCCACAGAAATTTACACATTTCTTCTAAGCCATCTGACAATGTATAGCAACAGTACAGACAACTGAGTGCATTGATGGGGGTTTTATTAAAGCAGTAGTATAATAAAATATAAGATTTGCAGCTGTACTTTAAGTTGTGTTGAAATAATTGGCCAATTTTTACTTTACAATTTTTTGGCGACTGTGGGGGGGGGTGACTAAATCTACCACCTCCATAATTTGTCAGCCAAAACAGCATTGCACTCATGGTGCTGAATCTTTCCAAGGTATTGCTGCACCTCTGCTGTGGATGGTTGTTTGATAGTTTCTTCTCATCAGTGTCAACTGGACTGGAAAACTCAGCTTGTAAAACTGAAGCTGCAATTTTCTCATCTTGTAGTTTTCCAGAATGTTGATGAACTGTCTAAAACCAAACATTTACCTGAGTAGAGTTGGCGATTGGAGAGCTTAAAACTCATACTTTATTACGCTATTGCTTTGCCATAAACATATTAAGGGGAAGCAGCATACAATGCTGGATCATTCTTAATCAGAGGTTTTTCCAAAGATAACTGTCAATAGATCAACGTAATAAACAAGGTAATTTGTCACAGCCAGAAAAGGATTGTAGGTTAGAGATATTAATAGATAATTCACATGGGATTATGGATTGAAATGTAGAGATCTTGTATTAATGGGGCGGGAGAGAAGTCCTGAACTAGTCATTCATAGGTTGTGGAAGCGAGTATTTTTAAAAATTTGTTCTTGAGGTGACATTGGCAGTATTTATTGCCTGTCCCGTGGGTGCCCTGAAGGTATATAGTCAACCACGTGGTGTGGAACTGGAGTCACATGTAAGCCACACCAGGTAGGGATGGCAGGTTCCCTGTACTAAAAGGCATTAATGAATCATTTTTTCTATTGCTAGCCCATAAATTACCATTTTATTTTGAACTTGCCATGGTGGGATTTTATATCCACTACCATACCCAATTTGATGGACCTAATGGCCTTTTTTCTCATTCTAAGTATGGTTGCATTTAAATAACAAGGCCCAAATCTCAGAATTTTCGAAAGGAATTTTACTTTCAATTTTTATTTTAAAAAATCTGTACTAAAGTGCAGCATTTCTCCAAATGAGGCATATCTGCTGACTCCAAACTGATTACTGCCCTCATTTTCTATAAGGGAAACCATTGAAGGTATAGAATTCAGTTAGACTTCTGAAGTTTGCATTTCTCTCTTTATTAAATTCTTTCAGATATGTTCTCACTCTTTCTCCTCTCCTCTTTCCACCCCCCCCCCCCCCAAAAAAAACTCTCTTCACTTATTTTCTTGCTTCTACTCTTGAATAAGAAATTGCAGGAGTGTTCAGGATGACTTCTTTCTTCTATTCTCCCTGCTGGGAAGGGCTTGATTTCTGCCTCAACATTTTGGCACAAGTGTAATTTGAAAACTTGAGTTCTGTAAACTTTACTTTGGCACCCCTATGCAAGTGTGGCGTTTGATGGAATTAGTGATTGAATTATTAATTTGTGTTTGCAGTGCTTTAATTGCGTTTGATTGCAAGTGCCATTTTTTTGAGTACTGAGTTGGTTATCGATCAGGAAAAAGTTAGCTTATCGTGTGAAAGTGGTATTGAGACCAGGCATGCCATTTTGTGCTTAATCCTTTTTAAAATAATGAGGGATTCAACACTGAATATTTTCTCGGCTTGAAGAACCCATTTTAGCTTTTCATGTAACTATTCAATTTGGGGAGAAAAAAGTAAGACAAGTTACATTGAAACCACAGCACAGAAACAGGCCATGTGTCCCAACTGGTCTGTGCCAGTGTTTATGCTCCACACTAGCTTCTTCCCTCATGCTAACCTTATCAGCATACCCTTCTATTCCTTTCTCCCTCGTGCTTATCTAGCTTCCCCTTAAATGCATCTATGCTATTTCCTAAACTGCTCCTTGTAGCAGCGTGTTCCACATTCTTACCACTCTTTGGGTAAAGAAGTTTCTCTTGAATTCCCTATTGGATTTATTAACTTTTATATTTATGGCCTCTAGTTTTGGACTCCCCACAAGTGGAAACAGGTTAGATGTGGAGAAAATATCAGGTCACCCCTCTGCCTTCTCGTCTAGAGAGAAGAACCTCAGCCTGTTCAGCCTTTCCTGTCAAGTATAGCCCCTTAGTTCTGGTATCATCCTCGTGAATTTTTTTTTCATCCTCTCCAATGCATCTATATCCTTTCTTTAATATGGAGACCACAACTGTGCACAGTAGTCCAAGTGTGGTCTAACATCACTTCTCTGCTTTTCACTTCTATCCCTCTATAAATTAACTCTAATGCTTGATTTACTTTTTTTTAATGTCCTTATTAACCTGCATCGCTACTGTGAGTTGTATGCGTACCTCTAGATCCCTTTGCTCCTCTATCCATTTAGACTTATTATCCAAATAGTATGTGGCCTCCTTATTCTTCCTACCAAAATTCACCACCTCACACTTGGACAGACGGTGAGTAAATCAAAACACATGTATATTTTGGCAGGGGGGGGAGGGGAGGAGAGAGAAAATGGAAGGAAGGGTCCATCACCATTTGCAACTATTGCATATACTTCTGTTACACAGTTTGAAACTATGTTCCGATTCCCTACTTGTGTTACTGAACCGCACAGTACTTTTGTAATGAAATTTCAAAAGATTATATTGCTCAATTCAAGTAATACCATGAGAAAATGTCTCAATTCCCCTCTTTTTTTCCCCCAATTCTAAATTTTTTTGCATTGGAAATTTAAACAAATCTTTCCTATGAAACTTGCACAATGTATAGGGCAAATGAAGACAAATATCAGAAAAATAGCTCCCCTTGTATACTTTAATAAAAACTGAAATTGGAGAGTTACAATTTAGAATTGATTGCAGTCCTGTTAAAAAATCATTTGATTTGACATACAGAAGGATTCTTAATTTAGTTTTAGTATCAGTAGCAAGCTAACTGAAGTAAAAACTTTTGAATACTTTATTCAAATGAGGAATTTACATTACCACATTATAGATACTTCCTAGGTTAATTGTAACTACTTTGAAATAATATGTATTCCATTATTGCTGGATATTTTCACATGCGGATTGCAACAGATGCAACCTTGGTTAAGGAATTGTTTCCACCAAAAAATTTGGAAAAAAAGCTGTTTGAAATAGTTTTGCTTCCTTTTTGTTTGTCATATGATTTATCTGCAAAACTTTTTGGATGCTGGGCTTTATAAACAAGATGTAAATGGATATAATATTTCTTGGGACTAAATATTTTGGTGCGATGGTCATACTGACTCTTACTTTGGTCACTATAGATAGATGTTAGAGATTGAGCACTACTGATTAACCAAAATGAACCAGTCAAAACCATGCTCTTTAACATTAAAAGCTTCCAAGAGCTGTTAGCTAGCTTAGATTGAAATGCCTTAATCAGCAGTAAAGGGTGACTTTATTGTTAATTTGTGCAATTAGGATTTACGATCAGTTTATCCAATAAATGGTGGAACAATCCTCCAAAAATAATCCATGGAATTTTTTGTGAAAGCAGCATTGAGTTTGTATAAATCCTGTTTGAGGAATTGATGCCTTTCCACAAAAAGGAATACTTGTTTCAAAGTTGGCAATAAAACCGCTGCTTGCTGGCAGAGGTGCAATGAGCCCAGTAGCAGTCTATGCTGAAGATTCTGGTGCTATGCCCACCAATTTAATCAAAATATATTTTGTTTGCAGGTTGCCCACTGTAAGCAGCTGATCTGTGACCCCAGTTATGTGTCAGACCAGGTGAAGAAAGTTGGCCAGGTGATTCGAGTCATCTGCATCATGAGTCACCCCATTAAGAGCATATCGGATGTAAATTCCTGTCAGATTATCATTCCACAAAATCAGGTCAACAGAAAATCTGGTGAGTTGCTTTCACAAATCTGCATTTCATTGTGGCCCTGGAATTGAGTGCATAGGCTTGCCTTTTAAGACAGTAGACAATCTTGTGCTCAAACTTCAGCAGAGATGTGCTCTCCACAAGAGGTTAAGTGTACACCAATTTGCAGCCAGCTTGTTTGATATTGGGTAAGGCCTAGAAATGGGTTGCCTACCTGTCTTGATCCTGGAACGGTATATTTGAATACAAACCTAAAGGAATGGTAAATGCAAGATGGGAGCAGAGGGAAAAATGACTTTGTTTGAGACAGTCAACACCCAACGGTTGGGCAAGTTCAGAAATGTATAAGACCAGGTACACTCCCATAGGGAAGGAATGAGTTGATTTGCATGTCACTGTGTCTGGTTATAGAGTGGGGTTAGTGGAGGGTTCAGATCACCAGCCTGATTTTGTGGGGGGTGGGGATGGAGAAAGTGCTGTGTAAGATTTATGTTTGCAGAACTCTTTGCTACTAGAAGAATCCAGAACAGTAAGTTTCAAATTGAAAATGGAAATTTCTAGAGCACTAATCTTTTGTCAAATTTGTAATCTCTTGATTAAGATAATGGTAAACTTGTTTGATTTCATAATCTTTTTAAACATTCCCTAGACATCTACATTTGCATGATATCCTACGCGCACAATGTAGCTGCTCAAGGAAAATACATTGCCATTATTAGCACAACAGTGGAGACCAATGATCCGGAAAGTGAGATTAAACCAGCACTAGAACTTCTGGAGCCTGTGGAACAAAAGTATGTTTTAATATTTTGAATTGTTTTTAGAGAATATTTAGTTGAAACTGTACAAAGATTGAGGCTTTATAATAGGGAAAGTCTGATTGTTTTGATATAAATGTTTTTTTTGGTAAGAAAATGAGTTGATAACTAAGGTAAGGAGAATTTTATGGGAACTTGTTTGAAGGTGAGATCTGTCATCCCCATAATTGTGATTTAAAAATGACATCTTTGAATAAAAGGCTGAAGTATGGGGGTTTTTAACAACCATCTGAGCTTATTTCAGCCCAGCCTTGTTGGTATAATGATCCTAAAGGAAACAAGTGAGCAGTCTCAACCCACTCAGTAATGGGCACAAATTCACTACTGTTGATAGTGGTGTTCATTTGTAGTATTAATGGTTGATGTGAGTCTAATTATAAATAAAGGGTGTTTATCTGACTGCTTGAGGCATGCTATTGTGGGATAGCACCCAACCTGTGTTGCAGCTGCCCTGACATTGGGTACAAAAGTCAAAGGCCAGCAAAGACTGCTTCACCTTGAGTTAAAACTGCTACTAAAAGTAAAAGGCCAAACATGCAAGAGAACGGCATTAAAACAAACAACTCTATAAAGCGTGTCCATGAAACTTTTTTATCCATTTCTAAATCTTTGCATTAATATTGCGATCTTGTTGTATTTTGCCAGTCTAAACTCAAACTCCGATCACTAAACCTGGTAAGCTGCAGGCCAGTCAGCCTAAAGTCAGAGGTGGGAAAACTTCTAGAGACCATTGTCAAGGACAAAATTAATTCTCACTTGGCATTTGATAAAAGTACCATATAACACTTGTTCAGAAAATAGATGCACATGGGATTGAAGGGATGGTGGTAATTTGGGTATGTAATTGGCTACAGGATAGAAGGCAGAGAATAGTGGTGAATGGATGTTTTTCTGACTGGAGAGAAGTATGCAGTGGGGTCCCCCAGGGGTTAGTATTAGGACCATTGCTTTTATATATAAATGATCTGGACTTGGGTACAGGGAGTAAGTTTGCAGATGATACAAAACTTGGCAATGTAGTAAACAGTGAGGAGGATGGTCGCTGACTTCAGGAGGACTTAGGCTAGTGAAATGGGCAGACAGATGGCAGATGTAATTTAATGTGGATAAGTGTGAAGTGAAGGCAGAATAATCTAAATTTTGAGGGGGGGTTGTGAGAGCAGAAGGACATGGTGTACATTTACAAATTTTTGAAGGTGGCAAGGCAAGTTGATAAGACATTTAAGAAAGCATATGGGCTACTTGGCTTTGTCAATAGGGGCACTGAATAGAAAAACAAGGAAGTCATGCTATACCTTTACAAATCATTGGTCAGGCCTCAGCTGGACTATTATGTACAAATTCTGGGCATTACACTTTTTAAGGAGGATGTTAAGGCCTTGGAGAGGGTACAGAGGAGGTTTATCAGAATGATACCAGGAATGAGCGACTTCAGTTATGTGGAGAGATGGAGAAGCTGGGATTTTTCTTAGTGCAGAAAAGGTTAAGGGGAGACCTAAAAAATAGATACTCAAAATTGAGGGATTTTGCTAGAGCAAGTAGGGAGAAACTATTTCCTCTAGCAAGTGGATCGGTAACCAGATGACACCGATTTAAAATAATTGGTAAAAGAACTAGAGGGAAAATGAGGAGATTTTTTTCAGTGGGTTGTTAAGATCTGGAATGCCTGAGGGTGCCATAGGAACTTTCAAAAGGCAATTAGACAAGTACTTGAAGAGGACTAATTTGCAGGGGTATGGGACTAAATTGGACAGCTTTCAAAGTGCTGGTACAGGCACGACAGGCCAAATGGCAGCCTCCTGTGCTGTAAGATTCTATGACTAATGCTGTCAACTAACTTTATTTTGGATAGATTACTAGTATGGCTCACAGATTTTTCCTGTAGTGGGTGCTGCTATTACTCTTGTATTCTATGGGACAGTTGTTAGCTTCCCCAATGAAATGGTGGATGACTGTGGCAGGTGTCTTGATGTTGTATTGGCTAGCGTCAATGTGGAAGGACATATTTTGCTTGCGATTTCACTTATTACACTATCTATCGGGACAGATGTTGACCTGTGATAGCACAGGGTGAAGTTCCTGAATGCTCAAACGAAACAAAGGGTAGAGGAAATTAAATCTGAATTGTTAACCGTGCTTCCATAGAATCCTAGAAATCATAGCCTATTGTACCAGTGCTAGATGTGGAACTGGATCCATCTATTATTTGCCTGCCCTTTCTAAATATCTTTTCATTTCCTAATTTGGGAGGAGGTGGGGGGAGGACTGGCATATCTTCTAATGACCAGTTTAGTGCAGTTTTTTTTTGAAGGCTTGTGAAGCTGAGGGGCATTTTTATATCGGGGGGGGGGGGGGGGGGGGGTGTGGAGGGAAATGAAAAGGCTATCTTGTATGTGCAATTCAAACTATTATAGCTGTTCCATTATTAGATGCATGAAACTTGCAAATTTCTCATTTTCATTTTTAAAGCCATGGGCTGTAGATTGAATTGGTGTCCCAAATTAAAATGTTTTTCGAGGATAATTTAGTAATTAGCAAAATTGATCACATACTTTTTCTCTTCAGATTTGTTTGCATCAGTGATATGCATGCTCCAGTTGATGTGGGAACTGAAAGCCAGGTAAGAATGTGATCCAGTAAATCTGGAGACTTGTGTCTAGAAGAAATC
This sequence comes from Heptranchias perlo, assembly GCF_035084215.1. NCBI lineage: Eukaryota > Metazoa > Chordata > Chondrichthyes > Hexanchiformes > Hexanchidae > Heptranchias > Heptranchias perlo. The sequence goes on along the minus strand of NC_090348.1, from coordinate 40,548,507 downwards.
TGTGGAATCAGAATTTGAATTGTTGTATTGGTTATTTGGCCAGTGGAAATAGAGGCTGATAGTTTCTGGCAGCCTTGAGTGGTGAATATCACATGATCATTCCTGTGATGGCTGTAATAGTGATTTCTGTTTGGCTCTGTGGCAGCATACTGAGTTGGAAGGTTGAGCTCAAACCACACAGGGCCATTTTGGTGCCGTGGCAGGGGTGGAAACTTGATTGGAGGGACTCAAAACCGAGATGTGGGAAAGATGGGTATGGATTTAGGAGGCAACAACATGCTCAAGGACTTTGAAGAGGAATGGGAGGTTGCAGATGGTAGTTTGTAAGGACAGGGGGGGTTCAGGGTGGTTTTTTTTTGGAGGAGGTTGATGGGACATTTGAAAGGGATGAGGGGCAACCATTTACAATGCCAGCAAGCATAGGGGCCAGGAAGGAAAGTTGGATGGATAGCAGTTTGGTGGGAATGGGTTCATGAAAGCAGGAGGTGGGTCTCATGGACAAGATGAACTCAGGGCAGAGAGGAGAGAAATGAGACATTTGGGTTCAGGGCAAGGGCAGGGGGCAACCTTTTGGGAAATTTAGCTTGGCAGGGAAGGGGGCATGTGGCAGGCACTGAACAAGTGGTCTCAATCTTAGTGACAGAAGTCCTGTGCACTCCTTACATATTGATGAGGGTGGAGGGGCAGGGGAGAGGGCTTTCATGAGACGGTTGGAAGTGGAGAAATGAAGCCGGGAGTTATCTTTGCGTTCCGGATGTTCCTGAGCAGCTTTAGCAGAGAGAGCATGGCCTGATGGTGGTTGTGGTTCAACTAGATCTGATGAATGGCATAACGAATTGTGCAGCAGATACATTTAAGTCTGCATCCCTGGGACTTGAAGGATGGGGAACGACCAGGGTGAGGAATAAGGAATTTACTGGGAACAAAGGCATTAACGGTGGGCATGATTGAGCAGATTGACAGCTACAGACATCGGACATGTAGGTGACTGCCTGTTTGTGGATAATGTTGCCAAGGGCTAGGGTGTAGATGAAGAGTAGGGGGTCACAGTTAGATTCTTGGGGATAGGGTGTCTCCTGAGGTGATGGTGCTGGATGGGAAGAGAAGCCATTGGTAGAGATGCTCTGGCTGAACCAGATGTGACCGCTCACTGAGCTGGATAACAGGAGATGTACTCTCCAGTTTGGAAAACTGGTTATACATAAGTGGTCAAAAAACAGTCCTGTGGCAAACTCACTTCTGTGTTAATTGGTTACTTTTTGATATTGAACAGATTTTCATTTCAAGAACCTATGATGCCACCACCCACTTTGAGACCACTTGTGATGATATCAAAGATATTTACAGGAGGATGATGGGGGTTGAGTTTGACTTTGAAGAAATGAAGCGGAAGCAAAATGATATCTTCGGAGAAGATGAGCAGAAAGAACCTGCTTTACAGTAAACCTGAAATCTTGTACTTAATTGGCTGATTCAACTGGTGTCATTAAGGAACTTAATGAGCACTGCAGAAAAAGAAAGTTTGTATTGTGGGGCCTGCTTATTTTTTAAATCGCATCTTCAAGATCCTGACAAGTATTGCACTGATTCTAGATGGAAAACCCATCAATTGTCTTTGGCATCATGTGTAAATTTTGCTGATATCTTAGGGGTGCTGTCCAAAGAAGACAATTTACTGATGTCTGAAAAGTTTTGATCAGAGGTTTGAGGAGGGGGGAAAGCCATGACTTAATGCAGATGCATTCTTTACTGTAAACATGGAAAGATGTAAAAATGCTAAATCAGTATTCCATATTTTGTGGAAGTATTTACTGCCATCTGCTTTAACATCAGCTGTAACATTTAATGGTCTAAAAATTCATTTGTGTAATCTACTAACTGTTTATGATGGATTGATTCTATGTAGAACTGCAACTTCACAATAAAAACTTGTATGTACCACCAGCCATTTCTAAATACTATAGAAACTTATCATTTTTAATCTTGTTTACATTTCTGGGGTTTCAAATAATTTGACTTGCTTTGGATCCAGTTAACTCCAAATTTAGAGTTTATGGAGGTGACCCCAGTCTTGCTAAAGAATACCCTAATTTAATCCTGGATATTGAGTTTAACTAAACCCTGCTTTTAAACTCTCAGCTGCAGACAATATATATTAAAGGCAACTTGGAAATTTTAGTGAAATGAACAGATTTCAAAGCAGGTGGATGTGAATACCTTCTGTCAGTTTGGAAGGATCAACTGAATGCAGTGAGATGTTTAAGAGCTTAAAGATCTGTCATGACCACTTAGCACAAAATGGCTTCTGTACTCAAACGTTAGATGGTCTTCAAATAAACTGTGCTTTTTGGATCTACCACATACTTGAGTTCAAGCTTTCTTACTAAGATGTACATCATTGGTAAAGACTGTAACCAAGAATTGTACTTTTTGATATTTTTAGGCTATGTCCCCTAGTCCTAGACTCCCCAACCAGCAGAAATAGTTTCTCTATCTGTTCCCCTTAATATCTTAAACTTCAATCAAATCACCCCTTAATCTAAATGCCAGGGAACACAACCCTATTTTGTGCAATCTATCCTTGTAATTTAACCCTTGGAATCCAGGTATCATTCTAGTAAATCTACATTGCACTCCCTCCAAGGCCAATATATCCTTCCTAAGGTGCAGTGTCAAGAATTGAATGCAGGTGTGGTCTAACCAGAGCTTTGTATAGGTGTATGTTGGCCCACTCCATATAGTATTGAGACACTTAGACCGACTCTCCTCCCCATCCTCAGACTTTAACCCTTTCTACAAGCCATCTGATGCAATAAGCTGAGATAAAAGCTAAACAATTAGTTTTTACCCTTTCACCAAACCTTGCACACTTCAGGCCTGGGAGCAAAATGATCAAAGAAAACTAAAAGGTCATTTTGGGAGGGATTCTGAATTAATAACAATCTGACTGCTGCATTCAGTATCTAGAATGGAAGAACCAGACCAGTTTAATGCTTTAAGTAAAATGCAGAAGTGAAACATTAATAACCTAAAGGTCCACTTATTTTTACTTATAGCCAGGCTAGAATACAGCCAGATCTGTTTTTAAAAATGGTTATGCCCACCCAAACACGGTTGATGTACATGAGGCACAGACATCTGGACTTTTTGGCAGATATCAGCTATGTAGCCTGTTTTTCTACATTAATAGCACTATATAAATGCAAGTTGTTGAAGCAAACAGGAGAAAAAGATGTATCAGGGTCATCTAGATGTTGCCCCTTGATATCATCTGAAAACACATCAAGTTCCACATGTACACTGATAACACCCAACTTTACATCAGCACTGCCTCTCTCAACCCCTGCACACTCTCATTTGTCACTCTGCTTATCTGACATCCAGTACTGGCTGAGTATATAAAGCCATGATGGGACTAGATAGTGGATAGGGAGAACCTATTTCCTTTAACAGCGGGGTCAGTGACCAGGGGGCATAGATTTAAAGTAATTGGTAGAAGGATTCGATCAGCTGGAGATATTTTTTCACCTAGAGGGTGGTGGAGGCAGAAACCCTCAATTTAAAAAGTACTTGGATTTGCACTTGAAGTGCTGTAACCTATAGGGCTATGGACCAAGTGCTTGAAAGTGGGATTAAGCTGGATAGCTCTTTTAGCTGGCATAGATGTGATGGGCTGAATGGCTGCCTGTGCCGTAACTTTCTATGAGCAGAAATTTCTTTGGTTTTGGTTTTCCCAATATTTATTGTCTTTGGCCTGTGCTACAAACTCTGTTCCCAAGCCAGTGTCACAGGCTGAACCAGACCATTTGTGCCCTTGATGAGCTTCTGCTCCAACACCAAGACTGCCTACATCTACCTCTAACATTGCCTGTCTCTGCCCCTCACCTGAAACCCTGATCCCTGCCTTTGTTAGCTCTAGACTTGACTATTCCAATGCTCTCCTGACCAGCCAGTCTTCTGCCTTCCATAAAGTTGCTCATCCAATATTCTGCTGTCTGTATCCTAACATGCACCAAGTCCCATTCACCCATCACCTGTGCTCACTGACCTACATTGGCTCCTGGTCCGGCAATGCCTTGTTTTAAAAATTCTCATTGTTGTTTTCAAATCCAACCACAGCCTCACCCCTCCCTATCTCTAACTTCCTCCAGCCCTTCAAGCCTCCAAGATCTGTGCTCCTCCAATTTTGACCTCCTGGGCATCCCCAATTTTAATTGCACCACCACTGGCAGCTATGCCATCAGCTGCCTAGGCCCTAAACACTGGCATTCCCTCCCTACTTTTCTTTAAGACACTCCTTAAAACCTACTTCTTTAACCAAAACTTATCACCTGTCCTAATTTTTTTTTTCGTTCATGGGATCTGGGCATCATGGGCAAGGCCAGCATTTATTACCCATCCCTAATTGCCCTTGAGAAGGTGGTGAGCCACTGCCTTGAACCACTGCAGTCCGTGTGAAGGAGGTTCTCCCACAGTGCTGTTAGGAAGGGAGTTCCAGGATTTTGACCCTGCAACGGTGAAATATTTCCAAGATGGGATGGTGTGTGACTTGGAAGGGAACGTGCAGGTGGTGTTGTTCCCATGTGCCTGCTGCCCTTGTCCTTCTAGGTGGTAGAGGTCATGGGTTTGGGAGGTGCTGTCAAAGAAGTCTTGGCAAGTTGTTGCAGTGCATCCTGTGGATAGGTGGTGAAGGGAGTGAATGTTTAGGGTGGGCTGCTTTGTCCTGGATAGTGTCGAGCTTCTTGAGTGTTGTTGGAGCTGCACTCATCCAGGCAAGTGGAGAGTATTCCATCACACTCCTGCCTTGTGGATAGTAAGGCTTTGGGGAGTCAGGAGGTGAGTCACTCACTGCAGAATACCCAGCCTCAGGGCCTGCTCTTGTGGCCACAGTATTTATATGGCTGGTCCAGTTAAGTTTCTGGTCAATGGTGGTGAGGGATTTGGTGATGGTAATGCCATTGAATGTCAAGGGGAGGTGGTTAGACTCTTGTTGGAGATGGTCAGTGCCTGGCACGAATGTTACTTGCCACTTATGAGCCCAAGCCTGGATATTGTCCAGGTCTTGTTTCATTATCTGAGGGGTTGCGAGTGGAACTGAACACCTTCTGTGGCTTGTCAAACTTTGTTGATGATCCTGTGAAGTGCACTATATAAATGCACATTGTTATTGAAGCAAACAAGAGAAAAAGATGTACAAGGTGACGGGTCTTTAAAAGGAAAGGGAAAATCATCAAATTATTTAATCTGACAACTCCAGGATGTCACTCTGCTGGACCCCACGAAACCAAACATGGAGAGGATTTTTTTCAATGTGTTGAGTACTTCACATTCCTTACCTACCCCCTTCTTACTTGTCCAACCTTGACTATCATTGAGTTTCTAAATGCAAAAAGGAATCCCTTCCACAAAGCACAATACTCTATGAAACTTTACCACACTGTATTTTATTTTAACATTTATAGTCTCAAATGTAATGTTGCTATTTTTGAAATAGAAATAATTTTAATTGACACTGATTAAATATGTACATGTTTACAAATAAATACAAAAATATAGTACACTTCAGTTCTGTTTAATTGACTGAGTCTGGACAAAGGCTTAAAAAGTACATCCTGATGTATTTAAAAAAATAATTAAAACTGATCATACTATAGCTACATTTTGTTTTGACAGTTCTGCTGTGACAATTCTTACAAGTATTGAGTATGAATGCATTTGCTATTTCTATACTTGCAAGACTTCCCAACTATCACCCAAGAAATCTGTAGCAGGTTTCTGTGTTAAAATGAAATATGTCCAACTTTAGTCATGACCTTTTTTGGGGGAGGGAGAGAAAGAAGAAATATTATGGAAGGAATCTGAACTCATAGAGCTCACCTCTTGGCTGGGAAAATTGTGCCTGATTCAGGGAGAGCTAAAGAAACTAATACTTATAAATAACTCTAAAAACTGGTAAATACTGACTGAAAATCAATGCCTATTTTGCTAAATGATATGTATCAACAACTTCAATACTTTCCTAGTGTTTTACTGTTCGATAATAGGTAGATTACTAATTTCTTCAATTGAGGATTATATTCCACAGAATATCAGTAAATCACAATATCACCACCAGGTAAACTGGTACTGTTTCAGTCAAATCCTGTCTGAAACCCCTCCTCCATAAGTCAGCTTCAACTCTTTTGATGGCTCCTCGAATGAGTGCTGATCATAAAAAAGTGGTGCTGTTGAGGTCTGTATCCACGATGGGTTTGTGATTGTATTCAGACCAAAATGTTGTTTTATGGAGCAGCGCTTCTCTAAGTATCTACAAGAGCTTCCTGCCATCAGCGGTAAGCTAGTCAGTAAGTTTTGAGCATCAGAAAGCTTTGCAGGATTTTTCTTCCCCCCCCCAAACTACCATTGGCCTAATAATGCAAGAAGATTGGAGATGAAAGCAAGTTATTAGATACACATTTAGAAATAGAATCTTGTGTTTGGAACTAGCTCATTATGTTACAAAGAGCTTTGCTGTTTGCTGGCAGCCAGAATATCAGATCAAGTTTTCCAAATTTTGTTGAAAGTTCTCAGCCAAGTCTTTTGCCAAAATCAGGCAGAGACTCTGAAGAAGAATTCACTCGTTTCAATGGGCAAGGAGAAGGAGTGAGATGCAGAAAAACTACTGTGGACACCATGAGGGGAAAAACATACAGCACCCTCTTGTAAATGGAAAACCGCACTCTTCTGCTGATTGCATAGGTTACCTTAGTCATGCCATGTAAAGCTAACATGACTAAATGAAGATGGATAGTTCTTTTTCCCTCCTTTGTTCTGCTAGAAGTAAAAACACGATAGTGAGATTGAGAAGGCTACTTTTCTCCACCCCATCCCCGGATAGGCTGTTTTGACTTGCTCATACCAGTCTTAAGCACAGATCGTAACAACTCAGAACAAAGTTGGAGCCATTTGCGAATTCTGGGTTACTGTATTTTCCACAAAGGGCGACTCCAACTGGGTCTCTATGGAGTGACTTCCTTTGGCCAGAAAAGCTAGGGGGGGGAAAAAATTTAAAACTGTATTATCTGTACTTGAATTTATGTATAATGTCACATCCTGCTTGTGGAATGGTGTACACTGCTACATTCATAGAAACGTCAGCATGTTGAACAAGCTGTTTTACCAGTACTTGCACCTCTGATATGCTGTGTGAAGCTGCCAAAGAAAATACCAATTTACTCCAGCACGTAACAGATCGTAACGTAGCCCTTTCAAAGAGCCGGCACAGGCACAATGGGCTGAATGTCCTCCCTCTGTGCTGTAAGGTTCTATGATTCAAAAATAAGAGATCAGCACTTTGTAGATAGCTCAATCTGACAAAATGCATTTTAGATTGCCACGGCATTTTGTACAAACAAAATGACCAATTAGCAAATCTTTGTACCGCAGCAGATTTTAAATCATTGACAATTCAAAACAGAAAAATGCTTATACTCGTAAAACGATGCTTCTTTGGGTAAAGTCTGACAATGGGTCTGGGAGGGAAGGGGAAAAAAAACTGACTTCAGCTTTGTGGGCTCCAATGTACTGTGCCGTAGATGTTTGTCGCTAGTAATGTATTTCCCCATGACAGCAAGCTCCTCACCTCAGCTATGAGGCAGTAGAGTTGCAAACACTAGTTTGCCTCTCCCAAGATGAGTTGAAAAAAGAATAAAGAGGGCAATTGGGCACCAGACTATTCTTGCACATTTCCTCATGCCAGTTACTGAGCCTGCTTGGCATCTGGGCTTGGTGAGTGGCAGAGAGAACCTAAAACAGAGAAAAGGATGGGACAGGGAAGAATTAATAGTTGTAATGAATAAGTGAATGGGACACCGTTTGATGCACTGGACTATACTGCCTGAATCAGGTACATGATTAATGACTAGATATACACTAAATATTTTATTTCAAATGTATTAAAAATACACCAAACAACTGCTCTAAAAATAAAAATAATTCTTCAAATTCACATTTAGGGGGATAATTTCCTCTGGTAGTGTACTGCTGAACATATTTGTGTAAAACTTCTTTGTGTGCTATTTTAACACAGGAAATTAAGACCTTTAAATCAATTCCAATTCACTTCAGGTATTGTACTCCAATTGGATACCAGATTTGTGGAATGCAGTTGTTTTGAGCGCTCAACAATTCAGTAAACAAACCAGTGTTGCTGGACAAAACAGATTTCCAGTGGCTATAAACTCATTGCTGGTTACCATGGGCAATCCTTCCAGTTATAGCAAAAATGTAAATTAAAAAGGGATAAATTATAAATTAGTCTTACCATTTTCTGTGTCCAAAGTACTCTGTAAAGGAGAGGTTAGCGTTCTCAAAACTTGAGTAAAACTATTTACATCTGTAACGAGGATTCCACTTTGTGTGAAAACTTCTCGGTTCTCAGGTTTACCTGAAAGATTATCAAAAGGGGCAATAAAACATAAATTACTAGAGTTTTAACAGGTTTGCAAATTAGCCACATTTTTAAAAGGAAGCAGCATAAAAGAACAATGCTAGGGGAGAGGTAGACTTTCACTCATCCAAATAGGGACAGATTTAAAATATGCTAATTTATTCCATAAATATAGAAAAGAAAAATACTTGACATTATATAGGAACAGGAGGAGGCCATTCACCCCCTCAAGCCTGTTCCGCCATTCAATTAGGCTGTTCTGTATCTTAACTCCATCTACCTGCCTTGGTTCCATAACCCTTAACACCCTTACCTAACAAAAATCTATCAATCTCAGTTTTGAGCTTATAGCATCTTATCACATCCTCAGGATATCTCAAAAGCACTTCACTATCAATTCATTACTTTGAAGTACAGTCACTATTGTTTTGTAGTCAAAAACAGCAGCAAGTGCAATGGCAAGGTCCCACAAACAGCAAGTGAGGTGACTGACCAATTAATGTTTATCTCAATGTTGGCCCTCTACTCCTCTGAATAGTACTGTCGGATAATTTACGTCCACCTGAACAGGCACACAGGACTTTGGTTCAGTGTCCTATCTGTAACTTGCTAACTGCATCAGTGCAGTACTGATAGAATGCTGCCTTGAAGTGTCAGCCCAGATAATGTGCTTACGTCCTGGAACGGAGAATGGATCCGCGCTCTGACTCAGTAGCAAGGGCGCTACCAACAGAGCCAAGCTGAACTTGATCCATATACAGCAAAAGCATTTTTTTTTAAAAACCTGACTTGCATTTGGGGAGACTGAACGTGGACTCTCGACTTGAAAAGCTAACTCCGCAGATAATAGCGGCTTAGTTGCGTTCCTTCTGCGTGCAGACAAAGCCACTCTCTATCTTAGAATGTCATGCCAGCATTCTTGCATGCTTCATCTATTTAAATCGTAAGTTCATGTAACCAATTATCGTGAATTACAAGATTTGTATTGTTAATCATTTGCCTAGAAACTTTTATTCTCCACTGGAGACGTTCAAAACCTCGCTCATGGTGCTCTCCATTTTAACTAAGGTCCTTACTGTCCTCTCGAGTGCACCAAGCCTTGATCTCCATTCAAATACCCTCAATCAGAATATCTGTTCTATGGCATTTTTTCCAGGATAAAATCCAACCTCTTTTCCTGCGAAAACCTTCACTTTCCATTTGATCTTTGAGAGGGTATCACTAGCATGAAGTATCAGTGAAATAGTGCAACAGTACTTACAATCCTGGAGATGATCATCAAAGACTTAAGACAACAGGTTTTGGTTCCCTGGCTTCCTAGTGGCTTTGATGCATCACACTCATTACCTTGTCCCTGCAACTTTCAACAGTAGACACTCCATCCACTCTTATTACCTCACGGAATTCAAGACGGTAGTGTTACTAAAAGATCTGATCCAGCCTTGATTTTTCTTCTGCGGAAACTCCAAGACTAAATTATGTAAACCAGTGATCCGTACACTGTAATATCACATATTTTACCCCATTTTAAAAAAAAACAGCTGTTACCAGTATTTTTTCCAATACCCGTTGCTTCTTATAACCACCCTGCTTGGCAGCTGTGTCTGGCCACTTGCTTGAGAAAGTTGAGAACAAAGACTTAATATAATCTCAAAAGTTGTCTGTGTCTTCAACACTCAGTTTAAGACTTAAATACAACATTTTTCAAATGTCATTGTTCAGGCCACTTAAGGTGTCTTTAACTTACGGCCATTTTCCCTCCAAACAATATCTCCTCCTTCTTCAAAAACCATCACATCACCAATTTAGCCGATATGGTCACATCTCACCTGTGAGAAATACTGCAAATCTGGAACTTATTTTCTGAGCTTGTAGATTCAAAAGACAGCTGAGATAGTCGGGCTTCACCTGTGACCTAGAATCACACTCGTGGAAAGGGAGAACTTCCACAATATTTGCTGCAATCTTTCGAGTCAGTACAGAAATCTTTCTCTTAGCAGTATTGTCATCCCTGTATCAACAAAATATGTTATATTACACACCCATGCTAAGTAAATAAATTCTAAAGTCAATAAAAAAAAATTGAACAATTCAAATGTTAGGCCACATATAGTGACACCACAAGTCCTGGCCAGAATGGAGACGATTGAGTACCACTCACTGCCATTTGCAGGAGAAATAATCCTGCTTTTATCGGGAGACGTTGCTGTAGTTTCGGGCAAGTTGTGTTTGCTGTAGTTCGTGGAGACTTTGTTTAAATAGACTCTGTTTGCCGCACAAATAGACTTTGTTTGCTGTAAGATAAACTCTGTTTACTGAAAGTCCTGCTGCAGCCAATTTGCACACAGCAAAGTCCCACAAACAGCAATGAAATAAATGACCTGATAGCCCTGGCGGTGTTAAGAAATATTGGCCAGGGCACCAGAAGAACCCCTCCCCCCCTACTCTTCGAATAGTGGGATCTTTCATGTCCACCTGAAACAGGCAGATGGGGCCTTGGTTTAACGTCTCATCTGAAAGACGCCACCTCTGACAGTGCAGCACTAAAGTGCCAGCCTAGATTATGTGCTTAAGTCTCTGGAGTGGGACCTGAACCCACAACCTTCTGACTGAGAGGCGGGAATACTACCCCTGAGCCACAGCTGACACTCAAGAATGTTTGTTAATTGTTTACAGCTATTTCATGGTATGTATTTCATATCACTGAGAACAGGGCACAGCTTGAGGCAAGATACAATAAATTCACCTGTGAGGCTGACCATAATTTATTCGTTTGTCAACCCAATTTGGCAATAAGTCACATTATTCACTGCCAGGTGTAATAGACCCTCTATTTATAACCCTAGTGTGTTCAAGAACATGGATTAAAATGTTTATTTTTAAATTGACAGTGTTGACTGCCTCTATAAAGAGGTCATGTTTTTTTTAAAAAAAGGAAAAGTATTTGGTGTCATCCACAGCTGATAAAATCAATGCTTTGCGTCTTCCCCTCCCTGCCGCCATCCCCATCTCCACCATAACTGGACCACCCTCCACGGTGACCAGAACCTGAGCCCCTGACCCAGTCGCCAGGTCTCTGCCTCCGCAATGCCACTGTCGTCAAGTTGGGCAGTTTCAAAAAACATTACAAACCAACCTTGCCATCTCCTTCAGTTTTTTGAGTTCTTTGAAATGAATCATCCACTTCCATTTAGGTACTTCGCTGAGCTGCTCTGAAATCTGTTGTAAATGTTCTGATTGTGCAAGAAAGAAAGAAAACGCTCATTGAAAATGTAAAATTTTCAAAGTGGAAACGCTGTAGGGTTGTTAAATACATTCACTTAGACAATTATGGTACATCGTGCTTAAAATCTGCACAACCATTTATTGGACCCGAGCTTCAATTCTTGAGTAGGTGGGGGGGGGGCGGGGGGGAGGGAAGAGTTCACCATCTCTGGACTATTGGGAAGGAGGAATCAGCCAGCATTTCCATTCGTGATCACAACCACTGGGACGTGCACATGTATAGATGTTGAGCTGTGACAGACTGAGGTCAGCTGCAATGCCCCCCACAGTCAAATAGTCTGCCAACGCTCATTGTCTAGGTTCACATATAAAGATTGGCCATTTAGGCGATACGTTGGATGGAATTGTAGCCCAGCATACAGAATTGGGCGGGGGGGGGGGAAGAGAACTCTCTCATTATTGGGAACACTTTTTAAAATGAAAATGTTACAAAGAATTATGATCAAGCTTAGCATCCTTTCGTTATGTTGTGTTATTTTCTTTGTTTAAAGAGCAAACACTGGCAATACATTACTGGCGGCAGTGATTAAGAAAACTATGAGCCCAACAGAGCAAGGAGCTGAATTAACACACGGGGGTATCCTATCTCTGATTATAACCACTTAGAGAAATATATCCTAACTTCGCTTACACGTACCCTGTGCACCAGTGACGCTTTTGATCTCGTTTTTCAACTGCTGCACCTACCTGGAGTCAAAGTGTCCAGCACAGTCCCATCAGAGACAACAAAGCCTCCGGAGCTAAATAACTCTTGGAATGTCTGGTCTTTTATGTCCCCTGGACTATCCACACCAACAAACTGGACACACTGCATCTGTTTCAGTGCCGCTAAATAAGGAATCTGGGGAGGGTCATGAAAACAGAATTATTTCAATATACATGCATAACATGTCATAATTATAAAGGCAAAAGAAGGAAAGTTCTTGAAATGCATTGTAGTTCTTTTTGAATGATAGATTTATAGGGGGCAATTTTAACCTAACCCACCCATCGGGAAACTGACTGGATCAGGTACAATGCTGGTTTTACACCCTGCTCGATTTTACTCTCCATTGAAGTCAGTGGAGAGTAATATCGGGCGGGGTCTAAAGCCGGAGTTCCAGACGATCCCTTGGGTTTCCCGCCCAGTGAGTTAGGTTAAAATTGCCCCCCCCCACACACCAGAATCTTCCGTGTACTATGAAGCTGATTCCTGCAACTGGCACACTTATAAAGAGGAAGCTACATTACTGTCTTTTCGATTTTTCTTTTCAGGAGAAAAGACATTCCTGATAATCACGGGACCCACACACCATGTGTGCGGTCAGATTGCCTGGCATCATCTTTGTTCTATTTCAACTGGCGTTGTCCCTCATGTCCCATTGTCAATAAGTCAAAAGTATATGCTTGCTAAACCCATTATCCTAGACCAGTTAATTCCCCGTAGCATTGCTCACAGGCGGTCCGGAAAGTGAGAGTGTGGTCTCTGATGTTACTTAGGCTGCAGCAGGACCCCAGTATGACAGAGATTCACCCATCTCTGCAATACAGCAAGTTTAGTGAAGCAATATCACCCGACTTAGACAAGGTAATAAAAATGTATACTCCTTACTGATAGATAAATAAATAATGTTGCAACATTATTTATCACTTTAGAAAAACTTAATGTGCAAAATGCTTGTTTCTTCCCTCTCTTCAATCCTCTTCTCAGTGATTTACATTATAATTTCGTTTTGCTTTACTTCCCACCATGGATTTGCAAGACTTACTTCAGACGCAAGTACCTTATTTGTTTATTCTTTCCTATTCTCTCCCTAAAATCTTTCTTCTCTTTCTCAGTTATTTGCATGATTATAAAAGATTTGTCTCCCCCCTCACTTCCCACGGTGGGATTGTAGTATTTGCTGTTGCTCTGCATTAGCCCTGTACTGAGGTAGGTTTACCCATCAATAAGCCGACAATGATCCGCACCTTGTATACGTGGTCATTCATCATGCTCCAGGTCAAAGTGACTGACCAAACCAAGCCACGCCACAACGTCCAAGCTCAGTATCAAAGCATCTCAAACAATCCCCTCCCCATCCCTTACCGCTCCATCCCGAACATCAGTTCCCCTCTGTGACAAAATAAAACCTCCATTGGCATCCGTGCCTTCAGCTGTCTAGGCCCCAAGCTCTGCAATTGCCTCCTTAAATCTCTCCACCTCTCTACCTTTCTCTCCTCCTTGAAGATGCTCCTTAAAACCTAATACTCCTGTGAAGCACCTTGGGATGTTTTACTATGTTAAAGGTGCTATATAAATGCAAGTTGTTGTAGTATAGAGAATGACAGATCAAGAGACGTGTGCGACATGCATGGTGTGGGATACTATGGATCTGCAAAGCATCGCGGAAGAGTAAACAAGCTCGAAATGTCAGAGGGTTGGGTTGCTCGAGCAGAGGAACGCCGAGTTTTAAGATGAGCTGGTTACGCCCTGCAACGGAGCAGGGGAGGAAAGACACGTTCCAGAGGTGGTCACCCCACAAACAGAGGGGAGGGAACAGGTGACTGTCCTCAGAGAGAGCAGGGGAAGGTGAGAGGAACCACTAACCCAAAAACCCTGTGGGTCTGGACTGGTCCAGCAGATTTGCAGTTCTTGTCAGGTGTTATGAGGATAAGGGCAGAGGCATATAGGAGGGTTAATCAACTGCAACTACAGGCACTGTGGAGTGAAGGGTCACCCATGGAGGAATGACAGAAACTAATCGTGAGAACAGGCAAGTAGTACAAATGGGAGATTCTATAATTAAGTAGATAGACAGCCCAACTTGCAGCTATGACTGGGAGTCCAGGATAAGGGGGGGGGTAACAGTGCAGATATCTCCTCGAAAGGGAGGGAAAACTCATGAATCATATAGCAAGCAATGGCACAGCTTTTTTAAAAAAAGCATTTTAAGATTAAAATGCAATTTCAAGGGTAGTAATCTCAGGAATACTCCCAAGTCAGGGATTTAGCCAGATATGCAAACTGTACACAAACATGCACATTTTTAGCTCCTGGGTTGGCAAAGTATCTGTTGTAGCATAAGCTACAATTTGCTGCTCCAATGGGATCCAGCTGGGAGATCGCTGCTGCTCTGCTTCCAGATGCTCTTCTCACAGTCAGTCTTGGTGCAGCGTGTACCTGACTCTGCTGCTTTGGTCGGAGAGCAAACTTTGTGCTGCAGGCTGCAAGCAGGGATTCCTGAAATCACGACAGTCCAGGAATTCTCGTCCGCAGCAGAGTTTGCTTCTCCAACCAGCATCACAATGAAAACATCATCAAGGGAGCAGATTCAATGGTAACTTTCAAAAGGGAATTGGATATATACTTGAAAAGGAAAAATCTGCAGGGGCTATGGAGGAAAGAGCAGGGGAGTGGGGCTAATTTGATAGCTCTTTCAAAGGGCCGGCACAGGCACGATGGGCTGAGTGGCCTCCTTTTGTGATATATGATTCTATGATAACATGCCAGGTCCAATGCTGAAATCAATACAAGTAACTCATGCCCAGGTTCTCGTAGGTTTCACCTCTGATGCCATGCGGCAGTTGTACTTTCTGAAAATAACCAGTCCCCAACTTACATCCTGTATGAAAAGAAACTTAAGCCTTTGTTATTCACGTTTAAGTACTTTGGAATGTGTTGGGCTACTCACCTGATGCAAGTGTGCCGATATATCTTCATTTCTGATGATAACAAGCACTTTGCTGGAATGATGCGGCTGCATCACAGAAAGATCCAATGGTCCAAGTTCCACATGACCTTCTTTCTTTAGAAATTCCTGAAACGTTAGTGGTGATATTAAATAAATAAAATAATAAATTTTAGGGCATCTCAGTTGAGCTTTATGGGTGATTGCTGAAAGGCAAGAGATAGCAGGGGAAAGGTACAGTTTATGATCTCATGAATCTTGATGTGTAACCTGTGTAAAGGACAATGAAACCATCTTTAAATGCCGTTTAGCAGAACCAAGAGGGAAAATGAGAGATCAATGTTGTACAATATGACACTGAATATGAATTTATTTGCAGAATATGAATGAGATGGCCATTCAGCACATCAAGCCTATTCTTTTATAGACCCTGTACAATTATCGTGGCCATGGACTTACCCAGCCTAACATAATCTTATTGCTTGGAGGGAAAAAATTTGTAGGGCTACAGGGATAGGGCAGGGGAGTGGGACTAGCTGGATTCTAGCTAGTCCCACTCCCTTGTTGGCATGGACTCGATGGGCTCAATGGCCTCCTTTCAGGAGCGAGATTAGAAAACATTTCTACACACAAAGGGTTGTAGAAGTTTGGAACTCTCTTCCGCAAACAGCAATTAATACTAGCTCAATTGCTAAATTTAAATCTGAGATAGACAGCTTTTTGGCAACCAAAGGTATTAAGGGACATGGGCCAAAGGCAGGTATATGGAGTTAGATCACAGATCAGCCATGATCTTATCAAATGGTGGAGCAGGCACGAAGGGCTGAATGGCCTGCTCCTGTTCCTATGTTCCATGCAGTAACCATTCTATGATTCTTTGTGTATTCCACTATTTATAGTAGCTGACTATTTTCAATATTGTCTGCAGACTAAAGAATGCTCTTAATTCAAAGTTGCTTAATTTGAATTATCTGTTCACCTGAATTGGAAGTTGTTCAAAGCACACCTTTTGTGCTATTTGAATTGCTTATTTTGAACTAATGGACAATTCAATTTTTTTTCCAAGCAACAGAAGACTTTGAATTAATAAATGGTATAGAATCATTGCAGACATTACACTGTAATTGTTGTTTTCTATGTGAGAAAAGGTGTGATGCATTAAAATAGTTTTGGTTTTCAGTTTCACTGAAGGACACAACCATTTAAATGATTTTTTAATATAAACATTCAAATAGAACAATTCATTAAGGATGAACAACTAGGAACTTCTTTGTAACCCTGCAGGACTAATTAATTGCGAGTGTTCCATGCACGTGGTAAAGTTTCAATAATTGATCACTCTCAGTCAATTATCGTACAAATATACATTTATATACTGATCAATCTACCATGGCGTTGTACAGGGTGAGTCAAGACCGAGTGTAGTCTTCAGGTAAAGAGGTTTAGAGGCTGTAGGATAATTGGACCAGGCTATGCAGATGCAATCCAGTCCCCATTGAAAAGTCATACATTCAGTCCATATGCCTTGGTAAACTTGTCACGACTGTATGCTACTTGTGGCCCCAACTCTGGTGGGCCTAATCCTGTCAAGTGGGACAGGACATACCCAAGGATAGTGATGTTTGCTGATAATCATACTCACAAAATCACATCTATATCAGGCTGTTGCTTAACTATCCTGTGGGACAACTCTCCCAACATGCCCAAAGTGTTAGCGACAGGACTTTGCAGGGTCGATTGGGCTGAGATTGCCTTCGTCTTTTAATCATAAATTCTTTCCTTATTTTCCTATAATACTTTGCTTTATAGTTTAAAAAAAAACCTTCCTTTCTTTCTATATAGAAAACCTACCCAATTTGGGAAGCAGAAAAGTAGAGTTAGTTGGAACGTAAGCATTTCTCTATAGGCTGAGGAGCTGGGAGATATCAAAGTACAGTATTATGTAGAGTGGTGGTGGTACAGGTTGGAGGATGTAACTACTGTACATAATATAGATGTCAGCCTGGCTCAGTTGGTGGCACTCTTGCCTCGGAGTCAGAAGGTTATGGGTTCAGGAGCCCTCCAGGATTTGAGCACATAACCTAGGCTAACATTGAAACATATAAGATTCTGAGGGGGCTTGACAGAGTGAATGCAGAGAGGCTGTTTCCCCTGGCTGGAGTGTCTAGAACCAGGGGGCATAGTCTCAAGATAAGGGGTCGGACATTTAGGACTGAGATGAGGAGAAATTTCTTCACTTCATGGGTACGGTAGCATAGTTGTTATGTTACTGGACTAGTAATCCAGAGGCCTGGACTAATAATCTGGAGTCATGAGTTCAAATCCCGCCACGGCAGCTGGGGAATTAAATTCAATTAATTAAATAAAATCTGGAATAAAAAAAAACTAGTATCAGTAATGCTGCCCATGAAACTACCGGATTGTCGTAAAAACCCATCTAGTTCACTAATGTCCTTTAAGGAAGGAAACCGGCCGTCCTTACCCGGTCTGGCCTATATGTGACTCCAGACCCACAGCAATGTGGTTGATTCTTAATCGCCCTCTGAAATGGCCTAGCAAGCCACTCAGTTGTCAAGGCAGCGGCTCACCGCCACCTTCTCAAGGGCAATTAGGGATGGGCAATAAATGCTGGCCTTGCCAGCAACGCCCACATCCCATGAACAAATAAAAAAAACCCAGAGGGTTGTGAATCTTTGGAATTCTCTACCCCAGAGGGCTGTGGATGCTGAGTCATTGAATATATTCAAGGCTGAGATCGATAGATTTTTGGACACTAAGGGAATCAAGGGATATGGGGGTTGGGCGGGAAAGTGGAATTGAGGGTGAAGATCAGCCATGATCTGATTGAATGGCGGAGCAGGCTTGAGGGGCTGTATGGCCTACTCCTGCTCCTATTTCTTATGTTCTTATGTAACACTTCAATGCAATAATGAGGGAGTGCTGCATTGTTGGAAGAATTGAGACATTAAACTCATTAAATGAGACATTAAACTGATCCCATAGCACTTTTACACTCTGCATAAATTGGCTTTCATGATTGCTTACAAAACAACACTTCAAAAGTATATAATTGGCTGTGAAATGCTTTGGAACATCCCGAGGTTGTGAAAAGCACTGTATAAATGCAAATTCTCTCTAAATGCAAGTTCTTTTTTTTCTTACGTTGGCAAGAAATGCGCACAGACATAAGATTTTTTAATATATTAAAGGTGATCTCCTGTGGTGTTGTATCTGGGGAGTCAAGAGCAGCCTTAGTTGAAACCCGGTTGGTGGGTGAGAGATAATTGGATGTTAATCAGATCTTTGAGTCATATATTATTTATATATTTCCATTATAAATGTGAATGTAGGAATTTGCAACAGAAATGTGTCATGGTGTAACTGCACTCCCACTAGTGGTGGCACTGCAGCACCACCAGTGGTAGAAGGATGTAATTACAGCACGGCAAGTTTGCATAGACGGTTTCCATTATAAATATATAGGAATTAATAAAGGCTAAAGTTGACAAGAAGTTAGCACAGATGTAAGATTTTTAAAGATATATTAATAGATATAAAATAAGTATAACTACCTTAATTTCCTTAAAGAATCGATCAGAATTTGTTTCACTGACATAAAACTTGTAAGTGCCTTTCCACGTTTCCTTTACAACTTCATTCAAATTCTGGTGCAAGTCACTGCATAGTTCAGTTATTAGGTGCAGAAATGGATCGATTCTTTTCCTCCCATCACCTTGAACCTCTTTACATCCCTTACGTTTTACATGTAACAGCTCATCAGCAAACAAAGACCCATTCTCCCCAGCAGAGTGTTGGTTGCTTGGCATTCTATCTGCAGGCTCAATAGAATCCTGACTCACGGCGTGAGTTTGATTGCACGGCCTTTTGCGATTATTCACGTAACGCGAGTAATTTTTAGGTTTGTAAGATTCAATGCCTTCCTGTTGGCAATCCCAGGGCTTATCTTCTCTATTAGTCCAATGCGATATTTGGGTTTTATTACGAATGCGCTTTCCACTACTTTGGTCAACCTCTTGGCACGATATGGTCACAGTCAATGGTTTTTTACTCCCAACTGCTCTACCGCTGGACACGGTTTGGACATTCTTCCTCCTCAAAGTTGTTTTACTTCCATCCCTTGAAGACGAGAAGATGCCTGCATACGGCATGGTACATGCTCTATTTATCACGCTGTTAAGATGCCGAGAAAAACAAACGTACTCCAAGTCTAGAATTTTCTGAATCGGACTTGTCTTGTTCCAACATCTTGCGTTCCACGGTCCTAAAAGATCAGGTACGCTGGTGAAGAAGTTTTTCTTTCCCCAGTTACAAAAAGTCCTTGTGGTTCTTTCACAAGTAAATGGCCTACCAGGTTTCTGTTGTGTCTGTGCAGTGACAGTGAAGTTTCGGTAGACTTTCTGCCTGCCAAAAGGATCTGGAATATTAACAAGCGGAGGCCCAGAAGCATCGCTGTCGCTCATCTCCACTGCCATGCTATTTTCTTCAAAGAAATGTGGTAAATAATTCATGTCAATATTTCTCATCTGCAGGTGCCCACTGGTCATGCTCCATTTTTCTCTGTAATTCCCGTGTTCTGAATCTACATCAGAAAAGCACTGAAATTTCTCTCTGTACACTCTTCTTTTTCTCTTCTGACTACTTGCATGCCAACTAATTCTGGGTGCTTTTTTGTTTTTATAAAAATCTCTAGCACCAGTCTGAATTTCATTATCTGAACCGTCTGAAAAGTCTTCAAGGGTAAAAACAGGTTCTTTGGAAACATCGCGGCCGCAATCAGATCTTTCAGAATCCGTATCAAAGTCATTACACCGGTTCACCTTTTCAAATTCCTTCTCCTTTTGCTTAGCGCCAAGGTTCTCCACGTAGTTTTGACTGGAGGAAGCTTGAAGTTTTATCTGGTTTCTACGTTCGTCGGCCAGGGACATGCATTTCAAGTTGTCTGGAAATTCAGAATTGGAATCACTTGTAATCTCCCCCTCTCCCAGAAACTTTCCCACACTTGTTCTCTTTCTTTGTGTCTCTGTAACATCACCTCTGATCAGCTGTATATCAGCACAACTTTCAACACACGAGCAAGTGCTTCCTTTCTCCAATGGCCCATCTGTATTGTCCAATGGATTGCTGGTACCCAAACTCCTGCTATGGTTATGCGTGATGACATTTGAAGTTTCGGAAGTGTTTACAGAGTTACTACGAAGTACATGTTTTCTAAAGGAAAAGCTTTGTGATGCAGCATCAGTATGGTCTATCCCATCAAATTCATCCTGTGCTACATTTCTTTCACTTGCAAGTGTGTCTTTGATGGTACCCAAATCTTCTGTGCGTGCTGTATTTTCAACATCCTCCAAAGCAGTGAGATTATCTAACCGTATGATCTGAAGCCTGTTTTCACTGGATTCATTCTGCACTTGATAACTCCCTGAAGCAGTTACATTGCTCGAATTCATGTTTTCTTTACCACGAGATGGATTCTGTGCTTGCAACTGAATACCAAATACCTCTCGAATAACTGAAGACTGACGAATGATTCCCATCTGATCATTTTCAATCATAGGATCATCCACACTATCCGCACTTCTTGGCTTCTCCGCAACAGAAACTGGACATGTTGATGTCTGCACTGCAGATCTCTGGATCTCCAATACTTAACAGGAAAATATACAGATTCAATTAATTAATTTGAAATGCCCACATGTTATTTATGCTTATGATAGAGTAAAAACAAATCAACTTGTTCAGGAGAAGCATCATTGTTATTATCCTTTATTTAGCTCTTTGTTTTTGATTGCTAACTGTACTGTGACTGTTCATTAACACTGAAATCGTGCCTCATCAATTAGAAATGGCCTGGTATGACCCACTAAATCTAACCCCACTTTGTGCCTGAGATGAGAATTATAAAACTCCAAATGTGTATAAATAAGCAAATGAATTGCAGCACTACACTACAATTAGCCCATCTGAATGCTGAAAGAATGCCATTCAAATTTATACCATTTAGGAACTTTGGCTGCTGGATTGAATACGTAGAGATGTTTCCACTTGTGGGGGGAGACCAAAACCAGGGGCCATAAATACAAGATAGTCACTAATAAATCGAATAGGGAATTCAGGAGAAACTTCTTTACCCAGAGAGTGGTGAGAATGTGGAAGTCGCTACCACGTGAATAGCTGAGGCAAATGGCATAGATGCATTTAAAGGGAAGCTAGATAAGTACATGAGGGAGAAAGGAATAGAAGGATTTTCTAATAGGGTTAGATGAAGATGGGTGGGAGGAGGCTCGTGTGGAGCATAAACACTGGCATGGACCAGTTGGGCCAAATGGCCTGTTTCTGTGCTGTACATTCTATGCAATTCTGTGTAATCAATAAAAGAGTGCTACAAAACACACAGTTTTCATCCAAGCCAACATTCCTGACTTTGCTAATTTCAGCAAAAAAAAATAGATAAACTAAAAGAAAATGGTGAAATGTAGGTAGAAAGCACCATCAGACTATTCATCCAAGTTTAACTGTGCTTAAAGGATTCCTACCTCTCCACAACTGGATTAAAACACAAGCAAACTTGGTTTACTAAGGCGTTGTAAAGGTCATTAATGAGGAACTTGTGCACAGGGAAATCGAAAAATGAGTATTTCATTTGAGGTCAAAACTGGCATTAGTGAGCTCCACAAAACAGCAGAATGTCCAAGTATCACCACATCACTGGCAGAATTTTTTTTTTGTCAAAGGGGATCTGTGTTGTGGTCATTGGCAGTTATGCAAGATCTGTCCAGAGAACTGTGGTTGAGACAGAGATCAACATCTCATCGCATGCTCGCCGTCTTCCTTACATAATTGAGGGCCATCACCCCTTAACTAAAATATCCTGGTGACGCCCCACAGCAGAGCTGTGCTGGTGAGTAGAACATATTCTCCACTGGCATTGAGTTTATGGAGCGTCGAGGCCAGGAGAGCATTGGAATAGTTAGTCTGGAGATGAGAAAGGAATGGACGAGGGTTTTGGCACCAGGTGGACAAAGGCAGGAGTGGAGGCAGGCAATGTTATGGAGGTGGAAGTAGGCTGCCTTAGTGATGGAGAGTATATTTGGTCAGCAGCTCAGGACAGGGGCGCATAGGATGCCGAAGTTACAAGCAGTCTGGTCCAACATAAGATAGTGGCTGGGGAGGAGGATTGAACTATTGGCAAGGGAACGGAGATGGTGGCAGGATCCAAAGATGATGTATTTGGTCTTCCCAATGTTTAACTGGAGGAAATTACGGCTTATCAAAGACCGAATGTCGGTCAGGCAGTGATGACTGTGGAGGGGTCAAGAATGGTGGTGGAGAAGTAGAGCTTGGTGTTGTCAGCACGTAGATGAGGAAGAAGAAAGGGGGGAGGGGAGCAAAGGGGGATTCGAGAGGCAACAGTGTGGGGCCAGGAAGAGAAGCCATTGCTGGACATGGTTTGGCTGCATTTGGGTAAGTAAGAGTGGAACCCAGTGAGGGTAGTCCCATGTAGGTTTCATAGCTGTGAAAACTAGCCCACAATGTGTGAAGACAACAGGGTAAATTCAATGATCCGTCTCTATAGCGCCAATTCTCTGACCCATGCTCCCTTTAAGTGCACCTCCCTCCTGGGAGAGTGGGATCAATGAATTCACCCTTAAAAATGAAGGAGAATCAATATTACATTCATTCACCTACAACATACACTTTCGCTTGAATAAACTTTCATGCTTTCCACATTTTATAACACAAGTGAAATTTATATTCAAGAATGGCATTTACAAATTATCGGAAAGAACCGTGTCCATGCCACAATTCACTCCATACAGTTACCAGGTCAACATCATTTATAGTGACTTTTTTTTTTTATTAACAACCAAGTATTTGTTCAGATATAAGGGTTACCTTCAGGCTCATCCTGTGTACGTTGCTGAATAATTTCAGTTTGCTTTATAACAGAACTAGTCTGTCCGTTGTCTGTTTCACTTGTATCCATACAGTCTCTTTCTGACGAACCTTCAGCGATTGTATCCTGGGCACCATTGTACTGTATGCTGTCAGTCACACTTCTGCCATCTGTTGAATACACACAATAGTACTGTTACATATCATTTCCCAACAATCAAAAAAAGACTCCACCTAAAAGAATTACTTCAAAAAATTAACTTCAAAATTAAATGATGGTTCAGGTTGTGAAAAGACATACCAGAAGAGTCATTTTGCAAGGCTGCACAGGCAGCCTGAAGCCTCAGTAGACTCTTGTGTATGGGTCAGAGATGGGGCTGTAACACTGTAGTCCCGATTCTCCGACCCACACACAAAAATCTCTCAGATGTACTTGCAGCCAAAATAGTAACAAAAAACCCTTGGTCCAGGGTGACTAGCACTCTATTTCCATTCCCTTCCCAGTTGGAAACCACTGCTCACTCCACACAAAACGTGGGGAGTAACGGGAGGATGATATGTACTATGGGACATTAAGATGTTATACCACCTCAATTTGCAATGCACTTAAAATCTAGTAACTTTACAAAGAATGCATTCCATCAGAGTAAGCCACAGTTAGAGCTTAGTCAACAACGTAAAGCTATCGTTGAAATGTTATCACCAGTTTTTAGGTTCTCCTGTATAGGAAAGCCCGTTCATTCTCTGAGGATCTCCTGAATCAAACTGACAAGTTACAATATTCATGCAACCACGGTTTCTTAAAGTGTCTTCATTTACATCTTGATTACTACTCGCAACTTAATCTGTTGACGACTGCACGTGGTAATCGTAAACCACAAGGAAATCATGGTGTTTTAGCTGCTGTGTAAACTATGCTGGAGTCTCAAAAACTTCTAGTTCAGCTGCTTTAGATCCCTTACTCATGGGACAAATACGTGCATTACTGTGTTCATGCCACTTGGCGTACGTTACCAAAGTATTTTGGAAATACTTTTCAGTAGTGTTTTAAAAAAGGTAACTCTCAAAAGTTCAGTACTGAACAAAGCAATTAACCAGTCACTTGAAGAAAGATGTAGAAATCCCACAGGAAGTACAGCATGGCATGTCTTGTTGTGCTTGTGTGCTCCTGCTACGGAGACTTACCCCGTGAGCATGTATTGAGAAATTGTGTGTGGCCAACGATTCTTCTTACATTCATTTTAAAGGCTGAAAATCACAGGTTGCCCATGTACAAGCCTCCATACCAGGAGTGAGCAACCAGAACATTTATTCTATAATCTACTCTTTCGGTATTTTTATGCAAATAGTAAAGAATGGCTCTGATTAAAACCATTAACCACCCAGTGAATAATTTGGATTATTTTCTTTAACATGAACATCAATACCTACAACATATTAATAAAGTGAACTGCATATTACATTCATACATTTTTTTTTAAAAATCGAATAGACAATGTTAACATCACAACTCTGTAAATCCAACTGTACCGCAACATTCAGAACAGTAGCAATCCCAAACCTGACAATGGAGTTAATCCCTGATTCAAATGCTGCTCCTGGCTCTCGTTTTCTGCACGCAAGTCATTTGTGGACTCCTGTTCACAGAACTGTTCATAAAACAAAGTATAATTCAAAATAGTTTAAACCGCCTGATATTACACATATTATTGCACATTTTAATTCCTTGCATAATAACTATCGTCATTAAACTCAAAAACATTGTCGCCAGTCAGCATCAATTTGGAGTTAAAATTACTGTATGTACAATTAGATACTCCTAATCCATCTTTCCTTCCCCCTTTGCCATCTACTTTTGTTTACCTTAATCCTAAGAAAGGTAAACCCTTTTACCCTCCTAACTATCACCCTAATGCCCTTGCATTGGTACCTTTTAAAGTTATGGAAGCTGATGCCTCTCACATTATCCATCATCTCATACGTTCCGGCCCAATTCATAACCACCAGTAGTTTTACTGGTTTTCCTATTGCCTACAACTGTTTATATCATCTCGTTTCAATCTGCATTCTGGGAGACTAAGGGGACAATTGTAACCTAACTAGCCTGTCGGGAAACTGATGAGATCGGGTGCAATGCTGCTTTTACACCCCGCCCGATTTTACTCTCCATCGAAGTCAATGAAGAACAGTAACGGGCGGGGAGTAAAATCGGCATTCCGCCCGATCCCGTGGGTTTCCCACCTGACGAGTTAGGTTAAAATCACCCCCCAAGTGTCTACTGGGTCTTCACGTCTGTCACCAGAATAAGGGAGCCAGATTTAGCAGTGTAAATGCTAAAATCCAACTTATAACGTCAGTCTCCCAGAATCCAAAGTCAATATAAAATTAACTCATGTTACACACCTCTGGAACTCTGCGCATCGAGACTTTGGTTAATCAACTGTCATTACCATAGACATTACAAAGGCCTTTGATGGGATCTGGCACTATGCACTTCTAAACAAATTGCCATGGTCTACCACTAAAGCTATGTTCATGGCCATCTAATTTCCTTTTAAATCACTATCGATGCTCATACTCTGACTCCTTTTCCTATCAACTTAAGGGCATTCCAGGACTCTGCGCCTCTACCACTCTCCAATCTTTTGCGATGATTCCATTTGTACTCAACATTTTGTTTTTAAAACTGTGCACACTCAGTGCTCATAACCTTCAGTCCTCTTCTGGTGCAATGGCTAAATCTCAACTTAATCTCATTCGTGCCCTCTGAAGAGGCGGGTGAGGAAAAGGGTCCTTGGATTTATATAGGAACGCCCCTCCTCCCCTCAAGGAGGTGCAAAAAAGTGCAGATATTAACTTTAACAACAGGAAAAACAAAGGCAGCAATATTGGGGCATTAAACGGGCATTATGAGATAGCACCCAATTTTTTTTTAAACCCAAAAAAAGGGGCAATAATTGGATGCTAAACTCACGGAAACCCACTCAGAGTTTGAGTTGAAAAATTAGCGGAAAGATTAGATTTCTCTTTAGGAGGGCTAGCAAGTGAAAAACAAGACGGAAGAGGGGCAGAAAGAAGCAGAGAGAGAAGGCTTGAAACAATTTTGGAAAAGGACTGAAAGAAATGGCTACTAAAGGGGAATAAGACGATAGCTGACGCAGCCTTTCAAAATTTACAATTAGTAATTTACTCCAAAATGGGGTGAATGCCTAGAAATATCGTTTCATAGAATTTTACAGCCCAGAAGTAGGCAAGTCAGCCCAAATGGTCTATTCCAGCGTTTATGCTCCACACGAGCCTCCTCCTACGTTACTTCATCTCACCCTATCAGTATATCCTTCTGTTACTTTCTCTCTCATGTACTTATCTAGCTTCCCCTTAAATGGATCTATGCCAATCGCCTCAACCACTCCATGTGGTAGCTAGTTCCACATTCTCACCACTTTCTGGGTAAAGAAGTTTCTCCTGAATTCCTTATTGGATTTATTAGTGATTATCGTATATTTATGGCCTCTAGTTTTGGACTGTCCCAAACATCATCTCTACGTCTACCCTATTGAGCACCTTCATAATTTTAAAGACCTCTATCAGGTCACCTCTCAGCCTTCTCTTTTCTAGAAAAAAGAGCCCCAGCCTGTTCAATCTTTCCTGATAGTTGTACCCTCTCTGTTGTGTTATCATCCTTGTAAACATCCTGAGGGGATCATTACACAACCATGTGCTTTCAATTGGTTGCATGACCCAAGGGTTTCTAGTGTGGCATTGACTAATTTGAAATCTGGCCTGCTTCAGCGAGATATCTTCTAAAAGCCAGGAATTCTGTAGAGGAACAGTCCCCATGAACAATACAGTAGCATTCTCCATCTTGGATAGCTAGCTGAAAACCAAGACCATTTTGGAGATTTACCACATGCACTGTGGAGAATTTCAGCTGCAACCTGGCACACAAAGCCAAAGGACCCAATGATCATTAAGGGAAGAGTTGTGGTTAGACACCGAACCACTGCAATGCCAATATAGGACCAGAACGTGCCAAGTCAAACCTAGCCATATCTCCCACTGCTGGCTGCAAAGCTAACACTGACTGTAAACTGTTTCTCAGACAGGCTTACCTGCAGAAGTATGATTGCAACTCCTTCAAAGTTGTACTGAAACAAATGGCAATGGATGACCCCATCCTTAATAATTACATCAGGTCAACAGCCCGTTTGGGAAACAATCTACAGTCAGTGTTAATTTTGCAGCCAAAGAGGTCTGTGTATTAAGTGTTGTGCTGGCTCATCTATGAAGCTGGACTGGATTGAAACTACAGCAAGTAAACTTCAGTTAAAAGTCTACCTTTGGAGAGAAGGCGAGTGGTGTATATTATATTATACTGAGAATGACGAAGTGTATTATACCTGATAGGGTTAGATGGAGTAGAGAGGGAGGAGACGCGTGTGGAGCATAAACACCGGCATAAACCTGTTGGGCCGAATGGCCTGTTTCTGTGCTGTTCCTCCTATGTAATACCGTTTACCTGTTTTATTTAAATTAAACTATTTGTTGATGCAGAGCCAGAGTCTTGGACTAATAATAGAGTTGGCTAAGTCCGTTTTTTGAGTGAGGAGAATCACATGGCAGCACATGATACATCCAGTATCATAGTTAAGAGTTCCTGGGCCTCGGTATCATTAAATTAGATATTAGGCAGTAAAGGGTATACTCCAGATTATAGAGTACACAAGCTCCGCTTAAAGGACTGGCCGGTGACACTGAACCTAAGAAAATATTTAGTGTAAGAACCCAAAAACATGATACTCTGGGTTCATTTTTGCTCAATTAAAACCAGATTATATAAAACACTGTCAATTATTACAACGCACTAATAAGATTGAATGTGCTAATTTCAAGTCATACTTAGAAAAAAGCTTCAGGTTATCCCTTGCCAACAGTTGTAGTACTTACCTCCTCAACAGAGATGCTTGCAGTGTGTGTAAGATCACTTCTAGAATTTTGTGCTAATGTATCCTGCATATTATCACAATTGATGTCACTATCACTGCCCAGTGGACGTTCTTCCAATGGTTGAGAATTGCCCCAAGACAGTGTTTCTCCACAAATTGCTGTGTTGCTGTCACAAGAAGTGACGAGATTTGAATTCTTCTCAATCCTCTTGATTACAGATGACATTATTACTCCTGCCATTTGCTGTTTTTCTGAAGTTGCTGGCTCAGAACCACTTTCAATAAAAACAGGCTCTTCAGTTCTAGCCAGCCCTTCGTGTGGAGTTTGTACAGGGGCAGAATCGAGAGTCTCGATGCGTTCCTGGACGTGCCTTATTGAGGTCTGCAGCAGCATACTAGACTTAGTATAAAAAAGTCCAATCCACATGTGAAGGATGAGTTTCACTTCGTTCATGGTCTCTTGGATAGTTGGGTCCCAAGGCCTACAAAAAAAAAGGGAGAAGGAAGAAAGCACGTGGGAGCACAATTAACAGACTCTTTTGTAGAATCCTGCAAACCCCAATGTTTCAAATTTCATAATCTTGAAAGGAAACCTAACAGAATTTACCTACAATATTACTTTCTAACTGGAGAAACCAACCCTATTCCTCCCAAATAATGACATGATACGTTGAAAAGTAACTTTAGGACACCTCTCCTTCCAATTTACTATCCTGTCTATTGAGGATGTTTGCCGTCTACTTGACAGTTCGCCAGCAAGGCTGTGGAGATTAGAAACTTAGCACAGTAAGAACATAAGAAATAGGTGCAGGAGTAGGCCATAAGGCCCCTCGAACCTGCTCCGCCATTCAGTAAGATCACGGCTGATCTTCTATCTCAACTCCACTTTCCCGCCCTATCACCATATCCCTTGATTCCCTTAGTGTCCAAAAATCTATCGATTTCTGTCTTGAATATACTCAATAACTGAGCATCCACAGCCCTCTGGGGTAAAGAATTCCAAAGATTAACAATCCTGAGTGAAGAAAATGTCTGACCCCTTATCCTGAGACAATGCCCCCTAGTTCTAGACTCTCCAGCCAGGAGAAACAGCCTCTCAGAGGGCTTGACAGGGTAGATGCTAAGAATTTTATATATCTCAATGAGATCACCTCTCATTCTTCTAAACTCCAGAGAATATAGGCCCATTCTACTCAATCTCTCCTCATAGGACAACCTTCTCATCCCAGGAATCAATCTAGTGAACCTCTGTTGCACTCCCTCTAAGGCAAGTATATCCTTCCTTAGGTAAGGAGTTCAAAACAGTACACAACACTCCAGGTGTGGTCTCACCAGAGCCCTCTATAACTGCAGCAAGATCTCCTTACTCTTATACTCCAACCCCCTTGCAATAGTAGGTACAGCACAGGAGGCGGCCATTTGGCCCATCGTGCCTGTGCCGGCTCTTTGAAAGAGCTATCCAATTAGTCCCATTCCCCTGCTCTTTCCCCATAGCCCGGTAAATTTTTTCCCTTCACGTATTTATCCAATTCCCTTCTAAAAGTTACTATTGAATCTGCTTCCACCAACCTTTCAGACCATTACAACTCGCTGCATATAAAAAAAAGTTTCCTCATGTTGCCTCTGGCTCTTTTGCCGATCACCTTAAATTTGTATCCTCTGCTTACCGACCCTTCTGCCACTGGAAACAGTTTCTCCTTATTTACTCTATCAAAACCGTTCATGATTTTGAACACCTCTATCAAATCTCCCCTTAATCTTCTCTGTTCGAAGGAGAACAACCGCAGCTTCTCCAGTCTCTCCACATAACTGAAGTCCCTCATCCCTGGTATCATTCTGGTAAATCTCTTCTCCACCCTCTCTAAGGCCTTGACATCCTTCCTAAAGTGTGGTGCCCAGAATTGAACACAACACTCCAGCTGAGGCCTAACTAGTGTTTTATAAATGTTTAGCATAACTTCCTTGCTTTTGCCTCTATCAATAAAGCCCAGGATACCATTTTTTTTTAAAGCATCTTTAGAGAAATCTGCTACCATGCTCATTAGGTAAAGTTCATCAACGTATGAATCAGCTGCCACCTTGGTTGTCAGATTCGCAAAGCTCATCATATCCTTGATGATGGATAAACCTGGTAGGGCTGAACAGCTTATTCTTACAAGGAATTTAAATAAACCTTCTTTTAAGATTTTTTTTTCCCCCCGCTGAAAATAGATAACAAAAATCTAAGTGCATTACTTCCTCACTTCTGAAAGCTTCAAACAACGTACCCATGTAGAGCCCGATTCACAGATTTCTCCACTGAATCGTTGGTATACTTGCTGTCCCACTGGTACAAATATGGCCCTTTCCATTCAAATGTCACCTTCACAGTGTCCTTTTCCTCACGTACGTAGCGTGACTGCTGGAACGCTTCATCAAACCTGCACTGCGCTGAATCGGCCAAAGTACAATCAGATATCTGATCATATTTTCTCATTGCATCATTTTCCTTCTGGGGATCTGGTGCGCAACTTGTAACATTTGTCCAACATGCCTCTTCGCGTCTGAAAGGTAACACTCTTCCAATTAATGTTCCTTCCTCATAACTTCTTTCCTCGTCCCTAGAGCAAACCTCAGCTTGTGGCAGTGAAGTATGCGTCCGGTTTTGAAAGTCCAACACAGCTGAGTACCTTTTCTCACTCTCTACATGCAATGACGTAGACTGAAACCCCACATCCTCCTTCTCAGACAGCACGGGGCTAGCAACAGCTAAACACACGGGTTCTTTATCCCTCGGTGGCCGAGAATATGAATGGTCTCCCAAGTGGGAACGGCTAGGAATATCTGAAGATCTCTGAGCCAGATCGTTAGGTTTGAGAGTCTGAGAATCCTGCACTGGCGATGCTTCTCGGTTAGAAAAAGCTGGTGTTACACAAGGAAAACATTCTAAACTCGGAGACGCAGCAGAATGTGGCGGTTGATTTTTAGAGAACACTCTACTTCCTGTTTGATGGTTTTCTGCTACAAACGGCATGGTATTCTGTACCCTTAATTCTGTATTAGACAAACAATCACTGTACTTAGCAAACTGATCAGGATAAAGGTTTAATTTTTTGTTGCGCCCAACAGAACTAGTTTTGTTGTAAGCACGCATCCCAGAAGCCTGATGTAACGCCACGGTGTATTTCTTTCTAGATCTTGGTAATGCCGCGATAGCTGAGCTAATTGCAAGATCAGCAAGAATATTTAGTGCATCCGTTTCTCCTGTATTGGTATTACGACCGTCCTGGGGGACCCGGCATGCCACTTCTGGGGTTTTCTTTGCACGAAACACATCTGAACCGTTGCCCAAGGACAGGGGCTGCAGGGAGGCAGTTTCATCATCTGCAAAGATATTTTCCACAATGTTCCAGGTACAGACACCAAATCTCGAAATCTGTTCTGTGTTTGCTCCTGTAACACAAACTGACAGGTTAAAAAGTTAGTCAAAATAGGATAGATGGGTAACAGCCCATACCGAAGCAATTGAATCATACAACAGAGGGGTTTGGGAGAAATCACCTTTTTTTTTGGTCAGCCATATGGAAGTCCATCACCATGCACAACTTAGGTTTTCAGGCTTCACGCATCCTGTCACTTTAAAGCAATCACCATGCCTTGCATCAGTGACTTGCCTCATACTCCTTACCTATGAGGGATCCAGGTGTAGAGCCTTCTACAGGCACATTTGTCCTCGAAACTATCACTTCACATGGCAGACTGCCAAAAATTTGTAAGATGATCAGACTGGACCACTTGCAGAACCCAACCATTGTAGCAGCATTGTCAACTTAGATAGACAAGCAGTAACATTAGGGACAATGGAAAAAGAGTTCACCATAACAGGAGAAAACAAGTTCAGCCCTATTTTATACCTTAGGGTTCTAAACATATGATAGTCAAGATAGCCATGTTACCACAACAGGTCATCCAGACAGTTTGCCCATGATACTGGTTAGTTGTCAATGACCTAAGATACTACGCTGCCATTCAGTTGCAAGGGGCAACGTTATAATCACAATTTGACCTCTCCTCAGCCCCCAACATTTTCACACGATGCCCACCCATGGTCACAATATATCTCAGGATGCAGTATCTCCACGTGCATCTGTACCTGGATAATTGGCCAATCAATAGTCTCATCCTCAGGTTCTACTAGGACGGCTGTGCGGCAGATATTCAATGCAGTCCAAGAGTCAATTATGAAGAGTCCCAGCTACCACCCAAGTAGCAGCCACTACTCTTAGAGGCATTGTTTTGCACAACCCAGAAGAGTTTTCTGCATTCAGCCTGGTTCACAGAACTCTGTTATTACCACAGGAAGGTGGGCGAAATCCCAGCAAAACACCATTTAAAAATACTAGGTCTGATGGAACTAGCGATCTTCATGGTTTTTGGTGCTCAATGTTTATACAACAACTTTCAAGTGGATCTCCTCAGTCAATAGTCTGTTTCCTCCATTCCCCATTCAGTGAGGATTGGCTAGGTTCTGACCTTGGCTCTCTTATTGCAGTTACAGGAGGCCCGTGTCCCGTAGGATAAGCCCTTAGAAGAGCTTTCCCCACATTGGAAAACCCCGGCAGGATTGGCACCTGTCTGCAAGGAAGACGAGCTCTGGACAAGTGGATAAAAGAGAGTTCACCCAGCGCACGAACCGATTGGAATTAAAGGCCATAAGATTAGTTCTGGATCACCGCAAGAACATGGTGGTCTACACAGTCACCAAAAGTGGGGGGGGGGGGGAATGCGTTCTTATCCTTTTTATCTCTATGTGCTCTTACTGACTAAGATTTTTCTAAGCATTTAGTAAGGATAGACAGCACATTAGCAAACACTCTCAGTCATCCCACAGTTAACCCTCAACAAGTGAAAGATCGGCCCAAAGGTGGTTCAGGACATTTTGAACATTTTGTGGTGAGCGGGTGTCTTTTTGCAGGCTATTTCTGCGGGGCTTAGTGCGCCTACCTGGCAAAGACCGTGGGGGAAACTATCTTCTCAAGAGTCTGGGTCAGAGTTAAGAGGCAAAAATAGTGCCAAGTTCTAAGCTGCAAGGACACCTGCATACTGGCACGTGGAGGGACTCCAGAGTCTCATCCCAGAGACCTGAGCATGTAATCTAGGCTGACACTCCAGTGCAGTACTGAGGGAGTGCTGCACTGTCGGAGGTGCCGTCTTTCGGATGAGACTTTAAACCAAGGCCTCGTCTGCCCTCTCAGGCGGACGTAAAAGGTCTCATGGTACTATTTCGAAGAAGGGCAGGGGAGTTCTCTTTGATGTCCCGGCCAATATTTATCCCTTAACCAACATCACTAAATAAAAGCAGATTATCTGGTCATTTCTCATTGCTGTCCGCGGGATCTTGCAGTGCGCAAACTGGCGGCTGCATTTCCCACCTTTACTGAGTGACAACACTTCAAAAGTACTCGATTGACTAAAGCACTTTGGGACGTCCTGAGGTCATGAAAAGCGCTGTATAAATGCAAGTCTTTCTTTCTTTCATGTAGTGACAGTGTGTCAGCCATTGCCTGAAGCTCCACCTCCTTGCAGTCATGCTGCAATCATGACCTGTGGGAATGGTACCACAGAGGGCAGAAGGCGGCCATCTCACGCAGAATCACCTCGACTTCAGCAGCCACCAAACTAGGGTGGGGTGCCAGGCTGTATCATCACTTGCCTGCAAACTCCTGCCTGCACCCTGGGTTTCCTTCCCCATCATTTATACCAGTCTTTTTTTTCCAAACCCCTTTCGCTTTGGCCAAGGGGTCAAGATGCTTTCAAAATTTTTATCCAACCTTTTGACACACTGTCTCTGATTGTGTTTACATTTAAAGAGCTGAGGACAAACTGAAAAGCAACAGGGAGGTGTCATCAATAGAATACCACATTTTATATGTTTGAGTTAGGAGGTCTTACCCTCCCAAACTTTTTTTTTTCCCCACTGTTTTTGTGAATTTTGTGCTGATCAAGTGAAGGGATATTATTGCTGGGGAATGGGACACAAATATATTGAATAAAAATGGATTATTTTGCAAATATATCTATAACTGTTCCATCTTTTAAGGAAACAATTACCTTTCTTCCTAAGTAAATATCTACATCCCTGAAGCACCGCTCAAAATTTAGATTTTGTTAGTACAATAGGTGGCTTACTAAAATTGTAACCAGAGTACAGTATCATCCCAGGATTTACCAGTACACCTTATGGCAGTGGTGGGCTGGAAAGGATCAATCTGAAATTCCCCTTACCAGTTTGACCACGCTGTTTGGTCAACTTTCTCGTCATCGTATTCCCTACGCTTCTGTAGTTGCCGACTGCCTTTCTCGCTTTTGCGCTTCTTTTAGAATTCGTTTGAAAAGGCCCTCTCGAAGCTTTCGTTTTCTTTTTTTTCTTCACTTCCAGTGGGGCAGGCTGCTCCGCGGAGCTACCTTTATCTGATTCTACCAGCGTCCTTTTATTATTGCGAGCAGATTGTGACCTCGTGGAATACCCCAGATTCTTTGAAGCTGCATTTGCTGCATCACTGCTGGTTGTACAATTAGGGCTTTTGAAGATGCCCAACATTTCCGCTTCAGTGCCCAGTTTGCTTGTTGCGCTGGCGGGCAAAGGGCTATCCTTTTTCCTTTTCACTTTGCCAGCACCTTTGCTAACCGCCTTACGGGCAATTTGCTTGCCGACTGTGTTGGCTCTTCTCACATTCTTGCATGGTTCTCCGTCTGTTTGCTTCGTTTTGCTCCCTGCTACAGCCCTTATCTCAACCCCAGGGCCAGGCGATGCATTCTCCACAGGAGTGTTCCCGGGCGCGGGATTTTTTCCTTGAGCCTTTCCTGGTTTAGAGATTCTTTTCCCCCGTGGGATCGCAGCCTTGGGAGGCTTTGGTTCCGAAACTTGAGAGCAGCACAATTTGGCACCGGGGTTTTTAACCAACTTGAGGCAATTCTCCTGAAGTTTCAAAACTGTTGCTATGGGCAGTACGTAGCTTTCGGGGTCGGTAAAGTAAGGAGAAAGTTGGGATATTGCCGTTCTCTGGCAATTTCCTGGAGCAGGCAACTCTCTTTCGTTGGGTGGCGCACAGGCAGTAAGTGAAGGGCAGCTGTCTGAATTGACACATATTTGATCAGAACTCTTTGACAGCTCTGGAGTCGTGTTGAAGTATTCAACGAGGTAATCCTCAATCAATTTGTTACGTGGCATGGTCTGAGCGTCATCGGACTTCAGACCTTCCGTTACAGCGTAGCCAATGCCGGGAAGAAGCGGAGTTATCCTCTCTGAGAGAAGCGAGCTACGTCCTGCGTGAGTCGCCCGATTTATTTCTGCTTTGGAAAAGAAAAACTAGATTATACGAAAAGTACAGGAAACGAGTTGCTAACATCTCAAACAAAAGCAAAAAATACCGCGGATGCTAGAAATCCAAAATAAAAACAGAAAATGGAGGCTCAGCAGGTCAGACAACGTCTGTGGAGAGAGAGAGAGAAACAGATTAACGTTTCAGGTCGATGACCTTTCATCAGAACGGGTGATGAGAGGTCATCCACCTGAAACGTTAATCTGTTTCTCTCTCTCTCCACAGATGCTGCCTGACCTGCCGAGTGTTTCCACATAACATTCCAATTATCTGACTACTTGTGTCTACAAACTCACACTTTTTCCCTCCCCAAATGCTACCAACAACAACTTGCATTTATATAGTGCCTTTAACATAGTAAAAACGTCCCAAGGTGCTATACCAGTCTATATACCATTCGCTACAGTTGAGCAAGCAGGACATTCATATTTAGGCCTCTCCACAACAAGCTCTCCTGATGGCTCAGTTGGTAAAAGCAGCATTGCACATGAGCCACAAAGATCAGAAGGTCACATGTTAGATTACAGCTCTGTGCTGATTGCAGCCACGGTGGTAGTATGATCGGTACAATTGGACTCGCCACCCTTGTCCAAGGAAGGAGGGGGTGATATCAGTCAGGGTTGCTGCTCCTGGTCGCTATCTAATGACCTCTACTGAACGAGGGCAGCATCGGGCACTTGGGCTACGATTCCCCCTACAGTTGAATGACCTAACAGTACTCACTGCCCAGGCACACAGGTGAAAAACCCTCCCTTACACAAGGCACAGGTAATGACTGGTACCTGGTAAACTATAATCGCACCAGGAGTTGATGTTTTCAGGAGAGCAGTGGGAGAGGAAATGGGCAAAAAAAAAAATCGTCTTCATAGCTTCGGTCAATTTTGTTTCACTGTCAGTTTGACCTAACATTTGCCAACATATATTCTCTTACCTGGTGGGCAGTAACCTATACCGTACAAGGGTCCACTTAAGATGATTAAGTACTAATTAAAAATCAACTGATTTTACAAACCATTTTTAATGTCATAATTAAGGGGTCTAAAAATATTTGGCGTTGTTTGATGGTCCTTTAAAGTAGAGATAAGGTTTACCTGCAGTATAATGAGCAAAACAGTTAATACCTTTAAGGTGAGCAATTCTAGGTGCTTTGTAAATGAACACAGCTTGTACTGCCTTGTGGATAGTCTTGCTGCTTTCTGCATTACATGAAACAAAATGCCCATTATTACAAAAGGTTTACTCAATTCAATTATTCAAACATTCAACTTGTTCTTTATTTATATTCTTACCACTAGTAGAACTGAAAGCAGAATCGATGAACAAGATGAGTAGCCCCTGATCGTTTAAGCATTTTACAACTGCCTGGAAAAAAAAGCACACACATGGAATTTCAGTGGGAATGCAAACATATGAATATAGAGAAGGGGATGGAAAGTCATTTGAGATGAGCGTCAATTTGTATTTAAATAGCACCTTCAACAAAATAACCTTTTTAAAAAAAATCCCTGGAACTTTAGAGAGGAAGAAACAGACAGACACCAAATTCATGTGGGGAGTTATTAGAAGTAACAGAAAACTTGATCAAAGAAATAGGTTTGTAGTAGGCTTTTAAAACTAGAAGTCTGTTCAATTCTTACCAAGTTCTTTTCTTTCATTTCATCTATTAAAGGACCCAATTGATTGGCTTCTCCTTCCATGCATTCCACCAGCTCATACAAACTGCAATATAAACCTTCCAAACAAACTGAGACAAAGCAGAAAGATGGATCAGTTTTTCACCCAAACATTTTTTGTAACTTAACATGTGGTGCAAATCAAATTTAATTACCTTCTTTAAGTTTGTAATGTTCTCTTTCAAAAACTGCCTGTGGCAATTTGCTTTTCAGTTCACAAATGTTCATAACATATTCAATTTCAAGCTTTGTGGGTCTGAAAACAAAAAGTTACAGTAGATGAAAAATGTTGATATTTAACAGAAATAATGCACAATTCATATTTTTAAAGAAATACAATGTGCAATCCCTACTAATTTTTTTTGTTTTGCAATCTATTCACAAGTCACGCAGCCCTTCTATGACTTGCAACTACACTGCAACTCAGTCTTGCAGTATTTTGCATTTGGGCTAGAGGTCCACAGAATTGAGACTTAGGGGGCAGGAGGTGAACACATCAATATCGATCGGTCACTCAACACAGGTCCAGGCTGAAGGAACTGGATGATGTCTCAGCAGTGGGATTCATAATGGCGACTGACCCAAAAGACTGGGCTCATCCTTACAGCCATGCTGCTCCTCAAAACTGTCCAGAGAGATTGAAGGCAGTCACTTCCAAGTCTTAGAAAAGGGATGTCGGTCAACATATTAAAATGTTAAATCAAGGTTTTACTCTTTGCCATCACTGCTTGTGGTGTTTTCAAAGGTGCCGATAATACAATTCTTGGCACTTGTGGTGGCGTGGATTGGGTGCCATCTCTCTGTAATGTGGGGCCACTGAAGCCTGCTCAGTACCACAGTCAGATTATAGACAATGCCATACATGCTCAAATCTGAAACACATTTTCACATCATTTCAGGGAAAGGGACTCTTAGAAACCTTCCAAAAAATAAGAGAATCAAAAGGCGTATATGAAAACAATCCACAAACACACCAATGTGCCAAAGATTTCCACATATACTAACTGTCTCTTCATTATGTCCTATTACTATTTCTCAACACCATGCCTATGCCATGTGCCAAAAACTCTTTCCACACATGAAGCTAATTTCTTACTCCTATGAGATGCCATCTCAGTGTCAGGAGGTTGAGGTTGGTGGCTGGGACTGTACCCAAGAGAGCCCTCAAGGTGACATTTTTCAGTGATACTGATGTCCTTGCAGGACCGTGCGTGTTCAATACCTATGAGACCCAGTCCAGAAGCGTCCCCCCCGCGCTCAGCACCCCGCTGAGCTGGCACTGGAGGGGACTGGATTGGTACAGCCACACGGTCACTGCCATGAGTATCAGCAAAGCTGCTATCACTCTTTCCAGCCTACTTGTGCTGGGCACAGGCTCAATTTGGTTAACGATCTAAGTGAGAACAGTCCAAACAGTACCAATTAAGCCGTGAAAGCCCTGAGCTTGGGCGTTTGAGGGAATCCATGGAAGTTATCGCAACTGCTACTCCGGTAGCAACAATCACCCTTGGAACCGCCTCCTGATGTCCCACTGCTGAAGGTTCCTGGACTGCCACATTCACCAGGGTGTAGATGCACAATTACCATAGTGCTGTACAGTCTCCCTAAGTGATGCTGCACCAAGCTGATGCTGAGGCATCGTTCAATGGCCAGCCAGCTCAGCACAGGACCCGGCTGATTTCCTGCTCTCCCTAACCGGCGAGCTGCCTCAGGGCACCCGTTCAACATCCGCCCGACTAGCGCAGCAAATCAAGCTCGAGCCCTACAAGGCAAAAGCAGAGGCAGTGAAATTCCACCTGGGAACTTTTCAAGAAGCTGCTGAAGTGGGAAGGCCAAGTGAAGGGGGAACATTACAGAAAGGAAGTCACCCTCAGGGGGGCAAGAGAGACTCTTCTGGAGATGCCCAGTACAGGATAAGAAGTGCTACGTTATCACAGAATGC
Source organism: Heptranchias perlo (assembly GCF_035084215.1). Taxonomy (NCBI): domain Eukaryota; kingdom Metazoa; phylum Chordata; class Chondrichthyes; order Hexanchiformes; family Hexanchidae; genus Heptranchias; species Heptranchias perlo. The sequence continues at coordinate 40,509,308 of NC_090348.1, read as the reverse complement.
TCATAAGTTCGAGAAACAGCACTTCATTTTTTGATTAGGCACTTAACAACCTTCCGGACTTGACATTGATTTCAATAACTTCACATCATAACCACTGCTCCCATTTTTTCAGATAGCAGGTGCTGGTAATGGTTCTGCTGTCGCCATTTTGAGCACCACTAAACCCATTGTTTGTTTCTTTACTTGTTCCATTCCCACCCTCCTTGCCTTGCACCATCATCCTTTTTGTCATTTAATCACTCCTGCCCTCCACCCCATCACAGACCTTTGCTTTTGTTCTTTCCTCCACTCCTCTCCTCCCGCCCTTTCCCTGGCTCTGTACTTGCTTAAAAATTGTTTAATCTCTAACTTCTTCCAGTTCTGACGAAAGGTCATCAACCTGAAACCTTAACTCTCTTTCTCTCTACCTAGATGCTGCCTGACCTGCTGAGTATTTCCAGCATTTTCTGTTTTTGTGCTCATATTTCCTGGCAGGTATTTACAGCATGGCACTGGCAGAGACCAGAGTTTACCTGCCCCTCATCGCCACTGTGTTTAGTGCGAGATGATTACACCTGGACAATCCATCCAATACAGTTTCTGACAAAATTTTCAAACAAAAGAAAACCTATGTTTTTTACATTTCCTTAAACCGTGGACTTAATTCATATTAGATAACAGTGATGTCAGGAAGGAGAATGGTGGAGGAACAAAAGTGCAGACTTACAAAACAACTGGCATCAATGCACTGGCAATCGACTTCAAAGCCACACTGATCACTTTGTCTTTGTTGATAAGTGTTCCTTTCCAAGGATAGTACTGCACTGCTAAATATAAAAGGTTGAGGTTATAGCAAATGAAGATACCTGAAAACAGAGCTATACACGCATATATACGCACGCATATATACGCACGCGCACATACATATATGCACATACACGCACACATGCACATATACATAGTTCAACCACCTATATAATCACACCACTAAAACAGTCCACAGCCAAACCCAAAAAGGAATATACAGTCAACTCACAATAATTCAAAAATTATTATGTGTTAAGAAATTTGAAATATCCAATAATTAAAATTAACCAATGTAAATAACAGAGTGCGAATTTAGTGCTAAAAAAAGTCAAATTAACAGATTACATATACAGGCCATTTGGCCCAACTAGTCCATGATGGTGTTTATCCTCCACAGTCTTAATCCCATGTGCTCACCCTGTTCCGAAATCCCTTTATTCCCTTTTTGCTTCAACCAACTATCTAACCTATTCCTAAAAGCAGACACAGTCTCTGCTTCAATCACTCACTCCAGTGGTACATTCTACAGCCTCACAACTCTCTGTATAAAAAGTTTTCTCCTGTTCGCTGTCCTAAATCTCTTAAGTTTAATCTTATATCTAGGTTGCCTCACTCTGGACCCCTCAACCACTGGAAACAAGTCGGTTTCTATCTACTCTGTCCCATCCCGTCAAAATTTGAATCACCACCAAAACCACCCCATAATCCACTAAACAAAAAACAGCCACAGTTTCTCCAAGTCTTTCTTCACATTTGTATTTCCCTGTACCAGGCAGCACCCTATTAAATCTGTGCTGTATCCTCTCAACATCCTTCCCATCGTGTGGAGCCCAAAGTTGCAAACAAATTCTAACTGTGGTCTTACTTATATAAAGATTCACCATTACATCGACTTTTATATTCTATACCTCTTGACATAAAACCCATTATCCCATTAGTGTTTTTTTTTAAATGGTCTATCTGCTTGAGGTGCTGCTCTCAATGTCTTATGAACCCGAACCCCCAGATCCCCCTGCTCTCCCACGTCACCCAGCTTCCTCCCATTCAAGGTATAATTACTTTTATTTTAATTTAAAAAAAGGTGCCACCTCCCATATACTGGCATCGAATTTCATCTGCCACTTTTTGCCCATTCCACCATTTTATCAATATCCCCTTGCGGCTTCCATTGGTACTCAGAATTACTTACTGTACCTCTCAATTTAGTATGGTCTGCATATTTGAACACCTCTGCCTCTGGCCCCATCTCCCAGTCATTGATGTACACAGAAGCAGTTCCAGAACAGAACCTTGTGGGACATCACTATCCACTTCCAACCCTTCTGACTGCCCTTAGCTCCTACTCTTTTTCCTCCCTTCTAACCAGTTTTAAACCCAGTTTGCCAACCTCCTCCTAATTCCACACCCTTTAATCTTCGTGAATTAAGCAGTTTTGAATTAAGAGTAGACAGAGTGAGCAGTTGATCTTTTATTCCCCCCCCACCATATATATATATATATATATATATATATATATATATAAAAAAATCGAAAGACTTGTATTTACACATTGCCTTTCATGACCCCAGGACATTGCAAAGCGCTTTACAACCAATTAAGTACTTTGGAAGTGTCGTCACTGCTGTAATGTAGGAAATGCGACAGCCAATGTGCACACAGCAAGCTCCCATAAACAGCAACGTGATAATGACCAGATAATGTTTTTTTTTTCTTAAAGTGATGGTGGTTGAGGGAAATTGGCTATGAAGACACTGGAATATTATGTAATTTATATCTCTTACGTGATATTAACAGTCATCCGTGAACCACTGGATCACACCCAGACTTTCAAATCTTATGTCACAAATATATTGGAATTAACAGCAAAATTCAAAAATGCGTGGTATTCATAGACTAAAACACTTCTTTAAAATATCAGACTTCTGAAATAAGGGAACACTAAGTTTAACATTCTGAGTTCAAAGGAAAAGCTTTACCTTGAATTTCAGGAACAAATCTGATAAGGAAAAAAGGAAAAAAAAAAGTTACCTTCACCAGATTTTTAGGGAGCATCTGTACATGCATCTTAAAACAAAGACGGTATTACTCCAAAAGGGGAAAGAAAAGAGAACTTACATCTCAATCCCTCCTGACTGTGACATGGTGCGCTTGTTGTCACAGTACTGAAATGCTACAATAGCATAAGGATAAATCTGTCTAGGGCACTGAAGAACATCACATTGTCCAAACTCAAACAAGTAATACTGGAATAAAGGGAAATAAAACTGGTCACTAACAGAATACAAATGTCATGAATACTTTAGCCAAACGGGTCAGAATCACATGTTAAAAATCGAGTAGCAAAGCTTATCCAACAACAAAACTTAAAATATTAATCACAAATCAGTAAAAACATTTCAAACCGAATCAGTACTAATTTCTAGATAAAACTTTATTAACTGTGGGTCAACCAAAAAGTGAATTCTGCGAGGGAACAATGTCTCAATCATCCATCAAACACTCATATCAGACAAATGCACAAACAACTTCACCTGTGTCAGTTCAAATGCTTGAAAGTGACTAGTAATGGAAGAAACTTTGTCAGTGTTTGTGGAAACATGGCAGTTGTAACCAGTGGACGGACCAGTGTAATCAGCAGTGTGATTTTCAATCATACACTTCACTCTACCCTGTTAAATAAACAAAACAGCATTGGGTTTGCTCTCAAATGGGAACACGTGGAAAGAAATAAAAAGGTCATTCAGCCTGTTCCAGAATTGCACAATCATGGATTTCTCCAACTCATTTAATTTCGCGCCGGGAGCTGAACAACCAGAAATAAAATTGATGAGTGAACACCTTCAAATTTCACTCTAGCTTCCAGACAATCAAGCAAAAAATACCAGGATCTGACTAACATTACAATCTACGTCATTCAGCCCTGACTCCTGACCAGTTGCATTCAATAGATGGCAGTGTTCCTGCATATGCCTGCATTGTTCCATATAACAGCAGTGAAATATGATGTGTTTGAATACGGCATAAACACAGGACGCACTGAGCAATATCAGAGACCCAATAACTGATTATATATTTTTTTTTAAATGTTAGAATAGGTGAGGAAATCAGAATCCAATTTAGGAACATAGGAACAGGAGTAGGCCATTCAGCCCCTCGTGCCTGCTCCGCCATTTGATAAGATCATGGCTGATCTGTGATCTAACTCCATATACCTGCCTTTGACCCATATCCCTTAATACCTTTGGTTGCCAAAAAGCTATCTATCTCAGATTTAAATTTAGCAATTGAGCTAGTATCACTTGCCGTTTGCGGAAGAGAGTTCCAAACTTCTACCACCCTTTTTAGATGGATCTTCTGTGGATTACAGTGAATCATCACAAAGCAGAAAATAGAAAATGGTTCCGTTGTTACGGCTGTAATTACAGGGACAATTTTAACTTGGTGAATTTAGATCTCCTGTTCATCGAGAAGGGTGCGGCTGATAAGGGAGCGCTTGTTACATATAAACGCACAATTTCCTTGAGAGCAAAGTTTAAGGCAGTTGGTGCACCTTAAGCAAAGAACAAAATACATCCGGTCACGCCAGTAGATCAAACACAAGTACAGTTTTCTGAAATTTCTAGCTCATGATATCTAATGGGTCGAATAATGCAGCTCAGAGACTAAACAGAGCATTGCATATCGTATGATATTGTGGGTATCACTATCCATAGCAGCACTGTCAGAAAGATCCAAGAGCAGTTTTATTTTTTTTTGTGGGACGGGGAGGAGCAAGTGGAAGAAAAAAAACATTTTAGTCGGATCAGGTTATGGAACTTAAAATGATAATACTTCTCGATCAAAATGAGAATACCTGAGTAAAATACAGTTACTTTACCTTAATAATTTTAAAAATGAGAATATAGCCACTCTTCCCATGGCACAATGGTGTGGGATGCAGGAAATCTGAATATTTACAAAGATATACTCCTGTAGGACAAAAAAAGGTGAAGTTACTTGATTACTGTAGTGAACATCATTCAAAGCTTAAATATTTCACAAAAGCCATGTCTTAGTTGTTAACGCCTTGAAATTACTCTTTACAATATTAGCATATCTTAATATGGAGGACCAGGGAACACAAGTTTAAACTAAAAGTAGGAACAGTCTGGATGATTGGCAGTTCTTCTTTTCCCAGAGAGTAGTGAGCCTTTGGAATAAGTTGCTGGCTGGCTGTAGTGGGTGCCGACTCTCTGCCTTCAAGAGGGAGCCGGACGCTTCTTGACTGGGGCAGAGAGCACATTGTATAGTAGGTAAGCACCCTTATAGATAACACTTGGTCCATGTGATCTCCTGGACTAGTTTCAATCGCCTGAGGGGCGGGGTCGGAGAGAAATTTTCCCAGAGTATCTTTTCCCCTTATTGGACCTGGGATTTAGCCTCTCCCAGGAAGGGGAAGGTGGGCTTGTAAAGTGTCTGGTCACGATACTACAGCCACCACTAGTGTGGACCAGCTGGTCTTTCCCTCCCCGTCAATTTCATGTGTATGTTCGTATAGAAGCATTTAATATTTTGCCCATAATTTAAACAAGGCGTTAGCCTATTTATTTTTAACAGGCTAATGTCTCAGTAAAATAGACAATAAAGGAATTTCGTAAGAACATATTACAGTGTAATTTCAAGGCCAAAGGGTAACAAACCTAAAAAAGTACACCATCTTCAGTAACATACTGCCCAAATAAGGTATCGTGGGTATAGATTAATAATAGGTTCATCCTTTCAGCACATAACCGTCAAGATACACAAAACTAAAAGCATCACAGTTTAAGTATGACAATGATAGCACAAATGAGAGAAAAATATCCTCAGCTGCAAATTTCATATAACAGGTACTATAATTTCACATTTTCTTTATTGTTACATAGCTTCTAACTTTTCAATCCAAGCAAAAAAAACATTCAAATTCATTATTATATGGTAAAATTCCCACTGTCAAAGATGTTCGGGAGGCCAGCTATAACTAAGCACCCCGTCCTGATCCACATTTTCTTTGGCCTTGAAATTACACCGTACTGTTAGTATGCACCCTCTTCGGTTAAAGTCCAACCCTGCTGGAGATCGGTGAAGACAACGGTAACTTTAAAATCAAAGCTCCGTGGTTGCACAAATGAATAAAGTTAGGCAGTGCACAAGAAACTGAAAGTAAAGCCATAAAAGAGAGATATGAGAGGCCATCTCCGTTTTACCGCCCATGTCCCAGAATTGGCTATTTACTGCGCCACTTCTCGTTCGCCGTTGCTTTCTGCGGCGTATTCTAATAAGTTTCCCAGCAAACCTGACGAAGGAGAAAGCCTCCGAAAGCTTGTGATTTTCGAATAAAACAGTTGGACTATAACCTGGTGTTGTAAGGTTCCTTACATATATCATTGGTGCCCAACCTGGTTCTCGATGAGACAGGGTTTATTGACAGCCTAACCTCAATAATCACGGAGTAGATGATTTAAACCTCTTGGGACTTACACGGTCGGGGACTGAAGAGTGAATCGGTTAAAGGTTAACGGTAAAGTTAACGCGAGGAGCGGAGGGATTAAGGGTGTACCCAAGTTAACGCGAGGAACATAAGAAATAGGATCAGGAGTAGACCATTCGGCCCCTCGAGCCTGCTCCGCCATTCAATAAGATCATGGCTGATCTTCGGCCTCAACTCCACTTTCCCGCCCGATCCCCATATCCCTTGATTCCCCTAGAGTCCAAAAATTTATCGATCTCAGTCTTGAATATACTCAATGACTCAGCAGTCACGGCCCCCTGGGGTAGAGAATTCCAAATATTCATGACCTTCAGTGAAGAAATTCCTCCTCATCTCAGTCCTAAATGGCCGACCTCTTATCCTGAGACTATGCCCCCTAGTTCTAGACTCTCCAGGCCAGGGAAAACATCCTCTCAGCAACTACCCTGTCGAGCCCTCTCAGAATTTTATCTGTTTCAATGAGATCACCTCTCATTCTTCCAAACTCCAGAGTGAGTATAGGCCCATTCTACTCAATCTCTCCCCATAGGACAACCCTCTCATCCCAGGAATCAATCTAGCGATCCTTTGTTGCACTGCCTCTAAAGCAAGTATATCCTTTCTTAGGTAAGGAGACCAAAACTACACACTGTACTCCAGGTGTGGTCTCACCAAAGCCCTGTACAATTGCAGCAAGACTTCCTTACTCTTGTACTCCAAATCCCTTGCAATAAAGGAGCGGAGAGGTTAACAGTGTAAAGTTAATGCGGGGAGAGGAGGCTTAACGGGATTCAAAAGAGTCAAAGTTGAGACTGAAACAAGTCAGTGAGGGGGGGAAAAAAGCTGCAGGAACCAGAGGGGAGAACACGGACTGTGGCCTGAAGTTTTGAATATGTACAGAATAGGTTAAGGATGGAACAAAGAAGGAGAAAGAGGAGAGTTACAAGCTACAGAATGTGTTCTTTTGTTTTCAGCATACTGTCTCTTTAAAAGCAACTGTGAATGCTTTCTTTTCAGTTTTGCTGGCTATGGCCCCCTTTCAATGCTTGTTATGTGTTTTTTCTTTTTGTATAATGTAATTTACCGGGTTTTTTTGTAAGCACGTGATCTGTTCTGTATTGTGTTTAGTTTATAAAGCGTGACTTGAAGTGTACGGAGTTGTGTAAAAATGACCGGGGGGGGGGGGGGGGGGGGGGGGGGGGGGGGAGAAAGAAAAGAATGATTGAAGGATGTCTACCCCCTATCTCTATGGCAACAATCTGGAAATGTCATGTAGTTGGACTAACTATCAAAGAGTTAATAACTTTTGGACACCTCTTAAATAAATGCTAAATGCTTTAAAAACAATTGGAATTTAAGTTGCAACATTTGTAGATAAAAAGGTCAGGTACAGGTACGCTTTTTAAAAGTGAGATGAACAAACTGAAATGCTATCTTCCCTGACATGAATGTGTTTAAAATGATCCTGAATTTGATTCGGTACAGTTTTTAAAAAATTTACCTGAAAGCTACGTTGACGCATGCTGCCCGAGTCTGATGTCACTGTTTATTTTCTGCAAAGGTGTTAACCCTGTTCAAGGACACCGACACGTTTTTAATTCACCAAGCAACAACCTTTGCAACAACAACAACAACTTGCATTTATATAGCGCCTTTAACTTAGTAAAACGTCCCAAGGCGCTTCACTGGGGCGATTATCAAACAAAATTTGACACCAAGCCACATAAGGAGATATTAGGAGAGGTGACCGAAAACTAGGTCAAAGGGGTAGGTTTTAAGGAGCTTCTTAAAGGAGGAGAGAGAGGTGTAGAGAGGCGGAGAGGTTTAGGGAGGGAATTCCAGAGCTTAGGGCCTAGGCAGCTGAAGGCACGGCCGCCTTTGGTGGAGCGATTAAAATCGGGGATGCGCAAGAGGCCAGAATTGGAGGAGCGCCAAGATCTCAGAGGGGCTGGAGCAGGTTACAGAGATAGGGGAGGGGCGAGACCACGGAAGGATTTGAAAACAAGGATGAGAATTTTTAAAAATCGAGGCCTTCCCGGACCGGGAGCCAATGTAGGTCAGCGACCACAGGGGTGATGGGAGAACGGGACTTGGTGCAAGTTAGAATACGGGCAGCAGAGAGTTGGACGAGCTCAAGTTTATGGAGGGTGGAAGATGGGAGGCCAGCCAGGACAGCATTTGAATAGCCAAGTCTAGAGGCTGAAGGTAAACATATTGGGCATTATTTCTGTTTTCCCTTTGCTGTTGGTTCCTCCTGGAGTAAGATGACTAGATCCATCCACAGAAACCTGCGTGCAGCCCTCTCTGGACCCGGGATAAAGGGTAACAGAAGGGAATTAATGAATTAACCCCTTGGGCTCTCAGAAGAGCCACAATGGATTTGCGGTTTTTCATTTAAAACAGGGGACCATTTATTTTTCAGGACTGCAAAAACGTTGGTGCAAGAAGTGATCCAGTGGTGTTAAGAATTTAAGACCTTATCAGCAGAGACCGGCAGATATCAAATGTCACAGCCTGGTGACGATTTGGACCAAGGCTTTGCTTCTCAAAGGTTCGGCTTTAACCCATTCAGGGTCATTTTTTTAATCTTCCGAGACAGAGTGCTCAAAGCAGTTGGGGGAAAAATAAAAGAGATATGGGAGTTACCGCCTAAAGTAATTACAAGCACTTCTGTCTCTACTGTAAAACCACCAAGTCTGGACATAATTTGTTTCTGAAATTGGAATTGATGATAAATTGATATGAGCTGCTGTTCAAGCACTCGAGAAGAGAAAAATTTACCTGCAGGGGTGATCTGATCGAAGTTTATAAGATATTAAGGGGAACAGATAGGGTGGATAGAGAGAAACTATTTCCGCTGGTTGGGGATTTTAGGAGTAGGGGGCACAGTCTAAAAATTAGAGCCAGACCTTTCAGGAGTGAGATTAGAAAACATTTCTACACACAAAGGGTTGTAGAAGTTTGGAACTCTCTTCCGCAAACGGCAATTAATACTAGCTCAATTGCTAAATTTAAATCTGAGATAGACAGCTTTTTGGCAACCAAAGGTATTAAGGGACATGGGCCAAAGGCGGGTATATGGAGTTAGATCACAGATCAGCCATGATCTTATCAAATGGTGGAGCAGGCACAGGGGGCTGAATGGCCTACTCCTGTTCCTATGTTCCTAGTTTATGGGGATGATCAAATTTTACTTGGAACAAAAAAAAGAGTCCAGTCTAAGTGGTTCCTTCCCAATGCTGTGCATCAAGGAAGAAAGTATTTTGGGGAAATAAAATTGAACACTGACAAGTCCAGTTAGTCCAACAGTACTGCTCTCTCTAATTGGGATAGTTTTGAAATGACATATTTTATTCATGCCAAGTGGACCAAACAGGTATATGAGATAGTGCAGGCGGATGGCAGGTGCAGAACTCGGGGATCAACCTAGAAGTCCTTCAAACTCGAGGGCCCCAAGAGGTCCAATGGCTACCAGGCTAGTAACCTGATGGGGCCAGAACTTGGCCAATCATTGGGGAATTTTTTCTCATCCCCAAGTACAAGGAAGGACCCTCTTTTAGAAGAAGCCAAAATGAAATCTCCCTTTACACCCAGTCACGGTCCCGTGCAAACAGGATCAAGGACAGGGAGCCACCCTGCCCAACCCTAAACCCAGGACCTGGAAACGGTCTGGTGACTTTTGAAACTCGTGAATCGTTGTATAACGATGATGATGTAAGATATGAAATTTATCCTGTAATTCTAGATCTTTCAGTAACACATTTACCCAAAGGTCTGTGTAACGAGACCTTCGAGCGTTTTTACCAACAGGTGCTGTCCGTGATTACCAAACAGTTTTTAGAAAGGAACTGTGGGAATGATAACCAAAGAAAACCCACAGAGGAAAGTAGTAGCCGTAGAAAGAGGGATGTAGGAGAAAGGCTAGGAATAGGTGCTGCAATGGGAACTGCAGCCTGGAACCGAATCGATGTAGAAATCTTGTATGAGCACAACAAAGGAACGAGGAGGCAATTGAGGATATTCTTAAGAGAGCACTCAAAAACAGGGGAGACCTCGTTTATTAAGGTCCTTCTAACAGGAAAGGACCTAGTGCTGGTCGACGGTCAGATACCAGATAAAATCAACGAGGTTATCGACAACTACACCAAGGTGAAGAAAAAGAAGTCAGAGGCCATGAGATGTGTCCAAGCAAATGTCCCTGCAAGTGGCTTCACTCTCGATAAGGACTCTCCCAGCTGCACTGTTAGTGTGGAAGAGTGGAACGCAGAAAGAGTAAAGCCCACCTACAAAGGACAAGGAGGATACTGTGCATCTACATCCAACCCATATATGATAGCTGCTGGACACCTATATTCGATCACTATCCCTAATTCCAGTTTCTCGCCCAGTGAGATAATCCAGATAGGTAATGCCATACTCATACCTGTCCTGACTGACAATGTTACCAATGTTACTGTAGAGATAGGTCCATAAAAAAGAGGGACTACAAGCCATTCAGTCACACCACTCCTCCCCTACCCCTGAATCTCAAGCGTATTTTGGAACGTACTGCTACATCTGAGACACATCTGGAACATCGAAAAGGGTGTAGACAAATTAGGGAACGCAGAGTAGTGGGAGGTAGAATATAATACAGGACAGCATCCATGGGCAAGAATGTTCCTTGTGTCTCTAGTAATTTTACAAGCTTTTATGACTGTAATAACAATTGTAATGATCTGTTATAATTAAAAAAACTCCTCAGTGCCTATAGACAGAAGTTGATGTTAGAAACAACTATGGACGTTAACCAGATTAAAATGAGATGATATGAAAAGGAAAACAAAGGTTGGAATAGGTGGGTTGGTGCTACAGCACAACACCCACCTAAGGCGGGGGGAGTGTGAGCGAGGAATCCAGTATCTTTATCCAGCATGCTCTGGGAAGATAGGCTATCAAGGACAGCTTGGGATCATGGGATTGTTCAAGATCGAACGCTACTAAGCACAGCAGTTTAAAAGCTGCCACGGAGCAGCTGGCTGTCTGGTGCATTATCAGTTTCAAGGTCTGAAATATCTTGTGACGAAACGGCCTTGTGTTTGGTTGTACACATCCATTGTCTGGTGGGCGAGACCATGGAAAGTCCAAGAATGATAGTGTCGCGGAGGCGCAGTAAAGAGGATGACGGGGGTGGGGTGGGGTAGTGTGCAAGACATCAACACAAACCAAATATAAATGACAGCCAGAGACCCCAGTCTGTGAGAATTCTCAAGACAATTTGTGACGTCGGTGCTGATGGGAGGAAGACTGATCAATTTTGAGTCCTGGGCACAGCTGCTGAGGTTGTACTGTTTAAAACCTGTGTGTGTTTCAATTATTGCTTGTAATTTAGAAGTAGAGTCTTATGTTATTGCTTGTAATTATTAGCAGTATTGTGTGTTAAGCATTGCTTGTAGTCGGTAGTAGCATTTATGTCTAAGTAGGTCAATGAAACTGTCTCTATCGAGTACAGTAGCCCAAACTATTTTATTTAATAGATACTGAGTCGAAAAGTAAGTTTAAACTATTAAACAACTCTTACACCTCCTCCTCAAGGAGTTCTGTTCAGAATCAACTATAGGTAGATGAGGATATTGTGAAGCTGAACTTTCAGTTTCCAATGGCTGTACGGTGCTAGTCTACCCAGTTATGGATACCAACATAACTTATAAATTCGACTAAAGGGATAATTTCAGGCTCCCATGTGTGGGTCAGAGATAGGGCTGAAACACTGTAGCTCCAATTATCCAACCTATACTCCCTGCAAGTAAGTCTTCCACTGCGGGTGTGACATTGTGGAATTACCCCTTAACGGTCTAGTTCAGAAATGGAATCGACCATGTGGTATATTTTGTCGTTCCCCAGCATATTGTTCATGGAAGTGTGCTAAATTTGCTTTGGTTTCCTTGAATCCTCCTTCCCAAAGGGAGTCTTGTCTGTGATCATCTCAGAGAGAGGAGCTCCCAGTGAAAATGGGGGGACTACATCAGTGCAGGTAGAGGAGAGTTACCCATCTCCTACAGTGCAACGGACGGGGAGGGGGCAGGAGCTGGAAGTACAAAGCCAGCTTTACTGGTGTCTCTAGCTTGGGACATTTACACTTTGCTTCCAATATTTGAGGGAGTAACCTGAAGTGTATCTAATGCCAATTCAGAGATACGTTCCTGGGATCTCCCAGCTGAAAAGTTGTGTGTTACTGAACATTCTGCATGCTCCAAAAATGGAACCCTCCCAACAAATGTGTCCCTTGGATGTGTGATACAAAGCAGTGCGTAAGATTTTCTTAAGATATAAATCAGTCAATGATTTACTTACAAACTTACATACTAGATAACGTTTGAAAACAGGCATTGAAACGATAATCCGGGTCAGAATTAACAATCACTTGGGCGAGTGTGGATTGATTAGGGAAAGCCAACACGGATTTGTTAAAGGCAAATTGTGTTTAACTAACCTGATAGAGTTTTTTGATGAAGTAACAGAGGATAGGATAAGGGCAATGTAGTTGTGGTGTATATGGACTTTCAAAAGGCGTTTGACAAAGTGCCACATGGTAGGTTTGTCCCAAGGACTAAAGGGGGCAGTGGCAACATGGATACAGAATTAGCTAAGTGACAGGAAACAGAGTGTAGTGGTGGACGGTTGTTTTTCAGAATGCAGGGAGGTGTACAGTGGTGTTCCCTAGGGGTCGGTGCTGGGACCACTGCTTTTCTTGATGTATATTAATGACTTTGACTTGGGTGTACAGGGGCACAATTTCAAAATTTGCAGATGACACAAAACTCGGAAGTGTAGTGAACAGTGAGGAGGATAGTGGTAGACTTCAAGAGAATATAGACAGGCTGGTGGCATGGGCGGACACGTGGCAGATGAAATTTAAGGCAGAAAATGGTGATGCCTCTCCTCATTTTTCCTACCAAACTAATTCTAAAAGGGGTAAAGGAACAGAGCGATCTGGGGGTATATGTACACAAATCGTTGAAGGTGGCAGGGCATGATGAGAAAGCAGTTAAAAAAGCTTATGGGTCCTGGGCTTTGTAAAAAGAGGCATAGAGTACAAAAGCAAGGAAGTCACGATAAGCCTTTATAAAACACTGGTTCGGCCACATCTGAAGTATTGTGTCCAGTTCTGGGCACCGCACTTTAGGAAAAGATATGAAGGCCTTAGAGAGGGTACAGAAGAGAATGATTCCAGGGATGAGGGACTTTAGTTATGTGGTTGACTGGAGAAGCTGGGGTTGCTCTCCTCGGAACAGAGACGGTTGCGAGGCGATTTGATAGAGGTATTCAAAATGATGACGTGTCTAGACAGAGCAGATAGAGAGAAACTGTTCCCATTAACGGAAGGGTCAAGAACGAGACGGCATAGATTTAAGGTGACTGGCAAAAGAACGAAAGGTGACATGAGGAAAAACTTTTTTTTAAAAACACAGCGAGTGGTTCGGATCTGGAGTGCACTGCCCGAGGGGGTGGTAGAGGCAGATTCAAATCATGGCCTTCAAAAGGGAACTGGATAAGTACTTGAAAGGAAAAAATTTGCAGGGCTATGGGACTAGGACGGGGGAGTGAGACTAGCTGGATTGCTCTTGCATAGAGCCGGCGTGGACCCGATGGGCCGAACGGCCTCCTTCCGTGCTGTCACTTTTCTATGATTCGCAAAGCAGTTTAAAGTTTAGGAGCAATAGTAAGATTGCAGGAACAAGCTTAATAATTAAGCTTATTGTCCTTTGTGCAAATCCTAAATTTATGGCCAAAGGCAGGGATCAACTTGTTGCACAGACCAGATGCTTATCGTGATTTCTGAATAACGTGCTTCTTTTCCATCATATTCACGTTTCTGCAGCGATCAAAGGAGACATACTGGCTTATTTCCAACAAAAGCAATTTTCATTTCCTGTAACAGAACAGGCACTCTGGTGCACTCAACATATGTACGTACGTTACTTTATATACTTATTGTATTGTATTAAAAAAAAATTAAAATACCCTTCAGTGGATCTCCTAGAGTTGTAATTTTACTGTTTCCGACCTGCAATCCTTTTTGACAGACAACTTTTGCCTACAACAGTAAAACAAAAATCAAAAAGGTATTGAAAAAGGAAACCAAAATCAAAAATGTACTATAGCAATTAAGCCCATACAAACTCTATTCTATCTCTTGTGTTACATAACCTTCTTCCTCTGAGGCCTTGGACTGGAATGCTCTCAGACTATCCCAATTAATGTTTGTTTGCTTATGGCAAAGATGTGACTTGTATTATCATAGTAGGTACAGCACAGGAGGAGGCCATTCAGCCCATCGTGCCTGTGCCGGCTCTTCGAAAGAGCTTTCCAATTTTTCCCATTCCCCTGCTCCTTCGCCGTAGCCCTGTAAATTTTTCCCTTCAAGTATTTATCCAATTCCCTTTTGAAAGTTACTATTGAATCTGCTTCCACCACCCTTTCAGACAGCGCATTCCAGATCATTACAACTCGCTGCTTAAAAAAATATTTCCTTAGGTTGCCTCTGGCTCTTTTGCCGATCACCTTAAATCTGTGCCCTCTGGTTACCGACCCTTCTGCCACTGGAAACAGTTTCTCTATCAAAACCGGTCATGGTTTTGAACACCTCTATCAAATCTCCCCTTAACCTTCTCTATTCTGAGAGCAACCCCAGCTTCTCCAGTCTCTCCACATAACTGAAGTCCCTCATCCCTGGTATCATTCTAGTAAATCTCTTCTGCACCCTCTCAAGGTCAGAATTGAACACAATACTCCAGCTGAGGCATAACTAGTGTTTTATAAAGGTTTAGCATAACTTCCTTGTTTTTGTACTCTCTGCCTCTATTAATAGAGCCCAGGAGCCCATACGCTTTTTTAACTGCTTTCTCGACTTGTCCTGCCACCTTCAAAGATTTGTGTATGTGCACCCCCAGGCCTCTCTGTTCCTTCACCTCCTTTAAAATTGCACCATTTAGTTTATATTGCCTCTCCTCATTCTTCCTACCAAAATGCATCACTTCACACTTCTCTGAGTTAAATTTCATCTGCCATGTGTCTGCCCATTTCACCAGTCTGTCTATGTCCTCCTGAAGTCTGTTACTATCCTTCACATTGTTTACTACATTTCCGAGTTTCATGTCATCTGCAAACTTTGAAATTATACCCTCTATACCCAAGTCCAAGTTATTAATATATATCAAAAAGAGCATTGGTCCGATTGCTGACCCCTGGGGAACACCACTGTATACTTCCCTCCAGTCTGAAAACCAACCATTCACTACTGCTCTCTGCTTTCTGTCCCCTAGCCAATTTTGTATCCACACTGCCACTGTCCCTTCAATCCCATGGACTTTAATTTTGCTAACAAATCTATTACGTAGTACTTTATCAAATACCTTTTGAAAGTCCATATACACATCAACCGCATTACCGTCATCTACCCTCTCCATTACTTCATCAAAGAACTCAATCAAGTTAGTCAAACAGGATTTTCCTTTAACAAATCATTTATTAGCCCATACTTTTCCAAGTGCCAATTTATTTGTCCCGGATTATTGTCTCTAAAAGTTGACTGGCCTGCAATTGTCGGGTTTCTCTCTCTCCCCTTTCTTGAACAGGGGTGTAACATTGGCAATCCTCCAGTCCTCCGGTACCGTCCCCATATCTAAAGGAGGATTGCAAAATTTTGGCCAGAGCCTCCACAATTTTCACCCTTTCTTCCCTCAGTAGCCTAGAATGCATCCCATCTGGACCGGGTGACTTTTCTACTTTGAGTACTGCCAATCTTTTAAGTACCTCCTTTTTATCTATTTTTATCCTATCCAATATTGCTACTACCTCCTCCTTTATTGCTACAATAGCAGCATCCTCTTCTCTAGTGAAAACGGATGCGAAATATTCATTTAGTACCTCAGCCTCCACAAGAACATCTTTTTTGTTCCCAATCAGTCCACACTTCCTTTGACTACCCTTTTATATATTTATAAAAGACTTTTGGGTTCCCTTTTATGTTAGCCTCTAATCTATTCTCAGTCTCTGCCTCTCTTATTCCCCTTTTTAGATCTCCTCTGTACTTTCTGTACCTGGTTCTCTACTGTATTATGAACCTTACATGTGTCATAAGCCTCCTTTCTCTGTTTCATTTTAATCTCTATATCTTTAGTCATCCAAGGAACTCTAGCTTTGGATCCCCTTCCTTTCCCTCTCGTAACTATGTGTTTACTCTGTACCCAAACCAACTCCTCCTTGAAGGTCTCCCATTGTTCAATTACTATTTTACCTACCAATTTTTGATTCCAATCCACCTGGGCAAGAACCCTTTTTAACTCACTGAAATTTGCCCTCCTTCAGTTAAGCATTTTCACATTTGATTGTTCCTTGTACTTTTCCATAACTATTCTAAACCTAATAATACTATGATCACTAGTCCCCAAATGCTCCCCCACTGAAACATGCTCCACCTCTCACACATCATTCCCCAGAACTAGATCCAGCAAGGTTTCTTTCCTGATTGGGCTGGAAACACACTTTTAAAGAAAGTTCTCTAACACATTTCAGGAATTCCTCCCCCTCTTTGCCCTTTACACTGTTACTATCCCAGACTATATTGGGATAATTGAAGTCCCCCATTATCATTACTCTATAGTTCTTGCATCTTTCTGTAATTTGCCTGCAAATGTTCTCCTCTATCTCCTTCCCACTATTAGATGGTCGGACATGTGTTGAGAGCTACAACATTCTCAAGAAATTAAGAAACTACTCAATCTTTACTGTTATTGTTTATGAAGCTATCTGAACTTGTTATATTATGTTACATATTGCCTTACAACACAACTCCCTATCCTCTGTATTTTCAAAAATACTCACGTATGCATTAAAAAAATTCTTAGGTATAATAAATCTTTAAAATATTTCTACTTTCTCCCCCCCAAATAGGATTTTTTTTTTTTTACCTGGTCTTCTGTTTCAAACAGTAGAAAAGCAACAGACTCAGCAAGTTCTTCCTTACTATATCCTTTCTCCTCCATATCCAGCCGGCAGGCATTGTACTGCAATTAATAAATAAAATGCTACAGTCTCTTCCAAATTACAAAAAAAAAAATCTTTATTTGGATTTCGCAAACATTAAAGCAATTTTAAATGTGCCTTGTGCAACAGAAGGTAATCACAAATGCTAAAACAAGATCTTAATTCCAAGTGCACAACAGGATAATGCTCGAAATACTTCCCGTGCCAAGCTGCAATGGTGTTAAGCTAACCTATAACAGCTTTTAAAATTATTTAAAAAGGATGAACTATGTCTAATGAAACTGTCGATGTAAAATTAAACATTTCAGCTAGAAACAGAGAAAACAAAAGAGGAAAAAGGTCAAAGCATTGAGTAAGAGGAGGAAATGTTGAAACAAAGGAATGATGATTGCCACAGATTATAAAGCCGACTGAAAAATTAAGTACAGACATAAAATGGTCACATAGGAGCCCTAGAACCTGGCCTGCTGAAGAGGCATCTTAAAAGGAGATGACAGATTTGGTTGCCATTAAGAGTCTTTTGATTTAGACAAGGAAGACAAGTTCATGAGGGGCCAATAAGCACAGATGCAACGACACACGAGACGTTTTGACCACGCCTTTCACTGCCATAAGACCTGCATTTATAGACTTGTAAACAGCAAGTGCTGGCACAGGCTTTGAAGTAAAAATTTAAGGACTTAATAAGTTTAATGTGAAATTCTCCAGCTGGTTTTTACAGCATCTGTGAAAACAAAGAAACCCAGGAATCCTGTTAGAACATGAGGAAAAGAGGATTCATGCTGTACACTGAGAATCATCCTGATGCATTCTGTGGAATACAATTCCCCTAGTTGCCACAGTCTGAGAGCCTGCACCTGCTCAAAATTCACCATCCAGGGAATTGCAGGCCTGGAATGAAGGTACTCAAAGGCACAAAAGACAACTGGGTAGGTGTCTTTAAATCAGGTGACTGTTAGTTCTCAAAATACTTCCGACTGGCTGAGGGTAAAATATGGCGGACGAAAGAAAATTCAGAAAGTATATTGGAAGCAATTTGCTTAATTTCCATCGTTGGTTCATTTGGTTTACCTCCTCCTTGCTAGGATATCTGCGTATTACTAAATTCAAATCATAATGGATAAATCTGCATATGAGCCAGTCAGCTGGGAGGAATTTGCATCAACAGAAGACATTTCGATACAAGGAAGTATGACAGATGTGACACAGGAACGTGACAAAATTGTATGTTAGATTTTTGCAAGATAGATTTAAATAGACAGATTATTATTGATACTAGCAGATATTCCATGGTGTTGTTTAGTCACTCAGATGTGACAAGGCAGAAAACCCTGAACACATTTAAGACAAAGCAATGTGTAACAGGAACATAGGAACAGGAGTAGGCCATTCGGCCCCTCGAGCCTGCTCTACCATTCAATTAGACCTTGCCCTTTGATACCTGTTCAGGATCCAGAATATTAACACCTCATTTAAAAATTACAGTGAAAATTTGGGTAAGGCCAACACATCTATGGCGTAACGGATTCCCTGCATGAAAATTAAACATTAAAGAATAAATACTAGGAACAGTAAAATTTTTAATCAGCATTGATCCCACCTCGCTATTAGCTTATATTTTATTTAACTTGTTGCTGCTTTTCTTTTTTTTAAACCTATACTGCCCTAACATTACCGTATACTATACTCAAACATGGCAAATTATATCTGGAGACAGTCGTTTTAAGCAACTGCATGTTTCACCTTTTAATTCATTTCTCCCCAGTCTGCTTTAAAATATACACATATATGTCACTATAAATTGTGTAGCACTTGCTCCATTTTTAAGCCTAAGTGTTACAGATTCAAGGCAAAGCCTATCCTGTTTGTTGGGGTGAATCTACATCACAACATAAAAGGGTTTAAAAGTTTCATTTGTATTGCATGCAATGTATTACTTTAACTTGGTTAGCCTGGATACAAGTAATCTTTCAGGAGATAAGCTTTAAAAACAGGACAACTATAAAAGCAAAACTAAGTTAGCCTGCAACAGAAAAAAAATCCCCGATGATTGTATCTGGAATCAACATAGATTAAGTAGAAGGCAAAATTCCAGTATCTGTCAGATTCTTTGAGTTATGATATATACAAAAAAATTGCTTTAAGGCAATAATACCTGCTCTAGAAGTTTATTATTCACTAATGTCACTTGGGTGTACTGAAAGCAACTCCCCGATGAAGAGTCTAAGTATGCCTGCTGCAAGGTTGGCAGTATTTCTTGTGTGAACTGGCTGGAGGTGAGGGGCAACAGATGAAAAGTTTCTGCAAAAGAAAAAGAGAGAACACAACATTGTACTGCACCGCAATAAAACCATAGGTTTAATTCTGAAAAGTAAGTTACTCCTCAACAATCGTATGAAGTCCCAAAAGAGAGTCTGGGTTTTAAAGGGCAAACTGTACCCACTTTACTATTCTCACTACTACGGTTTCCGAAGGGGCCGTTTCCAATTCATTGACGAGTCTTTAAAAACCTGAAAATTGCAAAGGTGGTGCCTACCACTATCTCAACTCATTTGACCATCTGGTGTTTACCACAGAGTAGCAAAAGCAGAGTATCAATTTATGAATCAAAGAACAGTCAATATGTTTGAATAAAATTAAACTCAAATTTTGCCTCTTAAAAAGATTTTATTTTTAAAATTAACTTCCAATCAGGCGCCATCTTATCTTTTTCTCAGGCTTTGGATTTCCACCAGGCAAGCTGATCTAGTAATTCTTCTGCCCAGATCTTCTTCCAAATTAAAACAAAATATGCTTACGGAGTTACTGAGATTTCAATAATAACGTGTTGCGTCTACTCATTTAAAAACGCCTGTATGCTGGTCTCACTTTTTAAATTCCAACCTGTGCCGCATTGGAACCATAAACGAGCTGTCTTTGAATGCAGTGTACCACCATGTCGGTAAATTGTACAGCATCCAAGACTTCTTTGCTGCTACAATTTTTTTAAATTCTATTCTCTTCCCTCCTTATGGCAGTGAATTACTAAGCCTGCAGACGTAGTTCCAGCCTGCCAGTACCTCACTCTACCAGCTTCCACATGTGAACCTGGACCGTGAGGCTCTCATGTCTTATTATTTGTCTATGACAGACAGATGTCTGGCCATCAGTTGGGATTATCCTCTTCTGTTTTGTTTCACACTTTATACGATTATTAGGTCCGACCGTTTCAGAGAACCTTGATTTAATGAGATTCTGGCTACTAAGATCAAAAGCCTTCTGTTGCCTGAGCGGTTTCCACTGAATCAGAAAAAGGATGGATTTAATTCACATTAATCCACTGTCCCAAAGAAATCTGGTAGGTTTCATCCAATTCCAGAATTTAGAGCACTGAAAAGATTTCTTCACAAACAGTTCAATATGGCTGTGTCTAATCTTTCAGGCAGCTTATCTGGGGGAACTGGCTCACCAAGATTTGTGCCACAGTCATTCAGGCTGGCCATCGAAGCATCTCAGCGTTCACTTTCAGGGCTCAGCCACCAGTACAAGACGTTACCCTTTGATACATGTTCAGAATCCAGAACATTTACAAACTGACTGTTATCACCATGCATTTCAAGATGTCAACTATCTACCCATATTCAGAAGAGTGCCTCATCAGAGCTCCCTGTCAGTGCCTACTCAGACAGCTGTTAAACAAATACTAATTGTCTTCCAAGAACTTGGCTCCATCATCAACCACGAAAAGACTCACCTCACACCACTGTAGGACATGACATTCATCGATAGCCTTTACCATACTACCAATAGGAAAATCTTCCACCCGGAGATTCCTTTTTCTACAGGATCCGTCATTGCAACAATACAGTAACTTTTTCTGTTTAGTGTGATTGCAGAAAACATCTTTGTCATTGTTCACAAGGTCACTTCAGCTGAATCTGCTCTACCAGTATTCTCTACACAGGTCGCCTCTATCTCATCTAGTCGAGATCAACCAAACATTGGTTTTGGATCTGAGGCGGTAGTCTCTAAGTTGTTTTGCTCCAAACAGCTCCTCAACTAACACTGTTGACAAAAACATTTTTGTCTAGGTAGGGCAGCTGCCCTACAACGAATGGGCTCAGAGCCAGTGGACTGAACCTAAACCTACTTGAACATAACTTGTTTGATTTACGATCAGCATGACCAGCTTTTCTACACTTTCAGACTCGGATGCAGAGCAAGTCAGTGTGGCTCCGGACATCTAACACACACTGATTATACAAACAAGTAAGACTGGACCAATTCTTGGTCTGCCGGTTGAGGTGCAACATGGCTTGGTTATACAAACATAATAAGAGCAGGAGTAGGCCATATGGCCCCTCGAGCCTGCTCCGCCATTCAAGGTCATGGCTGATCTTCAACCTCAACTCCACTTTCCCGCCCGATCCCCATATCCCTCGATTCCCTTAGTGTCCAAAAATCTATCGATCTCAGCCTTGAATATACTCGACGACTCAGCGTCCGCAGCCCTCTGGGGTAGAGAATTCCAAAGATTCACAACCCTGTGAGTGAAGATACTGCTCTTCATCTTGGTCCTAAATGGCCGACCCCTTATCTTGAGACTATGCCTCCTAGTTCTAGACAGTCCAGCCAGGGGAAACAGCTTCTCAGCATCTATGCTGTCAAGTCCCCTCAGAATCTTGTATGTTTCAATGAGATTACCTCTCATTCTTCTAAACTCCAGAGAGTAAAGGCTCATTCTACTCAATCTCTCCTCATAGGACAACCCACTCATCCCAGAAATCAATCTAGTGAACTTGCGTTGCACCCCCTCTAAGGCACGTATATCCTTCCTTAAGTAAGGAGGCAAAAACTGTACACAGTACTCCAGGTGTACTGTCCCAAACAAGAAAGACTGGACCAACACTTGGGCTCCCAGTTGAGATGCAACCTGGCTTGGTTATTGTTGCCTGGTGAGGCACAGGGTAACACACTCGACACAACACCAAATCAGGATGGACAGCTCACAAAGTACAGATGAGGAAAACAATTCTGCCCATCTAGCAAATCCTCCATTAGAAACCAACACTCCCAGAATCCAAGTGCCTCTTTAGTGATTCTAGAATTTGTTCATCCATTGCCCCACCTAAAAGGGTGGTAACCAGTCTGCGGGGTGGAAGATATTCCAGACATTAATCACTCTGTGTGAAGAAGTGCCTCCTGACATGAGTGTTGAAGTTGCCTTTTGCTAGTTTGTACACATGTCCTCTTGTTCCAAAGTCTTGGTTTGTCTTGAAATAGTGGAGTATCCATGGAGTATCTTACATACCTCTACAAGATCCTCTATCCTTCACCTCCTTTCAAGGGTGAAGAGCTATCTCCCCTCATAACTCAATATTCCGACACCAGGCATCAGTCTTCTGGCCCTTCTCCACACCTCTTCCAGGGGTTAGATATTTCCCATGTGCTTTGTTAACCAGAAGTGAACAAAGTAGTCCAAGTGTAGCCTTACTAGAGCACAATACAGCTTCAGTATGACACTCATACTTATACTGTACTGATTTGACAACATAGCTCAGCATTCTATTTCCTTTGTCAATTGCTGCGCAGAAATAGCTCAACACACTGTCTTCATACAGTCTGTTTTTCAGTCGGCACTGGGGTAGGCAGAGGCAGGAAATGGTGCAGGGACCAATAATGCCAGATTTCTGCCCATCTTTTCACCCATCCAATATTTAAAAGCATTCGTTCCGGCCAACGCTGGAAACATCCACCGGACTAATTCCCATCATTAACATCTCATCAATGCCAGATGTAAATCACACCCATATAAAATGAAGGTACAGCATTACTAGGTGGCACTGCAAAGATGGAAGTGAATATGAAGAGCCCTACTGGCTTTTATTAAAGGATTCATAAAATATTGTTTCTTCGCCATTTCCACCCTGCCCCTGCTGACAACTGCTTCAGCATCTTCCTTATGCATTCTACTGTGAGGCTACCATTTTCACCCTACCCAACCCCATTCTAAAGAAGCCAACATGAATTGGGAATAGCCCTGAAGTTGTTTTTTTTGTAAGAAAACAAAGAGGCCTACAGCATCCATCTGTTGGTGCACCCATTCCAGAATTTGTAGACCAAGGCACTCATACTTCTAGCTGACCCAGAAGCGCTGCTCGCAGAGGTTACACTTTACAAAGGAAGCCAATGAGTTATACCATAACCTACAGGCCAAACTACTGCCCATTTACAACTTTGGCATTGACTTGTCTGTGGCTATGAGGTTGCAACCAACCTGAACTTTTATGCTGCAGGGGGGACATTATTAACATTAGCCAATCAACTGTGCATTGATGCATAATTCAAGTCACAAGTGCAGTTTCCCACAGCAAGCCAGTTAGTTCATTCACTTCCACATGGACAACTTGTGGCAGCATGACAAGAGAGCAATTTTAGAGTGGCAAAAAAAAATCCTTCAAGGGGTCATAGATTGCACCCACATGGTCATACGTGCTTCCTTGATCAATCCTCATCATGTCATGTCAACAGGAAAGTATTCCACTTTTTTTTTTGAATGTTCAACTGTTTGTGACTAGTAACACCAATTCATGCAATTCAATGCTTGCTTTCCTAGCAGTTGCCACAATGCTTTCATTTTAAAGTTTTGAGTTCAAATCCAACCATGGCAAGTTGTGAAACTGAATTCAATAAATCTGGTAAATTGTGGGCTAGCACCAGTAAAAAAAAAACTGCCACAAAAGCTGCTGGTTTGTTGTAAAAACCCATCTGGTTCACTAATGTCCTTCAGGAAAAGAAACCTGGCATTTCCTACCTGGTCTGACCTACATGTGACTTTAGTCTACACCACGTGGTTGACTCTTAGTACTCACTAAAGCGACCTAGCAAGCAAGTGAATTGTACAAACACTTGCCATTAGCCCACCAGAACAACCACCTTCTCAGGGAAGCCAAGGATGGGCAATAAATGCAGCTTGCCAGTGTTGCCCACATCCAAGAGCAAATTAGAAAAAGCAATTCTCTTGATGCCCAGCTGCACAAAGAGCGAGCAGTAGCTTTCAATATGGTAGACACTCAAACCCATTGAAAAATTATTTGGTGTTAAATTTGATTGGCAGCTTGGCAAACCAATCTTAAACAGAAAGAGCAGAAGGAGGGGTCAGAGATCGGCCTCTGTCATTCTTTTTCTCTCTGGAAACGGTACTCGAAAAGTTTTGAGTCCGAACAGTTAGAGTGGATGTGGCAGTCTTGCCTTCTGTGGTTAGTGCCATTCAGTTCAGAGACAGCTGACTTGTAAAGTAAGTTATATCAAAGAGCTAAGAAGCATATTTTGATGTTATCAGCCATAGAAAATTGACAATCTCACTGTGAATCTGAATTCTGTTCATTCATCTATTTCACGTAGTAAACCATTTGTTGGTTCACATTTGAATAGTGAAATAATTGTTAAATCCTTACATATGCCCCTCTGCATGTTTTTTGTGTGTATTCTTATCCCCAAGAAATAGAACATTTAACATATTTTCATTATAAAATTCCCATGTCCACACTTATTATGGAAACTGCCTATGTAAACTTGTCACCCTGTAATTTTGCCCTTCCACCAGAGATAGTGCTATAGCGTCACCACTGAGGAAGTGTTTGTAAAATAAAAGTCCACTCATTATTTTGTTAGCAAGTCATAAATGATTAAAAGCTCCAATAACAACTTTTCTCAAACAAAGAGGAAACATAACCCAAGATTTTGAAATGGTTGTTACGCTTACAATGGTGGAATTCAATAAAGCCTCACTATGTTCAGAATGGTAGGACACAGGGCAGAAAGTGTCCTTTAACACATAGACCTCCTCTGAAACGGTCGCCTTGTTGCAAACTTCAGCGAGGACACCTGAAGGCTCAAAAGATCCACAAATAAAACACAGTCTTGGCTTTGTGATTTCCATAAAGGTTGAATCATTAAAACTCCTTTCTTGTGAACGGTGTTTATATATATTTTTTTTTAAAAAGCGATATTCCTGACACTGATAATGAGGTAGAATAGAACTCTAGCGAGCTAAGATAGGCCGGACACAACTATTCTGGTAGTTTGGGAGGAATATCCGCTTTGGTTGTAGATGATCGACACGGTACAATAATGCGAAAGTTCGGGATTTCGGTCCACGACTGGACTCACCTGGGGGAGAGACACTTTCACCGCAACCTCTGGGACATTGCTGGTTACAACTAAGCGACAGAAGAGCGGAAGACATTTTCCCCCCTGTACTTGGTGGTAAACAGCAGCGCTTTCCCCTCCCCTTCATGCGTCCTCTTTAGGCCGACACAAAGTTTTTTGTGCCATTTTTTTTTTTAAAAAACTCCACGTGAGGGCAATTAAGATGCGAGCCGGAGACGGCCTTAGGAGAAATCTGCTCGGTGGGATCGGCGTGGCGCCATGCCTCGGGGATATTCGCAGGTACAAACTTCGGGAAATGCTGTTAACTATTCTTTCGTTTTAAAAAAAAAACCCGAGGAAACTTCTGTGCGGTCGACGGCGTACTCTGAAAATAACGTCCAACGTAGTAGTTTCTTCAGGCCGAGGCGGAAGCAGTACATCAGGAAGGGAATAAAGAAAGAGAAAGCTTCGTGCGCAATGTACTAGTCAGGACTTCCTGGACAAGCTGCATGACTTGTGACCTCACCCTGCTGTTGGCCCTTCTATGTCCATATAACATATGGAATAATATAAAATATTATTCATTTTTTAAAAAATATTTTCAAACCCGACTCGTTTTTTTTTTAAGAAGAAAAATAAATAAAAGAGTCGAGGTTTTCATTTACTGCAACTTATGAGAGAGCCATGCGACAATGTAACGTTTCCGCGTTAATGTTGCCTTTTTTCGGCTTGTTGCATTTTTTGTTTATGTTCAAGTCGGGCTCAGGGACCGTGTCACAATCGTGAGCCACAGCGCTATCGAACCGCCCTGTTTGACTCCGCAGCGCAAATGTAATCCCTCAATTAGCTGTTATTATCGAGTGATTATTTCTAATTAAAAACGCGTCAAGCCGCTTTATCGTCCATTCCCCACTTGGAAATATATCGGCCCTGGCTGGGTCAAAATCCTGGAACTCCCTCCCCCCTGACAGCGCTGAGGGAGAATCTTCGCCGCACCGACTGTTCAAGAAGGCGGCTCACCCACCACTTTCTCAAGGGCAATAAAGGCTGGCCTTGCCAGCGATGCCCACATCCCATGAACGAATAAAAAAAAAATCCCTCTCCCCTTCCTCCCCCCCCCCCCAAAAAAAAAACTGCGAATAATAGAAATGGTGAACGAAACGGCAGAGAGGGGAAAACCGCGTCTTCAAGAATACAAACTCTTCATTTAGTGTATGGGGTTTCATAGTGTAGTGGTTATGTCACTGGACTAGTAAACCAGAGGCCTGGACTAATAATAGAGAGCAGGAGTTTAAATTCTAATGTGCCAGTTCGAGCATTTGAATGCAAGGGAAATGTAAAATTGAGTAAAAGTGACCATGAAGCTGTTGTAAACATCAAACTTACAATAGAACAAAATGGGCCAGAATTTACTGTCAAAATAACGCAACGGACAGCAACTTCAGGCAAGGGCAGATTCGCAGTTAAACGTGAAAATCGGGAAGTTGCTGTCTGAGATGTGCCGTTGCGTATTCAGCTTCGTGAAATCAGCATCTCGCTATCTGACTCACCATTCAAATACATTGAACAGCGTGAAGTTCCTGTGTTGCCGGGTAGATATGAACTAAACTCGCCACAGAAAGTTAGGGCTTGTCCTTTTCAGTCTAAGTTTTTTTATCATTCGTTCATGGGATGTGGGCATCGCTGGGGAGGCCGGCATTTATTGGCCATCCCTAATTGCCCCTGAGAAGGTGGTGGTGAGCCTCCTTCTTGAACCGCTGCAGTCTGTGTGGTGAAGGTTCTCCCACAGTGCTGTTAGGAAGGGAGTTCCAGGATTTTGACCCAGCGACGATGAAGGAACGGCGATATATTTCCAAGTCGGGATGGTGTGTGACTTGGAGGGGAACGTGCAGGTGGTGTTGTTCCCATGTGCCTGCTGCCCTTGTCCTTCTAGGTGGTCAAGGTCGCGGGTTTGGGAGGTGCTGTCGAAGAAGCCTTGGCGTGTTGCTGCATTACATCCTGTGGATGGTACACACTGCAGCCGCAGTGCGCCGGTGGTGAAGGGAGTGAATGTTTAGTGTGGTGGATGGGGTGCCAATCAAGCAGGCTGCTTTGTCCTGGATGGTGTCAAGCTTCTTGAGTGTTGTTGGAGCTGCACTTATCCAGGCAAGTGGAGAGTATTCCATCACACTCCTGACTTGTGCCTTGTAGATGGTGGAAAGGCTTTGGGGAGTCAGGAGGTGAGTCACTCGCCGCAGAATACCCAGCCTCTGACCTGCTCTTGTAGCTGCAGTATTTATATGGCTGGTCCAGTTAAGTTTCTGGTCAATGGTGATCCCCAGGGTGTTGATTGTGGGGGATTCGGCGATGGTAATGCCGTTGAGTGTCAAGGGGAGGTGGTTAGACTCTCTTGTTGGAGATGGTCATTGTCTGGCACGAATGTTATTTGCCAATTATCAGCCCAAGCCTGGATATTGTCCAGGTCTTGCTCCATGTGGGCACGGACTGCTTCATTATCTGAGGGGTTGCGAATGGAACTGAACACTGTGCAATCATCAGCGAACATCCCCATTTCTGACCTTATGCTGGAGGGAAGGTCATTGATGAAGCAGCCGAAGATGGTTGGGCCGAGGACACTGCCCTGAGGAACTCCTGCAGCAATGTCCTGGGGCTGAGATGATTGGCCTCCAACAACCACTACCATCTTCCTTTGTGCTAGATATGACTCCAGCCACTGGAGAGTTTTCCCCCTGATTCCCATTGACTTCAATTTTACTAGGGCTCCTTGGTGCCACACTCGGTCAAATGCTGCCTTGATGTCAAGGGCAGTCACTCTCACCTCACCTCTGGAATTCAGCTCTTTTGTCCATGTTCGGACCAAGGTTGTAATGAGGTCTGGAGCCAAGTGGTTCTGGCAGAACCCAAACTGAGCATCGGTGAGCAGGTTATTGGTGAGTAAGTGCCGCTTGATAGCACTATCGACGACACCGTCCATCACTTTGCTGATGATTGAGAGTACCCTTTTTAACAGCATGATAAGTCTTAATTACTGCTGAATAACCTCTTTGGCACTAAAAATTAACTTTTACAAGTGTGGAGTCTCATCCCTTCATATTTTAATTGTTGGAGATTTAAAAAATATAAATAAATTTCTTCTTACTTTTTCTTTCTGTCTCTTTTTTTCTCTCTCTCTCTCTTGATCCAGTCTTTCTTCTCCTCTATTTTGTTTTTTGTACCTGATTTAACATTGAATTCACTATTGTAACTTACACTTCCCGGTTCAGAATCTGCGCTGTTCATTAACGATTCTTCAATCTGGTTAAGGAGATACACAGTTGCTTGCCCCGTTCACACATGATACCCTGTAGACGGCGCTGCGCCGTCTGCATCTCCAACACAGCAACTTCCAGTGCACGGGCAGGTCTGACTAATGGCGGGCGCTGTTCGTTCACCGCTTACAGTAAATTCTGGCCCGATGTGTTTTTGAAACCATACAGGAAAACTGAGCACGCAGTAACCACATGCGTCACAACTCACTGGCAACATGGAAAGCATGCCGATGACGCAACTTAAGTAGGCACAATGAATTAATAAATTAATGCAGGAGCAGGCACCACCCAATCAATAAATTCATACGAGCATTGGTCATGCCAACAAATCAATAAATGAATGGAGCAGGAGACACCAGTGAATTAACAAATTGATAGATCAGAGCAGTAAATTAATATGCCTTTGGTTTGTTACCACTACTTCCTGCCCTGGCAGCTGTGCACTAACTTTCATTGATTCACTAGTAGTTCACTTTCCAAAGCACTATGTGGTTTATCTTTGCCTACTGTAAAGGTATGATTTTTTTTTTTAAAAACGAAAAGGCCCAGACTGATCCCTGGGACTGTCATATGAGGAGAGATTGGGTCGACTCGGCCTGTATTCACTCGAGTTTAGAAGAATGAGAGGGGATCTCATTGAAACATATAAAATTCTGACAGGGCTAGACAGACTGGATGCAGGGAGGATGTTTCCCCTGGCTGGGGGGTCCAGAACGAAGGGGTCACAGTCTCAGGACTGAGATGAGGAGAAATTTCTTCACTGAGGAGGTGAACCTGTGGAATTCTCTACCACAGAAGGCTGTGGAGGCCAAGTCACTGAATATATTTAAGAAGGAGCTAAATAGATTTCTAGACACAAAAGGCATCAAGGGGTATGGGGAGAGAGCAGGAATATGGTACTGAGATAGAGGATCAGCCATGTTCATATTGAATGGTGGAGCAGGCTCGAAGGGCCGAATGGCCTACTCCTGCTCCTATTTTCTATGTTTCTATGTTTAGCTAAAAATAAAAGCGTTTTGTTTAATAAGACTCTTAGTCCATTTTAGGTACTTCTAAGCGTTACTGTACTTTAAGAATTCATTCATGATTTGGCCAATGTCAGGAAAGGTCGCTGGGAAGAAAGCTGTCAGGGAAAAGGAGGGGTGCAGTTAAATAGGGGTCATAGGTGAGGTCAGGGTCTTTGTGGGGTGAGGGGTCACGTCATGGTGGGGTGGGGGGGGAGGTGTTGAAACCAACTAATATATCACCAATGAAAGTTGGGATTCAGGTAGACCCAGCTTGAGATCAGGTGGCATGAAATGGGAGAGATATGTCTGCATACAGGCAATAAGGTTCCGAGAGCTCCATTTATCGGGTGGGATCGCAAAAACATCGGTTTTAAGTGCTTGAAAATTAAGCAACTGATGAGTGGGAGGTCAGCAGCCAGGCAAAGGAATCCTGGATGTCCCATTTAAGAGCATTTGGAGACACCACTATTCCCGGCCAGAATGGAGATGATTGGGTAATTCCCCTGTCAATCACAGCTGGAGATGCACTGCTGCAAGTGACTGGGATTGATTTTAGGCACATAATTTGCATTATGTAACTATCCTCCACTCATTGCATTTTGCTGGAGAAATCACCCTGTTTTTATTGGGAGACATTGCTGTAGTTTCGGTCATGAGTTTTGTTTGCTGCGGTTTGTAGAGGCTCGTTTTACATGGACTCTGTTTTCTGAGTAAATAGACTGTTCAGTTTAAATAGACCCTGCTGAGTAAATGGACTGTTCTGTTTAAATAAACTGCTGTACTTCCTGCCGATGGTCCCGCCCTGCCTTCAACTCATTGGCTAACACAGTGCAACTCATTGGCTAACACAGTGGTGTCAGTAGACACTCTGCCCATTTATTGGATAAAAAAAAATTGGGTTTTAAACACCCAGTAAATGGGGGGATGGGGGTTGGGGTTTGGGAGAAAGTGGATGCTGGTGCTAACTTGGAGACTCTAAGACTCACATTACAGTGCCACTTAGTGGCTGGAGCCTGCAACAACCTTGTGACAGGCAACTGATGACGTAAGAAAATTGTCTTATTAATGTTTACATACCACTTTTACATTGTAAATGCTGTCATGATTTTTGGTAACCGTTTTATGTCATCATAAAGTGGGATACAAAGAGCAAGACATTATTTGTTGCTGAAGTTTCTTTGCAATACAAAAAACATTCCCAAAAAACAATGAATGTTGAAAATCTGCGATGACAGCTGGAAAATATACAGCAGACCAATCAGCATCTGATAGAGAAAGTAAACATTAGAAAGTTGAGACAGGAGAAATTATAATGGGGAATCAGGAAATGGCAGATGCGTTAAACAAATATTTTGTATCTGTCTTTACAGTAGAAGACACAAAAAGCATACCAAAAATAGTGGGGAAACAAGGGGTAAATGAAAGCAAGGAACTAAAAACAATTAATATCACTAGAGAAAAAGTACTGGACAAACAAATGGGACTAAAAGCCGACAAATCCCCTGGACCTGATGGCCTACATCCGAGGGTACTAAAAGAGGTGACTGCAGAGATAGTGGATGCATTGGTTATGATCTTCCAAAGTTCTCTAGATTCTAGAATGGTCCTCGTGGATTGGAAGGTAGCAAATGTTGCCCCGCTATTCAAGAAAGGAGGGAGAGAGAAAACGGGGAACTACAGGCCAGTTAGCCTGACATCGGTGGTCGGGAAAATGCTGGAATCCATTATTAAGGAAGTGGTAATAGGGCACTTAGAAAATCATAATATGATTAGGCAGAGTCAGCACGGTTTTATGAAAGGGAAATCGTGCTTGACAAATTTATTAGAGTTTTTTGAGGATTTAACTAGCAGGGTAGATAAAGGGAAACCAGTGGATGTAGTAAATTTGGATTTTTAAAAGACATTCCATAAGGTGCCACATAAAAGGTTGGGGGTAATATATTAGCAAGGATAGAGGATTGGTTAAAGGACAGAAAACAGAGAGTAGGGATTAACGGGTCATTTTCAGGTTGGCAGGCTGTAACTAGTGGGGTGCCACAAGGATCAGCGCTTGGGCCTCAGCTATTTACAATCTATATTAATGACTTAGATGATGGGACTGAGTGTAATGTATCCAAGTTTACTGATGATGCAAAGCTAGGTGGGAAAGTAAGCTGTGAGGAGGACGCAAAGAGTCTGTAAACCGATATAGACAGGTTAAGTGAGTGGTCAAGAGGGTTGCAGATGGAGTATAATGTGGGGAAATGTGAGGTGATTCACTTTGGTAGGAAGAATAGAAAAACAGAATATTTTTTAAATGGTGAGAAACTATTAAATGTCGATGTTCAAAGAGACTTGGGTGTCCTCGTACAAGAAACACAAAAAGTCAGTATTCAGGTACAGCAGGCAATTAGGAAAGCAAATTGCACGTTGGCTTTATTGCAAGGGGGTTGGTGTACAAAAGTAAGGAAGTCTTACTACAGTTGTACAGGGCTTTGGTGAGACCTCACCTGGAGTACTGAGTACAGTTTTGGTCTCCTTATCTAAGGAAGGATATACTTGCCTTAGAGGTGGTGCAACGAAGGTTCACTAGATTAATTCCTGGGATGAGAGGGTTGCCCTATGAAGAGAGATTGAGTAGAATGGGCCTATATTCTCTGGAGTTTAGAAGAATGAGAGTTGATCTCATTGGAACATATAAGATTATGAGGGGTGTTGACAGGGTCGATGCTGAGAGTTTGTTTCCCCTGGCTAGAGAGTCTAGGACTAGGGGGCATAATCGCAGGATACGGGGTTGGCCATTCAAGACTGAGATGAGGGGGAATTTCTTCACGCAGAGAGTTGTGAATCTTTGGAATTCTCTACCCCAGAGGGCTGTGGATGCTGAGTCATTGAATATATTCAAGGCTGAGATGGATAGATTTTTGGTCTCTAGGGGAATCAAGGAATATGGGGATCGGGCGGGAAAGTGGAGTTGAGGTCAAGATCAGCCATGATCTGATCGAATGGTGGACCAAGCTCGAGGGGCCGTATGGCCTACTCCTGCTCCTATTTCTTATGTTCTTATGAAAGATAGGTTAGCTGTTCTGGTGGGAATGATAATTAAAACTGAATTTTGGAAAGCATCCCTTCTTACACACATCTGAACACTGGTGTGTTCAGTCATCAGGATGTGCCCTTTGACCCATCATCGCTGGGTCAAAATCCTGGAACTCCCTACCTAACAGCTTTTGGAGTACCTTCACCACATGGACTGCAGTGGTACAAGAAGAAAGCCCACCACTGCCTCCTCGAGGGTAACTAGCAATGGGCAACTAAATGCCAGCCTTGCCGGTGAAGCCCATATCCCGAGAATGAATTAAAAATAGATAAATCATGAAAAGAGACAAACCTCCCTACAAGACTTTCACTGATGCCATGATGGTGCTATGTCTGAGATATCCCTTTGTAGCCCTTTCTATTCTGGTCTATAAAAGGTAACCCCTGTCCCCCAGACATTGGTTTGTTGTTTCCAGCTGTGGGATTTGATGATTTTACAGGAACCACAATGGCTCTCCATTAACGATGGAGTAAATCATTTATTCCAGGATTGGGTGGAGCTAACCTAGTCTATATGGGCCTGTGCAGTGAGGCAGATCAAAGTAATGGAGCAAACAAGAACATAAATTAAGAACTTCAAGTTTATATTGGATCAAGTCCATTTATATTCTTGCCTACTTTAAGCTTACAACATTTCATGTTGGACATTTCACCTCAGTTGAGGTATTTGTTATGAACTCATATTTATGCGTTTTTAAACAAACTGGATTGTTGAAATGTTTACCGTTAGCAACTTTCCAGCTGCAGAAAATTAGATTGCTTTCCTGGTAAGCTTTCTTTCCTTTCTTGAATATAAGATCCTTTGGGAACCACTATTATTGCCCAGGTTACAATCAAAAAGAATTACAAAGCAGCCCTCCTACTCCCAGGATACTTCTGTGGTATATGTCAATAAACCACACATGTGACTCTCTCTCTTGTGTACCCAATATATGTAGCAGATCTCTTGGGTGTTGTTAGTTCTTTCTTCCCAGGAGAAGTGAGGGTAGATATAATTAATTCAGAAAGTGGTACCAACAACTACAATAACAACTGTAAATCATAAACAAAAATTAATATAGTCATCACTGGAAGAATCAGACTTAATCATAAGCATGGGTAGGTTTCCTAAATTTTATAATCTCTATTACCTGCTCCTACTGGTTACAAACCATGGGACCCGATATTAGGAGGGAGGTGGGTTGCCAGCAGGGGTCGACGCGCCCCGCGAAATCGGTGTGCTCCGCACGCGATCGCAGCCTAATTGAAGGTACTTACCTTGGCTTCCGGGTTTCCCGTTGCAGACCTGCGCAGCGGGCGCACTGCGCACCCGCATCACAGGCTGTCAGCAGGAGGAGCCCTATTTAAAGGGGCAGTCCTCCAATGCTCCTCCTGCAGCAAAGCACCATTTTGGCAGCATGGAGCAGGCCAGAGGCAAGGCTGCTCCAAGGTTCTCTGACTCCTCACTCCAGGTGCTGCTCGATGGGGTCAGGAGGAGGAGGGAAACGTTTTTCCCATCAGACGGGAGGAAGTGGCCTGCCTCTGCCACCAAGAAGGCCTGGCTTGAGGTGGCAGAGGAGGTCAGCAGCAGCAGCAATGTCACCCGAACTTGGGTCCAGTGCAGGAAGCGCTTTAATGACCTAACCAGGTCAGCCAAAGTGAGTATACTTACGCATTCTCCCACACTCAGTCTTCCATATCACCTCCACCACCACACAACTCCTTCTGCACTGCCACCACAACGCTCTCTCATCACTCCTCGCATCCACTCAACCATCATCCTCACGTTGCCTGCACGTACTCACCGCCCCAGTTCCCATTTGAACACTACCACGCAACCCAATCCTCATACAATCTCATGGCTATGTCTCACACGCACCCTCCCATGCATCTCCCTCACGCTCACCTCCACCCACACCAATGCATGCAGCGGGTCACTATGCAACCGTCACTCAATCACGCCTCTCTGTGTTTTGCCTTGATAGGAGAAGAGATGCCAGAATGCTCGGGAGAGGGCAAGGACCGGAGGGGGCCCGCCACACCAGATGGTCCCAACGGACGTGGAGCAGCAGGCAATAGAAATAAGCTGCACACTGGAGTGCCTGTCTGTGGCGGACGCCGAGACTGGGATTGCACAAGCGGCTGGTGACGGAAATCTAACACTCAGCACTCATGACAGCGAATGATCTTAGCATCACTTGGCATCTGCAGCACCTCAACATCTGTCCACATGCTTAATATTGCTTTCAGTTCTCTTGCAGGGCCATCTGCGAGCGCCGTGACTGCGGAGGGCGATTCCTCAGAGGACCTGCCGGCCTCTGAGGGTGCATCATCACATCTGAGCCAGCCATCCACCAGCGCAGATACACACACCTCAGGGACCCCATCCTCAGTTAGTTGGGCTTGCACACGGTGAGTCACCACGCACATGTGAGCACGAGCAGACCCTGGTGGCAGAGGCAGCCGTGGAGAGTCCGTGTCGGTGGGAGCACTCTTCTCCAGGCTCTGCTCAGCTGGACCCAGATGCTGAACCCTGGGGGCCAGCCAATGAAAAGGAGAGTCATCGAGGGCCTTCAGCACATTGCCGAGGTACTGGAACAGTTGCCACGCGCACTCTCCACAATCGCGCAAAGGATGGAGGAGTCCAACTCCTGCATGAGTGGAATACTGTCGCAGGGATGTGAGGGCATCTCTGAGATAGTGTCGCGGGTAGGTGCGGGAATGTTTGCGATGGAGGGAATACTAGCCTCCATCGAGCTTCAAGCACGGCTCAACAATGAGTCCATTCAGGCCCTAACATCGGCCGTTCGGATTCAGGGTGAGCAACATTCTGCCACCTTAAACAGGCTGACAGATACGTTACAACTGGCCTTCCAAGGCTTCACACAAGTCCTCCAAACTGTTGTCCAGCAGGGTGGAAGGAGTAATGTGGACCTGGCCCAGGAGAGGGATGATGGTGAAAGGGGACGTGGAAGTGGGGATGCCACTCAAAGCGCTCCCACGTCTCACCCGTTGCCCCCCTCTCAACCAGTATCTGCAATGCTGCCTCCTCTCCAGGTAGCCAAGTCTGCCCCTGCACAGGTGCAGGTGGAGCAGTCTTTGGAGGGGCCCTCACAGGCACCGAAACCCAGAGGGCTTCCGCGCAAAGCATCTCATCGGTCAGGGCATGGATAAGAGCAACCTGCCACTACCTCTGCTGAAGCCACAGGGGTAGCACCACTTGGGGTTCCCGTAAACGTAAAGCTAAGGTTTTGTGAGCACAAAGGGGATGCACAAGGGTTATTACAGAATGTCATGTTTTTCATTTAGTTTTGTTTGTTTTGTCAACCACATTAAATTTTGTTATCACCACTACTGCCACGTCTTTGCAAATCTTGTCTGGTTTGTGCAATAATTCCCTTTCCTGAGGATCACCATGAAGACCCACACCTGATGCCACCCATTGGGTTATTGCAGAGTGGGTGTAGGTGTATTTGGAGGGCTCTTTTTGTGCAGATGACTGAGAGACACCGGCGATGTCCCCAGTGGCACCCTGGAAGGATCTGGAGGAGAAGTTGTTGAGGGCAGTGGTGACTTTGACAGCGACAGGTAAGAAGACGGTGCTCGGGCCAGCCAGGAGCAGCTCGGCATCAAGGAGGCTGGAGATGTCCACGACTACATGTCGAGTGACTGTGAGCCTCCGTGTGCACTGCTCCTCAGAGAGGTCCAGGAAGCTGAGCCTTGGTCTGTAGACCCTGTGGCGAGAGTAGTGCCTTCTGCGACGCATCTCTCTCTGCGGTAGCCCTCCCTCCTGCTGTGCAGGTGGATGTGTCACAGCACTGTGTTGTGGAGCTCCACGTGTCAGAGGTGGACGGTGTGGCAGGCGAGGCTGGTGATGCTGTTCGTCCTCCGATGAGGTCATGACTGCAGCTATGGCAGCCCCCATCCGGAAGATGTACGTTTGAGGGGGTCCGCAAGGTAGGTAAATGTGTCTGCACACCGGGGTTGAGTTTCAAATTGGTGAATTTTAATGTTAGGAGGAGGGTGGTGGAGGCCAAACTTTGTCCAAAGTGATAGAGTGGCCTCCTGCAATGAGTGAGGGTCTCCCCCCGCCCCCCACCCATCAAATGGACCTTTGCAGCAGCCAGAGGCTGGTGGCCGCAACACGTCTGTTTCATCTGGGAGTGTTTCCCCCAGTACGGGAAACACGCTCAGTTGACATGAAAATCCCGCCCCTCCTAAAATATTCTCCCAATCAGGTCTGCAAACGACCTGACCTATGTAATTAATTGGTTTAAGTGGGATCCCGCCGGCTTTAATTGCCGGTGGGAGTCCCGCATGTGGGAGCTGCGCGCGCGACTAAGTGCGTCATTGGGGAACCCGGAAGTGGGCGGATTGGAGCCGGGCTTCGGACCCGCCCCAGGAATCCCCAATTTTAGCAGCCCCCCCCCCCCCCCCGCCACGAACGCACCTGCTCGGCCATCCGAAAATTGACCCCTATGTCTTTGAAGAGTAATTGAACAAGATGTACTACCCTCACTTTGAATCTGTTGCTATACAATAGTGACTACTCTGGTATTCATAGACCAGCTATTCTGAAGTTGAATCTTGAACCTCTTAGATCACAAGTATCAGTGATTGAGAAGGTTTTTGCAGTTTCTATTCTGTTAGCTTTCTGATCTAAGAGTGGTTTGGTTAATTTGGAACAAATGCAACGTTAGGAACTATTGAACCATGAGAGAAAGCAGGAGGTTAAAGTCACCTTATGGCACCACTACAATGGATGTAGCCTGTCACGTAAGAACTAATTACTGATCTTCTCATGCAGAGAGTGTGTCCTGACTTCCCTCTTTACGTTTTTGAAATGATTTAGCAGTAGCAAGTCTGTTCCTAAGGCTGTGCAGAACAAATAAGAACAGTATGAGGTTCTGAAATTGTTGTGGTTCAGATTTCCCACATTTTGTAAAGAACACCAGTCTTTGAACTTCTTGTTATGATTTTAGGGCTTTTAATGGATATTTCTCTTATGCTTACCATCAAGCACTGAGTTGAACAGAAAGCCCCAGTTGTTGTACATAGCTCACTGGAAATGACACAGGCTCTCCGCTGCCTTGTCACTGATTTAATCCCCCTCCCTAGCAACCTTCTCAAGCTAGACCAAACTGTTTGCAATCTTAACATATTGTTCGATCCTGAGTTCAGCTTTAAACTACACATCCTATCCATTACGAAGACTGTTTACTTCCTTCCTCATAATAGTGACCATTATATCTACCCCTCAGCCACCAAAACCCTTGTATATGCTTTTGCCACTTCTAGATTCTAGTATCCCAAAATCTTTCCATTTTCTTCCCTCCGTAAACTCGGACTTGTCCAAAACTGCTGCTTATGTTCTGTGCCACACTGTCTCATTCGTCCATCGCCCTATTTTCACTGACCTTCGCTGGCTTCCTGTCACCTAACGTATTCAATTTAAAATCCTCGTCCTTGTCTACTACGCCCTCCATGACCCCACCCCACCTCTGCAAGCTTCTCCAGATCTATAACCTTTCCCAAACGCTCCATTCCTCTGATTCTAGCCTTCTAATCATCCTCCCGACCATTCCTTTCCCCCACCATTGGCGGTAGAGCTTTCAACCGCCTCCGTCCTGCCCTCAGGGACTCTTTCCGCCACTCTCTCCACCTTTGAAAAATTCTCAAAACCCACTTCTTCAGCCAAGCCTTGAGACTTAATTTTTGTTAAAGACACTGTACAAATTCAGTTCTTTGAATAACAGAAGAAATACACTTTATCAAGCTAGGTAGGTTATGTTATAATCTACAAATCAGATTTTTTAAGAGTAGAAATTAAACAATTCACTGCAGCAGAGTTCACTTGATTATGGAACAGTTAACTTTACACTACCTCAGAAACAAAATAATGAGACTAATATTTTGCTAAACCCTCTAATAATACTGATCCTGGACCAGCATCTGTAACATTTCTATGTGAGGTTTATTACAAGATTTATAAGCCCCACAGAGCCTTCCATTGTTCGACTTTGAAGAATCGACAGAAAGCTGCCAAATATGAATCTCAGCCTGGGCATGGGCTGTCAACCCACCTGTAGAAACACCACATGGAACATCTCCGCCCTACCGTGAGCATCTTTGAGTTCAAGTTTCCGCAGGCTTTTTGTCACTCGTCAAACAAAAGATACAATGGCACCTGGTTGGCTTTTATACATAACAAAACCAACCACTAGGAAATGAAATATGTGTGTAGCCTGGGGCTTGTAATATTTTGCCATAAGGCTGGTCAATCAAAACAACTCAGATGATTATTTATGGTCTCCTGCCCTAATAAATGACACGCCAGCACATTATGGCATTTTATCACATGTAGGGAGAGAGATCAAGCCTGCAGTATGCAAATTAAGATGATTACCAAAATTCTCTAAATAGATATTAAAAATAGTCTTTTTATGATTTGAAGTATGGCAGATCCCCCCACCATCACAATTCTGCTCATACAAAACTTTAATTCAGCTTTAGGATTGGACTTAACTGTGATGCCTTCCCGCTGATACTCACTGTCTAGATGCAGTGATGAAGAATGGCTACTCAGGCTAGGCACCAACGAACTACTGACACCCATGGAGTTGTACACCAGCAAGTGTCCGTGTCTTAAGGAGAGAAGGGAAAGAATTTGGCAGGGAGAACTAATTTTAAAAAAAACTTGATTATTTCCAATCAAGGTGCGGGATATCAGTGGGGAAAACACTTTTCTGCTTTCTGAATCCAGTGGCCAAATACGGTACTCTTAAGTCAGTTGTAGAATGGCATAGTGAACATTATTCCTGCCCTCAGTGAGACATTTCCATTTCCCTTACTAACCATCCTATTGTCTTTCTGAGATTAACAATAATTTAATTATTGCCGTCTTTTGAACATATGTCCACTGAGAACTGATTTGAGTCTGCCTCGTACTCATTTTACTTGCGACCCTTAAAGCCAAAAGTTGCATCATGTGACACCGCATTTGGACTCCAATGCCAGTGAACAACATTGTGCTTACCCACTGTACTGCCTCTCTCATTCTCTCTTCCCCCAATCCCATGTGCTTCAATTTTATATTTTTTGATTCCTTCATGGTCACCTCCAGAGATCCCCAAGGATCCATGCTTGGCCTCCTCCTCCTCTACATGTTGCACTTCTGTGACATCAACCATACATATGGGGCCAGCTTCCACATGTGTGCTGATTAAATCCAACCCTACATCTTCATCACTTCCTTGCCCCCCCCCCCCCCCCAACAACCATCTCCTTGTTGTCAGGCTGCCTGAATGACATTAAACCTTGGATGAGTCAGAACTTCCCACAAATTAACATTGAGAAGAACTGAAGCCATTCCCTTCAGCCTTGCCAAAAACGCCATCAACTCTTTTCCCCCTCTGTGGCTATTTACTCAGTCTGAACTAGACTTGAACACAGCCTGTTCTGCTCAACCCAGAGCTGAGTTTCAAACCCTATATCTTACCTGCTACTAAGGCCACTTACTTCCACCTCTGCAATATTGCTTGTCTCCACCTCTCCTTACCCCGATTGCCATCAAAACCTTTATCCGTGCCTGTACTGACTTTTTGACTTCCACTGTCCATAAACTCCAAAACCCCAGTGCCCACATCCTGTCCAACTCTAATCCCTGTCCCACTCAATATCCCCATCCTTGCTGACCCTACACTGGCTTCCTGGACCCCAACAGATTGAATTTTAAAATGTTATCCTTGTCTACAAATCCCTCCGTGGCCTTGTCTCGCCCTACTCTGCAACCTTCTCCATCCATGCATCCTCTCCCATGTTTCCAACTCTAGCTCCTGTGCCTTTCCCCTCCTTCCCCTCCACTCCACCTTCAGTGGCAGAGCCTTCAGCCACCTCAGCCTACTCTTTAGAACTCCCTCCCCAAACCCCTACCCCTCTACTTCTCTACCCACCTTTTAAAAGCCATCTCAAAACACATCTCTTTGACCAAGTTTTTGGTCATCTCCACAAAGGCATGGCCAAGCCTGTGCTTTTTCTCCTCTGTGTACCATCTTGGGACATTTTTCTATGTTAAAAGCATGATTTAAAAGCAAGTTGTTATTGATTCCTGCACTAATAGTCTAAATTCAAATGCACAAATAGAAATATTAGTTACATGAGAAGAATCTTCCTTGTTTTACCCTAGAAATAGATATAGTTTTAGTCTTGTCACTTTTTCTCTTTTTTAGTCTTATTTTAGTTATATTCCTTAATTTTTAAAAAATGGCAATTTTAGACTTGTCTTTTGTTCCAAAATTTTAGTAATATTTTAGTTTTAGTCTTGGAAAATGTGTTGCTCATTAAATTAGTGTTTGCTTTCCATTTTTTAATTCTGTTCTTTTCAGAAACTTTTTTCCCCCAAATTTATATATTTAAAAAATGTCATTGTTGTTATTTTGTTTCTCATTGGGCCACAAGAAATGTTGTGAAATATTGATGCTGAAGTGACAACTGTGACTTTATTTGTCTGTTTCAATTTCCAACACTTGTCACAAAAGGATTACTGACCAATGTGGTTTATGCTTATATATTGAGGGTGAGAAGAGACCATTAGGTCCATATGTGTTCCCCCCTTATCCTTATGCTGATTTCTTGCCAGTGTATCAATCATCCCTTTCCCCCACCTCCTGGGATAGGCAAAAATAAACAGAGACCTTTAGCCAACGTCAAAGTGACATTGTGAGAAGTCTGAAAGCAGGTATTGCGCACAATAGAAGGACATCAAGAGAGGGAAAGAATCTATCATTAAAAAAGATGAGATTCTGCTCTTGGCTGAGTGTGGCTGTATGAAGATGAGATGAGATGAGACGTTCCCCAGTCAACAGAAAGAAGGGGAAATCAAGAGGGATTCCTGAGCAAGCCCAACTGGCTAAATACTGATTTTGGTTGAAACAGGTGAGGTGTCTGCAGTCTTGTTCATCCTCTCAACTAATGCTAGGTGCACAGCTTAGGTGAGTACAGTCAAGAGAATATGCATTCAAATGAAGTATCAAAAAGGACTTTTTTTATGGAAATTACACCTGCACATTTGAAAACACTAAATCCTATTGGTAAAAAAAGGCAACTTTTAGTAGCTGTCAAGTAAATCGGCTGACACAATGGCATATTACTTGGAGTCACAATTCTCTAC
The DNA here is from genome assembly GCF_035084215.1 of Heptranchias perlo. Taxonomy (NCBI): domain Eukaryota; kingdom Metazoa; phylum Chordata; class Chondrichthyes; order Hexanchiformes; family Hexanchidae; genus Heptranchias; species Heptranchias perlo. Next base: position 40,467,335 of record NC_090348.1, on the reverse strand, counting down.
ATTATATTAGTAGCACAGGTTAGTGGTCTCCTGAGCTCATATCTCAGCTGCACTGTTCAGTGGTAAACAAGTGAAGCCAGAAACCTTCCCACTGAGGGGAGGGAGGAGAGTCACTCAGGGCTCCTCTGTTGCATCTGCTAACCACTGTAACCACCTCCAGCCCTATAACTCTCCGAGATCTCTGCGCTCCTCCAATTCTGGCCTCTTGCACGTGCCTGATTTTCATCGCTCCATCATTGGTGGCCGTGCCTTCAACTGCCTAGGCGCTAAGCTCTGGAATTCCCTCCCTAAAGCTCTCCGCCCCGATCTCTCTCTCCTCCTTTAAGACGCTCCTTAAAACCTATCTCTTGGACCAAGCTTTTGGTCACCTTCCCTCCTTGTGTGGCTCAGTGTCAAATTTTGTTTTATAATGCTCCCGTGAAGCGCCTTGGGATGTACTACATTAAAGCCACAATATAAATGCAAGTTGTTCTTGTTGTAGCTTATTTCAGAGTGGCTCAGGCAGAGACCTTGGAAACTTCCTTCCCAGCCTTTCACTCAGGAAAGAGGCCTAGTCTGGGGAGACATAACAAAACAGAAGAGAAGAAGGTCCCTTAAAAGAGGAAGAAGTCTCCCCTCAATAAAAATAATTCTAAAGTAAATTTAAATGAACAGACAAGGGATACTGTCACCACATGACTGCACAAATCAATCTTTCTCATAAATTAAGAATTCTTGATAAAACATTTCATCTGATACTACTATGGCCAAGCAAATTGAGTTCAATTTTAAATATTTATTGCAAAGGAAATAATGCACCTTATCAGTCAGCTGACTTTTTCTCTCATTTAGCTGCCACTTGCGAAGTCAACACCATATCCTCATTAGGCAAGAAATGTGGCAGCATAGAATCTTACAGCACAGAAGGAGGCCACTCGGCCCATTGTGCCTGTGCCAGCTCTTTGAAAGAGCTATCCAGTTAGTCCCGCTCCCCAGCTCTTTCGCCCTGGCCCTGCAAATGTTTCCTTTTCAAGTGTTTATCCAGTTCCCTTTCGAAAGTTACCATTTAATCTTCTTCTACTACCCTTTCAGGCAATGCATTCCAGATCATAACACCACACTGCGTAAAAAAATATTCTCATCTCCCCTCTGGTTCTTTTACCAGTCATCTTAAAGCAGTGGTATACTTATATATGGGGCAAACAAAAAACTGATAATACAGTACCAGGCTAATAGATTTTAACGGCAGATGTTTTTAACTGTCGAGGTTACGACATGTTCCCATATCTTTAAGGGGAAAGAAAAAGCATGGTTACTCTGTGATATGTGCATTTCTGCATGGAATAGGCTTGCTTTCAATGAGTAAGACTAAGCTAGATATGAAATCCACATTTCATTCTCAGTACACTAAACCAGGGATCTATATAAAAGGTCAATAAACTAGAAATATTTTATCCAACATGTATATCTACAGTAACAATACAGGGGAGGTGAGGGGGTATTTACAGTAATAATACAGGGGATGTGAGGGCATATCTACAGTAATAATACAGGGGATGTGAGGGCATATCTACAGTAATAATACAGTGGAGAGGGTATATACAGCATAAATACAGGGGAGGTGAGGGTGTGCCTACAGTAATAATACAGGAGAGAGGGAATCTACAGTAGTAATAAAGATGAGGGGAACAGGCTATCCGCAGTAAGAATACAGGGGATGTGAGGGGGTAGCTACAGTAATAATACAGGGGATTGAGGGGGTATCTACAGTAATACAGGAGAGGTGAGGGGGCGTCTACAGTAATAATACAGTGGAGGTGAGGAGGTGTCTACATTAATAATACAGGGGAGGGGGTATCTACAGTAATAATACAAGGGAGAGGGTATTTACAGTAATAATAAAGGAGAGGGGAACAGGGTATACACAGTATTAATACAGGGGAGGGGGCATCTACAGCAATAATAAAGGAGAGGGGAATTGGGTATCCGCAGTAATAATACAGGGGAGGGGGAGCGGGTATCCACAGTAAGAATGCGGGGGAGGGGTATCTACAGTAATAAGAAAGGGGAGAGGGTAACCACAGTAATAATAGAGAGGGGAATGGGGTATCCGCAGTAATAATACACGGGAGAGGACGGGCCCACCCACAGTAATGACACGGGTAGGGGGGGGTTGGTATCTACAGTAATAATAAAGGAGAGAAAAAGTGGGTATCCACATTAATAATACAGGGGAGGGCATATCCACAGTAATAATACAGGGGAGGGCATATCCACAGTAATAATACAGGGGAGGGCGTATCTACAGTAATAATACAGGGGAGGGCATATCCACAGTAATAATACAGGGGAGGGCATATCCACAGTAATAATACAGGGGAGGGCGTATCTACAGTAATAATACAGGGGAGGGGGTATCCACAGTAATAATAGAGGAGGGGGTATCCACAGTAATAATACAGGGAAGGAGGTATCCACAGTAATACAGGGGAGGGGATAACTATAGTAAAACAGGGGCGAGGGTATCTAGTATTAATAATGACTACAGGAAAGGTGATTAGTGTTGGCAAGAAGGGACATAATCCTGCCAGTCCTGCCACTTTCAATGACAGTATGATGGAGGGGGTAGCAAACATGTGCTCCCTCCCAAGAGAATTTTTGCCTGTGGGCAGAAATGGATGGAGATTCATTGGAACGGGGTCCTGCCCCAAATTCTGCTCCTGCCCCCTCGCCCCCCCCCACCCCACTCACATTTACTGAACTTCACTAGACTGAACACGGAATGTGTAGGAAATTGATTTAAAACGATAAGAGCCTGGTGATTTAGGGCTGGGAGCATGGTGAACATATTGTGGAAGGACTATTTGCATGAGAACTGAGGGAACATTTTTGGTACGCTGAAATTAGACTGAAGATCAAATGGTTGTAGGATAGAGACGGCAAAGTCAGGGGGTGTTAACATGTTTTGAACAAGCTGCAGGGTATTATGAATTACGTTTTGTCTAATTGTAGATTATTAATATGTGAAGCATAAACACAGGCACAGACCAGTTGGGCCAAACGGCTTGTTTCTGTGCTGCAAATACCATGGACATAGGATAAATAAGGAGTGGTTTACTCACCCAAACAATCCTCTGCCATTTTCATCTGGCCATGTGCTGCTCTCCTGTTTAAGTTATTGCTTTTTTCTTTAACCACAAGGGTGTTGCCATTCACTTCGCTTTTGTAACGCTGGTAGAGATTAATGAGAATACACTGCTTTCATTTCAGAAGGTGTGCTGTGTAAACCACCAATCATATTACATCGGTGGTGGATTCCAGTTTCAACTTGTTTGTAGGGTTGGTCAGGAATTAGCAATGCTTCTGAGTGTTTTTTATTAATAATACAGAGGATGAAAAGTTGGATTTAAAAAGCTGTGGCTTTGTGCCATTGATTTTAGGTTCTCCAACTTGTTTTTAGTGATGGCTGATTGATGGTGTCCAACAAGCAATATTTAATCATTTTCTGCTAGTTTTTCCAATATCGGCAGAGGTGAAATTTCTGCCACCTGGTTCTTTGTGACCATTTGATTTTCGATCATAAGTGACATTTCTGTTGCTTACACTTAATTGGTAATTTTCCATTGATGTTTTATACATGTGGATTTACACTTCTGTTTTTAACATTGAACATAAGCAGGGCATGCATTCCTCTGGAGAATTTGATACCTTTTGGCACGCAACAACTGGATTGCATTTTTTCATTAAAGAAAACACAGGTTAAAAGAAACCGTGCTCCATGTTTTTGAAGAGCTCGACATTTAAAGAACTTAAACCAAAATCAAACTACTGCAGATGCTGGGAATCTGAAAAAAAAAGCAGAAAATGCTGGAAATACTCAGCAAGTCAGGCAGCATCTGTAGAGAAAGAAACAGTTAAGGTTTCAGGTTGATGACCTTTCGTCAGAACTGGAAGAAGTTGAAGATTAAATAGTTTTTAAGCAAGTACAGAGCCAGGGAAAGTGGGGGAGGAAGGGGAGGGGAGGAAAGAAGAAAAGGGAAGGTCTGTGATAGGGTGGAGGGCAGGAGTGATTAAATGACAAAAGGGATGATGGTGCAAGGAAAGGAGGGTGGGAATGGGACAAGTAAAGAAACAAACGATGGGTCTAGGGGAGCTGTAAATGGCAACAGCAGAACCATTACCAGCACCTACTGTCTGAAAAAATGGGCAAATGTAAGGAATCTTACAACACCAGGTTATAGTCCAACAGTTTTATTCTGTGGACTATAACCTGGTGTTGTAAGATTCCTTATATTTGTCCACCCCAGTCCATCACCGGCATCTCCACATCACGAAAAAATGGGAGCAGTGGTTATGATCTGAAGATTGTAAAGTGCCTAATCGAAAGATGAGGTGCTGTTCCTCGAGCTTCCATTGAGCTTCATTGGAGCAGCATGAGAGTCCGAGGGCAGTGTGGGAGCGGGACGAGGAATTAGAATGGCAAACGACCGGCAGCTCAGGGTCACGCTTGCGGACTGAGTGGAGGTGATCAGCAAAGCGAACACCCAATCTGCGTTTGGTCTCCCCAGTGTTGAAGAAACCGCACTGTGAGCAGCGAATACCGTATACTAAATTGAAAGAAGTACAAGTAAATCACTGTTTCACCTGAAAGAACTTAACTTTGTGGCATTACAGATGCACCCAGCATTCTGTATGTATTTTATTGTGTTAGTTTCACTCGTCTTTCCAAGGGTTCAGAAGTTTAAAAATTAATAATTTCAATAGCTGAACAATTTATTAGCATTGTGTAATTGTAAAGTTGCTTACTGAAAGATATTCATCTCCCTTGTGATCCTGATGTTGAAAAATGTTTAGTCCGTATCACAGCACATTGGAAGATCAATGTATAACATCTCAGCTTGGTAGGAAATGGGTCAGCCCCGCATTCTATGTTTCCTGGGGCATGATTTTAACTCGGAAAAACGGGGGGGTTGGGGGCGGGAAGGGGCAGTAAAAATCTTTAAAATCTAACACCCGCCCCCAACCCACCTCTATCCCGCCCGTTTCCGGTTTTAACGGAGATGGGACGAGGGACAGGCGACCAACCCGCTCTCAGCAGGCGGGTCAGTCACTAAAAGCTTTCAAGGAGTCTGCGGACCTCCATATTAACAACTTTTTTGTTTTTACCTCTGGGGGCCGGGATTCCTGGGCCTTCTACTTCCCGCCACGTGAGAGGAGGCGAGAAGGCCCCAAATAGCAGATAAGTGCCTTTATAGCACAGCTTGTGAGCCCGGAGGAGCAGGAGCGCTTCCCCCAGGCCCAACAAGCCTACCTGCTGTGATGCCACCCCCCCATCGCGATCTCCGACCCCCCCATCGCGATCTCCGACCCCCCCATCGCGATCTCCGACCCCCCGATCGCGATCTCCGACCCCCCGATCGCGATCTCCGGCTCCCCGACCCTGACCCCCCAATGTCTGAGCCTCCAATGACTGACATCCCCGTGACCTCGACACCCGATGACTGACCCCCCCCCGATGACTGACCCCCCCCAATGACTGACCCCTTGGTAACCCCCTCCCCCCTCCGATGATCCCCCCATCTCATTTAACACTTATCTGTTCACATCCTCTTCCTTTCTCTTCTCCCGTCCGACTGAGGCCGATCGGTTAATCTGGTTGGCCTGTCGGGCGTGAAACCATAAAAAAAAGACGTTCTTATGTCAAAATCGTAAAAACGTCCGGGAAACCCGTACTTCCGGATTTCCTGTCAGGAATTCCACCTCCCCCCCCCCCTCTCCCGCCCCCTTCCCGGCTCCCCGATAAAATCATGCCCCTGATTTCAATTGTGCCATTGTCAGGATGCCCTTTGCCTCAGGGACCGAAGGAAAATGCAAGGGAGCACTGTTGCTTGGTGTCTCTTCATTTCAGAGCAACAATGAAAAAAAGCTTGGGGACAGGATTGTCCACCTGACGCTTGTCCACGAACGGCGTATGGTGTACAGAGAGCCTGTTAGGAGAAATAAAAATGGGAGTGTTTCACATACACACACACACACAGGTTACTTTGAAAACACAGCTGGCCTGTTTGTGCAAGTGTACTAGCATGGATGGAAGGACAGATTCCTGATCTCAATTGGGCTGTGTTGCAAGGGGTGAGAGGTTGTAATTCCGAGTAGATCTGAGGGACTTACTCACGAGAAGGGAGATAAATAGCAAAGGATTTGCTGGCTCTTTCCCACCTCTTAATGACTGCCTACAGAGGTTGGTAAAGGTCTAGGAGTAGTGTGCCACCTTACAGTGCGGGTGACCAAACTAAATAGTGAGAAAAATATTTTTAAATTGGCAAGAAATGTTTCCTTGTGAAACCTTACAAATATTTGATAAATGTAAGGAGTCACACAACACCAGGTTATAGTCCAACAGCTTTATTTGAAATCACAAGCTTTCGGAGCTTTGCTCCTTCGTCAGGTGAAGTGAGGTCACTTCACCTGATGAAGGAGCAAAGCTCTGAAAGCTTGTGATTTCAAATAAAGCTGTTGGACTATAACCTGGTGTTGTGTGACTCCTTACATTTGTCCACCCCAGTCCATCACCGGCATCTCCACATCATGGCTAAATCTTTGATAAGCAGTTTAGATATATCTGATATGGTCTCCAGCATGTATAGGGAAGAATTGCACATAGAACCGCAGAGATGTACAGCAATGTAGGAGGCCATCATTTTTGTGCTGGCTCATTTCTGGAGCAATCCAAACCTAATCCTTCTGCCTTGTCGCTTAACAGAGATGTCACTTATGAACAGTTGGGCTGAATGGCTTGTTCTTTCCCCATACCTCTGCACTTCCTCTGCTTCAATTGTGCATTCCATTTTTCCCTTAAAAGATACAATGGTCTTTGCCTCAACTAATCCCTGTGGCAAAGCAATCCTTGCTCTAACAACTCTCTGGATAAAGACATTTCTCATAACCTCTCTCTTCTCGATCTCTCTCGTGACAATTTTAAAATAGTCACTGACTCCCCAACTGGGAAAAAAAAAGTTTATTTTTTATGCTATGAAAACTTCCTAATTTCAAAATCTTCCATTTATCTCCTTTTAGCCTTCTCTACTCCAGTCCAAGTATGTCAAGTTTTAATTTATGTACCCTGAGCAGTGCAATTATAGAATTATCTTCAGGCAAAGGTGGAAAATTCCTAAACCTCCCAGAAACGGAAGGGACTAGAAAAATTTAATGTTCATTTTAACAATTTTTAATAAAGTTTTTTTCTACAGTCTTGACAAAACATTCATGCACAAGGAAAAATTAATAGGATGTGAAACTGAACCAGGCAAAGTCATCATGGCTAAGACATCCTGTTTAAATGCCATTGCCCTCAGGGAAATGTTTGCTTTTGTTTTTGTTTTGGAAGGCAGAACCGGAAAAATCGTTTGTAATTTTATATGCAAACAAAGGAAATATATACGTCTTAGTTTCCCGTCTACTTCAAAAGGCAGTAAATACCACACTGTCCGACCATTATGTTCAGGTTTAAACTAATAGATTTATTTTCAAGTAAGGTAGTTGAACAAAAAGATACAGCAAAAAAAACTAGTCATTCCAGTACATGACTGCTACTGGTTAAGGAACTGTACCCTAATACAATTTCACACATTCAGGGAAGTAAAAAAAAATTAATAGAAAGAAAACTGGAATCCATTGTGGAGTGCGGGGCACTTCTTCACAGAATTGAAAGGAGAATTCTCCGGATGACAGCAAAGACTTTACACTTTCCCAAGTTGTAAGTTTTTTTTCTCTCACGCACACGCACACCCACACTCCTAGATTTCTGCCTACGCTACCCCTGAACTTGTTACTGGGTGGGGATTATGGCATAAACAATAATCTGTTCAAATTGTGTTAAATTATACATTATGGAATAGCCCAGAGCATTCTGACTGACAATCTTAACATTGTGTAAGCTGATGCAAACCAACTCTGAAAAACCATGCATAAAAAGAATTGTTTCTTTTAACACCATCAGACACAAAATATATCTAAAAACAGATGTGTATAGTATTAATAAAATACACATTTGCAGCTCAAAGCTTTGATTCACAGTGCAGTTGGTCTTGGACCAGAGGATTTGTTTAGTACAGAAGTGCCACAAAAATCTTGCCAGATGCCACGGCATGGGAATTTAAATTCAATTAATTAAATAAAATCTGGAATAAAAAAAACTAGTATCAGTAATGGTGGCCATGAAACTACCGGTTTGTCATTAAAAACCCATCTGGTCCACTAATGCCCTTTAGGGAAGGAAACCTGCCGTCCTTACCCAGCCTGACCTATATGTGACTCCAGACCCACAGCAATGTGGTTGATTCTTAATCGCCCTCTGAAATGGCCCAGCAAGCCACTCAGTTGTACAATCTCGCTACAAAAAGTCATAAGAATAAAACTGGACAGACCACCTGGCATCGGACCATTAGGCATCTCTCGATATCCCCACCATCACAGAAGCCAGTCTTCAGCCAATTCGATTCACTCCATATGATATAAAGAAACGGCTGAGTGCACTGGATACAGCAAAGGCCATGGGCCCCGACAACATCCCGGCTGTAGTACCGAAGAATTGTGCTCCAAAACTAGCTCTGCATCTAGCCAAATTGTTCCAGTACAGCTACAACCCTGGCATCTACCCGACAATGTGGAAAATTGCCCAGGTATGTCCTGTCCATAACAAATCCAATCCGGCAAATTACCGCCCCATCAGTCTACTCTCAATCATCAGCAAAGTGATGGAAGGTGTCGTCGACAGTGCTATCAAGCGGCACTTACTCACCAATTACCTACTCACCGATGCTCAGTTTGGGTTCCACCAAGATCTCCCGGCTCCAGACCTCATTACAGCCTTGGTCCAAACATGGACAAAAGAGCTGAATTCCCAAGGTGAGGTGAGAGTGACTGCCCATGACATCAAGGCAGCATTTGACCGAGTGTGGCACCAAGGAGCCCTAGTAAAATTGAAGTCAATGGGAATCGGGGAAAACTCTCCAGTGGCTGGAGTCATACCTAGCACAAAGGAAGATGGTAGTAGTTGTTGGAGGCCAATCATCTCAGCCCCAGGGCATTGCTGCAGGAGTTCCTCAGGGCAGTGTCCTAGGCCCAACCATCTTCAGCTGCTTCATCAATGACCTTCCCTCCATTATAAGATCAGAAATGGGGATGTTTGCTGATGATTGCACAGTGTTCAGTTCCATTTGCAACCCCTCAGATAATGAAGCAGTCCATGCCAGCATGCAGCAAGACCTGGACAACATCCAGGCTTGGGCTGATAAGTGGCAAGTAACATTTGCGCCAGACAAGTGCCAGGCAATGACCATCTCCAACAAGACAGAGTCTCACCACCTCCCCATGACATTCAACGGCATTACCATCGCTGAATCCCTCAACATCCTGTGGGTCACCATTGTCCAGAAACTTAACTGGACCAGCCACATGAATACTGTGGCTACAAGAGTAGGTCAGAGGCTGGGTATTCTGGGGCGAGTGACTCACCTCCTGACTCCCCAAAGCTTTTCCACCATCTACAAGGCACAAGTCAGGAGTATGATAGAATACTCTCCACTTGCCTGGATGGGTGCAGCTCCAACAACACTCAAGAAGCTCAACACCATCCAGGACAAAGCAGCCCGCTTGATTGGCACCCCACCCACCACCCTAAACATTCACTCTCTTCACCACCGGCACACCATGGCTGCAGTGTGTACCATCCACAGAATGCACTGCAGCAACTCGCCAAGGCTTCTTTGACAGCACCTCCCAAACCCGCGCCCTCTACCACCTAGAAGGACAAGGACAGCAAGCACATAGGAACAACACCACCTGCACGTTCCCCTCCAAGTCACGTACCATCCCGACTTGGAAATATATCACCGTTCCTTCATCGTTGCTGGGTAAAAATCCTGGAACTCCCTACCTAACAGCACTGCGAGAGAACCTTCACCACACGGACTGCAGCGGTTCAAGAAGGCGGCTCACCATCACCTTCTCAAGGGCAATTAGGGATGGACAATAAATGCTGGCCATGCCAGCGATGCCCACATCCCATGAACGAATAAAAAAAAATACAAAAAAAGGCAACCTTTTAAACACCAATGTGAATGAACTGAACTGCTAAGAAAACACAATTCCGGTTTAAGATGGCCAATCTCTTGTTTAAATCAATCTCTGATTCACCTCATTACTAGGTTGATCTTATAGTCTCAGACTTTATTTTTAATTCTCCAAATTACTGTCAGTTGTGCTTCAGTGTGCAGGCTTCTGTTTGTATACGACCTTTAAGAAAATGGTGATTCTGGCTCGTGCAGGTTTCCTTTGAAGTGGAGCAGAGGGAGGGGAACTGTTTGAGCTTGTGTAATAACTTGTCTATCAAGATTTATTCATTTGCAATGAGACGCCCCTCAACTTGCCTTAAAAATGCAGCTATCCTGAGGGTAGTTGGCCATACGCAGGTTGTTTCACAAGCACTAGCAGCCCTTTAGTACGTCACCCAACTTCATCTGTGATTGTAGATGGTAACCGCTAGCAGACTATTCCACCAATGAAGAGCATCACAGCTGAGTCCAACATCCACATACACTGGCATGCTTTACAGTAAAACGAGTTGCTGGATGATGATCAGCGACCTTTGCAAATGTTTTCTCTTCATACCTTGGCGACACTGAGGTCACCTATGGAGCCTGTAGTGCCGTCCCAGTTCATTCAGCACAGATCAGCATCCAACTTGGGACTTCCTGGACTGAGGCTGAGTATCACACTGTGGGATGCATTCACCCACTGAGCTATCAGGGAAGCTGTAACATTTTATCTAGATTTTTACTTTAGCCAATTTGACTTTTGGTATGACATCATCATTGACCTTTGGTACCTCACCCCATGTGGCAATGTTTTTAATGTGTCAGCCTAGCAGGAGTCATCGGCTAGCAATCCATAGCTGGAACCCTGGCTGTCTCTCCCCCTCCTCATCCCACAGGGGCGCTGAACTAAACTGTAGTTGCCCCCACCTGAGATCAGCCAGCTCAGCACAGGTCAGTAATTGAACCTCCCCATGTGGTTCAAGTACCATAACTACAGGGTGCGTTTACCCAGTGAGCCAGGGGTAGGTGGGAGACTATAACATAATGGTTCAAAATCATGAAGGGTCGAGACAGAGTAGATAGAGAGAAACTGTTCCCATTGGCAGAAGAGTCAAGAACCAGAGGGCATAGATTTAAGGTGATTGGCCAAAGAATCAAAGGTGGCATGAGGAAAAA